>NC_050068.2:199285914-199606312 GCF_009764565.3 Dermochelys coriacea | reverse complement strand
CCAGCCCTGCTGTCCATCCGTGAGTCTGACTTTTTCCCTTCAGATACCTATATTTTGCTCCATCATCTGCTCAAACACCCTTCCTAAACTCAACGAGACTTTCCACCTGCATCTCCAAACCTTGGATCTTTTCCTCCATCAGCTCTATCAGATGACATTTCATGCAGAAAAAAACTCTTACTGGTTCCCCCCTCCAGATCATGTACATACCACAGCTTCCACATCCATTCATCCTCAATGTGTCTTCCACTACAGGAGTCACTCCCACAGCTGCCTCCATATCTGTCATCACCTTCCCACCTAAATCCTGTTAATCTGGGAAACACAAGGCACACCAAAAGACCACCCCCCCCCCCCCAGAAAAAGCAAACCCCAAACAAGCACCACAATACAAACTCCCTTTCAAACTCCCCACTCAAACTCCCCTGTTTAGAGCTCTGTTTGCTAGCGCCTGTGCCGCTGCCTGACTGGCTGGCTACCTTTATAGGACCCCTAGTCAGACCCTGCACTGTCCTGGGCCATACCATCTTTGACAACCTGTATTTGGTCCAGGATTTCTTGGTGCTCAGGTGTAGGGTGGTCTGTCGTTCACCCTTCTGTCCCTTGATCAGGAGAAGGCGTTCGACAGGGTAGACCACAGGTGTCTCCTGGGCACGCTGTGAGTGTTTGGCTTCGGATCCCAGTTTGTGGGCTTTCTCCAGGTGCTGTATGTCTCTGCAGAGTGTCGGGTCAGGCTCAATTGGACCCTGACCGAGCTGGTCAGCTTCAGATGGGGAGTACAGCAGGGGTGCCTCCTCTCGGGCCAGCTGTACGCTCTGGTGATCGAGGCTCCTCTGGTCTCCTCCACCAGAGGCTGACGGGGTTGGTGCTGTGGGAGCCGGAACTGTGACTGGTCCTGTTGGTATATGCCAACGACAATGCTCCTCGTGGTCCAGCACCTGGGTGACTTGGCAGACATCTACTCGGCAGCCTCCTCCACCTGAGTCAAGAGCTTTAACCTGGTTGGTCGGGATGGGTGGCAAGCGAGCAACCCTCCCACCCGTGCTTCAGGCCATCTGGTGGAGCGCGAATCTGCTGCTCCTATCTTGGCGTTTACCTTTCTGCCATGCATCCATCTCTGCCAGACACCTGGCAAGGTTAGAGGGCAGAGTGGTAGAGTGGCTCCGGAAATGGACGGGACTACTGCCGGTGCCTCTCCCTCTGAGGGAGGGCACTGGTGCTCAATCAGCTAGTCCTGTCCATGTCTGGCACCAGCTCAACACCCTGGTCCCAGCCCTGGACCTCCTGGCCAACCTCCAGAAATTTAGTTCTGGAGTTCTTCTGGAGTTCTTCTGGCCAGGACTGCAACTGGGTCTCTGCAGGGGTCCTCCACCTACCCAGAGGAGGAAGGACAGGACCTGAAGTGCTTGTGCACTCAGGTCCATGTCTTCCACCTCCAAGCCCTGCAGAGACCTCCTTTAGCGCAGTAGTCCGGCGTGGCGCATACTAGCACACGCCTTCCTGCGTCGCTTCCAAGGGCTCAGATACGACCGGCAGCTTCTGTATCTCTATCTGAGAGAGATCTTCCGCAAGACCTCTCCTGGCTGCTGGTCTTCTACCAGGACCTCTTCTGGACCTGGAAACTGCTCTCGGCAACCAAGTCCATGACGGTCACCGAGGGGGTGGATCTCCTCACAGAGCCCCTGCTACACAACCCACCAGCTCCATGTGCAGGTGGTGGAGTCCCCCTCAGTGTGCCAGAGGTTGGTTCTGGCAAAAGTCACCAGAGTCGGAGACCTCCTGAACTGCGACCAGGGAGACTGGCTGGATCCCCTGACTCTCACTCAGTGTATGGGTTCTCCAGGCCTCATACCCCCCCCGGCACATACTTCAGGAGGTGAGGGCCACTTTATTGCCCACGTGCTTCAGTTTTCCTCCTCGACCGGGTCCTGCAAGAAGGCACGCCCTGCCCGCCCTCGACTCCAGGCCCTCTGGACCTTTTCGTCAGGGCCCCTCCCCTGTGGACCTTCCCAGCCATCCCGCCCCCTTTACCGTGAGTCGTCTGCAACAACTTGCAGCCGGTTCATTTCCAGACCATGCCAAGGAAGCATCTGTACACGCTCATGCTCCATACCCTTCATGTCCTGACCCTCAAGTCCCGCCCCGATACGAAGTGGCGGAACCTCCTGCCACCTCTGCAGGGTGAGGAGCCCTGGTGGGACAGCCTATATTCCACCCTGGTCCCGAGGCTCACCAGGGATGTCAGCTGGCGGCTCCTTCACAGAGCTGTGAGCATGGGCATGTACTAGGCACAGTTCATCCCCCCCCCCCTTTTTTTGCGCAGCGTGAGGGAGACCCTGGCACACGTATACCTGGAGTGCGCCAGGTTGCAGTCCCTATTTCAGCTCCTCTTAGATATACTTTTGCATTTTTGGTTGCACTGGTTCATCTATGCACTCCCCATCCGTGGCCCCACAAAGTTGTGGGATCTCCTTGTCAACTTCCTCCTAGTCCTGGCCAAAATGGCTACAAAACCAGGGAGAGGAGGTTGGCCGACAGGGTTTCCAGAGACTGTGGGGCCTATTTCCGTTTCTCAGTACATTCACGTATCTGGGCAGAGTTCCTCTGGGCGGTGTCCACTGGTTCCCTTGACACCTTTGAGGAGCAGTGGGCGCTGCCCAGGGTTCTCTGCTCGGTGTCCCCGTCAGGTTCCCTTTGTTTAGCCCTGTGACCTCACTCCCGTTCCTGTTATCTCATTAGTTGTCCCCCAGAATTATTTGGTTTCCTGGACCTGTGGATCCTCCCCTTAGGCTGTGGGGAGGTCCTTTAGCAGTGGATGGGTTTTGCCCACCCACTTCCTGGATACCAACAGGACTACTTAGACCCAGGCCAGTTGGGTACAATCACAAAATATGTTAATGGTTGTTATAAAGAAGACTGTGATCAATTGTTCTCCATGTCCATGGAAGGTAGGCCAACAAGTAATGGGCTTAATCTCAACAAGGGAGATTTAAATTAGATATTAGGAAAACCTTTCCATCTATAAGTGTAGTGAAATATGCTTCCAAGTGAGGTTATGGAATCTCCATCATTGGAAGAGGAAGGTAGGTAGGTAGGTAGGTGTGTGTGTGTGTGTGTGTGTGTGTGTGTGTGTGTGTGTGTTTTAACAAAAAAAAAAAACAGGCTGAACACCTGTCAGGAATGGTTTAGGTTTACTTGGTTCTGCCTCAGTGCAGGGGTTTGGACTTGATGACTTCTCAAGGTCTCTTCCAGCCCTACACTTCTATGGTGACTTTACACATTTTACAGACCAATCTGAATTACGATTTATTTCACTAGTCACCCATTGACCCAACCAGCAGGGTCTAGGACATGTTCAACACCATTCTCTTCCACAAAATTAAGGTGTTTGTTTTGTTTTAAACTTTGTGCCCTAATGTTGCTCTTGCATTGCTGTGTGAGTATGGGCTAGATATTAGGATTCACTCTGATATGACAGAGACTACCCCTTTGCAATCTAGCCCACGAAATGCTTCACAATACTTGAATGCCATGTGACCTAGTCACAGCCTTCATGGTATGGATTCTCTTAAGCGTGTTCAGTATCACACATGTGGCAAGTCCTAGCACTAAGAACATTCTAGACCAGGCACTCATATGCTCCAAGCTTCTTCTTCAGAGTATCATGCCAGCATTGCTCTTCCATGAGGATTCACCTTTATGACTTCTAGCTGCTACGATTTGTTTTTCTTTTTTTCACTGGGAGGTCAGGCACAGTTCTTAGTCCATCCTTTCCAATAATCTTACATGCTGCTACTGTGTCTGTTTTGAATGGTACTGACTTGTCATTAAGGAAGAATATCTAAGTCCATGTTTGGGAGTGTCTGTCTTGTCAGAGCACTAAGTGTGGGTTGATCTCTGATGACCTAGAATGATGCAGCACTGTCTTATTCTATTTCTCAGTTTCCTTACATATGCATACGTTCCTGTCAGCACAGTACCACACTTTTTTTCCCACAGTTAAGGCTTGTCTTCCCTGCAGAGTTAACTTACTCAGGTGTTGTCTAATTTGTTCCCACACAAGAACCTCTCTCCTCTGTTTTGAAGGCCCTTTCAGCATGGGCTAGCTGGCCCATCTGGAGCTACAGGGCTCAGGTGCTGCTTATATTTGACCTGGTAATCTGCCCACACTGAGCCTGGATGCTGACGAATCAGCTCAGGTGCTGCTAGTCCTCCAGTACCTTCCCACAATTCCCCTGAGCTGTATTTTCTTGCCATCTACCTGGCTCTACATTGTAAGTTACCTACTAGTTCATATACACGAGGTTGGTGTTTAAACCTCACCTTGCATGCAGTTTGCTGTACTGGCAACATTTCTACTACTTTTGCGCAGGTGCTCAGGAAGGACAGACAAGTTCTCACATAGTACACTGGGAAAGAATTCCTACAGTGGTGCAGCAATGGTGTAGCACTAAACTACAGGGTATGACTCTAGAAGTCCTACTTCTTCACATGAATGAGTTCAGAGCCAGTGTGGACCTAGTTGAGTGGACACACACTCAGTGGTGGTGGCCGCCACACCCGTGCTAGGCCAAGATGAGTGCTCCACCCTGGTGGCTGATCATCCAAGTTCACTCTGCAGTGAAGACACATGCTCAGCATCCTATGCTTTTGCAAATACTAAACTTTGTTGTATGCGTTTCATATTATTCACATTAGTCATTCTATTCTCCCACCCAGAACAGGTTACTGCAACATATACTGACTTTTGTGCTTAGCCTCATTGGCTTTGATGGCTGCTTTGCAGTGGAGTGCACTCGTTACCACACTGTCACCCTGAGCAAGCACTTTGAGTTGTGCATCCATTGCCTCTTTGGTATAGAATTGTAACGTGGTATTATGTTGGTGTCCCTATCCTCTGTTTGCTGGAAGCTGGGAATGAGCGACGGAATGGATCACTTGATGATTACCTGTTTGTTCATTCCCTCTAGGGCACCTGGCATTGGCCACTGTTGGAAGACAGGATACTGGGCTAGATGGAACTTTGGTCTGACCCAGTGTGGCTGTTCTTACGTTTAATTGATAGCTAGATATAAAACACTCAAATACACATATACACGCAATGAAGAAATGAATGCTATTGTGGAGAAGATCACCAGCAATATAGGAGGAAACTGACAATATTAGGGAGAGGAAGGATGGTCGAGTGGTTACAGCACATGCCTTGTATTTGGGAGTAGCTGGTTCATGGCTCTTGTTCTGCCCAAGATTTCCTGTATGACTTCAAGCAAGTCGCTTATCCTCTCTGTGCCTTATCTGTAGAATGGGGATAAGAGCATGTGTCCAAGGTTCCTTCCCCACTCTGATCTCTAGGGTACAGATGTGGGGACCTGCATGAAAACCCCCTAAGCTTATTTTTACCAGCTTAGGTTAAAACTTCCCCAAGATACAAACTATATTTTACCTTTTTCCCTTGGACTTTATTGCTGCCACTACCAAGCATCTAACAAATGTATAACAAGGAAAGAGCCTGCTTGGAAATGTTTCCCCCCCCCCCCCGGCTTTCCTGGGGAAGACTTGATAAAAATCCTCACCAATTTGCATAGGTGAACACAGACCCAAATCCTTGGATCTTAAGAACAATGAAAAAGCAATCAGGTTCTTAAAAGAAGAATTTTAATTAAAGAAAAAGTAAAAGAATCACCTCTATAAAATCAGGATGGTAAATATCTTACAGGGTAATCAGATTCAAAACATAGAAAACCTTAAGTTACAAAAAGACACACAACCAGGAATATCCATTCCATTCAGCACAGCTTATTTTATCAGCCATTTAAACAAAACAGAATCTAACGCACATCTAACTAGATTACTTACTAAGTTCTAAGACTCCATTCCTTTTCTGTTCCCAGCAAAAGCATAACATAGACAGAGAGAGCCTTTGTTTCTCCCCCCTCCAGCTTTTAAAGTATCTTGTCTCCTCATTGGTCATTTTGGTCAGGGGCCAGTGAGGTTATCCTAGCTTCTTAGCCCTTTACAGGTGAAAGGGTTTTTCCTCTGGCCAGGATTTTAAAGGTGTTTATCTTTCCCTTTATATTTATGACAGCATGTTCCAATGCCACAGTGGTGTTCTGAGGGTGAATATATTATATTAGAGTGTGAGGTGCCTCAGATACTATGGTAATGGAGGCTGTATAAATTCTTTAGATAACACTAGGATGGAGAGAGGACTGCATTTCCCTCACAGGATTCTGACCAGTCCTTTTGCTGGAGTGTAATGGGGTGTGGTGGAAGGAGATTCCTTGGCCTCTCTCTCCCCTTTGTACACCCCCACAGTGGCTGGCCTACAGCTTTTATGCAGAATTCCCTCTAGAAAACTCAAGAGGCAGAAAGGGCTCAAACCGAAATGCTGGCATTTCGGCCTCTAGGGTCCTTCACTTGTTCAGCCAAACTCAAAAGATCCAGAATGTGAAATGAATTTGTGGATGGGCTGGCTTTTGTCTCTGAGGGGATTAGCATTAAAATCACAACATTCTCTTTGTGCAAAGTCATCCAGGCATTTTGAGCAGCCCAGTTTCTGGGCCTGAGGTTTTCTCGATCCAGCTTCAAGAAAGGTGGTTGTCAGAGAAAGGGTAGGATCCTATTTTGTTTGTAAATTTCAAAGGTGAAGGTCTTGCAGTCCCCTGATGGCTGGGTAACAAAAGCTTTATCTGGCCATTGCTTTCACCTGATGACCTTGAGACTTTCCCAGTTGGGGCAGCACATCTTTATAAATATCTGTCTTTCCAGAGTCACATTTTCAGCTAAAAGAAAAGGAGTACTTGTGGCATCTTAGAGACTAACAAATTTATTAGAGCATAAGCTTTCGTGAGCCATGGCATCCGATGAAGTGAGCTGTAGCTCACGAAAGCTTATGCTCAAATAAATTTGTTAGTCTCTAAGGTGCCACAAGTACTCCTTTTCTTTTTGCAAATACAAACTAACACGGCTGCTACTCTGAAACCTGACACTTTCAGCTGTGTCAGAAAATGAGCCTAGTGAAGATTCATCAGGGCTTTTTCCTTTCCTGATTGTAAAAAGCCTGAGATTTCTTTTTTAGCCTTGGCTTTCCGAGTTATCTAATGATGCTGATAACAAGAGGCTGCTGCTGGACTGAGAGAAAAGAAAAGCCCTTTGCCAGCAGGAAAACCTGTGAGTAATATACACACTGCTGGACAGCAGCCAGATCACTCCAGCAATGTCTGTTAGCTTGTCCTTCTACCAAGAAACAATCAAACGAGTAAGAGGAGACTGAACTAAAAGTTGCAGTGGAGTATCAGAAATGCTGAGTCAGAATGGGAAAGTTCTGCATCCAATGGCAATTTACCCAGGTCAGGGACTTTAGCATGTAGGAAATGAGGACTGTGGGTTTTCTGGGATATTGCAGTCTCATCTCATGCCCTGCTGTGCTACCTCAGTGTCACCACACAGAAGGAGCATACACGGCATTTGGATGGCACCAGTTCAGCTCAGGAACTGTGCATGAGTGATTGCACAGAGTAGGCTATCATTTTCTGCAGAAGAACACTGGGATGCTGTTTCCCCGGGGAGTAGGGGCAATAAACCCAGTGTCCTGGCCTCATTCCACTTGGGTAATTATTTCTGCCAACCTAAAATTCCCCTGCTGCTTGGATACAATCTAGGGATACAGTGACTCTGATCCTTGGGTCCAGTTGAGCTGTGTTTGGACAAGCCCCAACTGGGACGAAAAGGTTGCTAAATTAGAACAGACTCAGTGCTACCTATGCCTGGTGACCACACCCCCAAGGAGCTGTTTCAGCAGCTCAAAATAACCATTTTGCAGGGGTGCTCCAGCCATACCCTCTTTCATTTAGCCACTCCTTCTACACTGGGGCCTTTTAGGTGGAATGGCACCCAGGGCTGCCCCCCACCACTTAAAATTGCCTAATGACCAGATCTGCAGGGTGACGGTACTTCCTTGAGATAGGAAGAAAGCGTGTTGTGTTGACAGAGGATACAGGACATCACACAGCAAATAAGGGATGTACATTAAAGTACAAGACAGGTAGTCGCCCTAAGGGGATGTCTACACTATGAAATTAGGTTGATTTTATAGAAGTCTATTTTTAGAAATCGTTTTTATACAGTCAATTGTGTATGTCCCCAAGTGCATTAAGTTGGCAGAGTGTGTCCTCAATACTGTGGCTAGCATTGACTTACGGAGCGGTGGACTATAGGTAGCTATCCTGCACTCTCTGCTGCTCATTGGAATTCTGGATTAAGCTCCCAATGCCTGATGGGGCAAAAACATTGTCGAGGGTGGTTTTGGGTACACATCATCAGTCGCCCCTCCCTCCGTGAAAACAATGCAGACAATCATTTTGCACCTTTTTTCCTGGGTTACCCCTGCAGATGCCATACCACGGCAAGCATGGAGCCCACTCAGCTCATCGCTGCTGTTGTGAGCATTGTAAACAACTTGCACATCAGCCTGGTTCTGCACATACTCCAGGATAAGAGATGCCAGCACGAGGACGATTGTGTTGAGGACATGAACACAGATGTTTCTGAAAGCATGGGCTGTGGCAACTGGGACATCATGGAGGCAGTGGAGCTGGTTGATACAGTGGAACACTGATTCTGGGCTCAGCAAACAAGCACAGATTGGTGGGACCACATAGTGTTGCAGGTATGGGATGATTCACAGTGGGTGCAAAACTTTTGCATGTGTAAGGCCACTTTCCTTGAACTTTGCTTTCCCCTGCCCTGAAGTGCAGGAATACCAAGATGAGAGCAGCCCTGACAGTTAAGAAGCGAGTGGCAATAGCCCTGTGGAAGCTTGTAACGCCTGACTGCTACTGGTCAGTCAGGAATCAATTTGGAGTGGGCAAATCTACTGTGGGGACTGCTGTGATTCAAGTAACCAATGCAATCACTGATGTTCTATCAAGGGTAGTGACTCTGAGAAATGTGCAGGTCATACTGGATGGCTTTGCTGCAATGGGGTTCCCTAACTGTGGTGGGGCAATAGGGATGTGTTTTCTGTCCATCTTAAAAAAGAAAAGGAGTACTTGTGGCACCTTAGAGACTAACAAATTTATTTGAGCATAAGCTTTCGTGAGCTACAGATCACTTCATCGGATGCATTGGTTGCATCCGATGAAGTGAGCTGTAGCTCACGAAAGCTTATGCTCAAAGTTGTTAGTCTCTAAGGTGCTACAAGTACTCCTTTTTTCTTTTTTTGCAAATACCGACTAACACGGCTGCTACTCTGAAACATCCTTATCTTGGCACCAGACCACCTAGCCAACCAGTACATAAACCACAAGGGGTACTTCTCAATGGTGCTGCAAGCACTGGTGGATCAAAAGGGATGTTTCATTGAAGTCAACATGAGATGGCCAGGAAAGGTGAATGATGCTCTCATCTTTAGGAACTCTGGGCTGTTCGAACAGTTGCAAGAAGGGACTTACTTCCCAGACC
Source organism: Dermochelys coriacea (assembly GCF_009764565.3). NCBI lineage: Eukaryota > Metazoa > Chordata > Testudines > Dermochelyidae > Dermochelys > Dermochelys coriacea. The sequence continues at coordinate 199,596,850 of NC_050068.2, read as the reverse complement.
AGAAAATTACTGTTGCGGATGTTGAAATGCTAATAGTTATCCTTGGGGACCCAGGCTACCCCTTGCTCCCCTGGTGCATGAAGCTGTACACAGGCAGCCTGAACACTAGTAAGGAGCAGTTCAACTATAGGCTGAGCAAGTGCAGAATGATGGTAGAAAGTGCATTTGGACGTTTAAAAGCTCACTGGTGCTGTTTGCTGACTAGGTTAGACCTCAGCGCAACTAACATTCCCATTGTTATTGCTGCTTGCTGTGTGCTCCATAATATCTGAGAGAGTAAGGGGGAGACGTTTATGGTGGGGTGGGAGGTTGAGGAAATCACCTGGCGGCTCATTTTGAGCAGCCAGACACCAGGGCAATTAGAAGAGCACAGCTAGGTGCCCTACACATCAGAGAGGCTTTGAAAACCAGTTTCATGACTGGCCAGGCTACGTGTGTGTTTCTCCTTGCTGCAAACCCCCCCCCCCCTTGTTGATTTTTAATTCCCTGTAAGCCAACCACCCTCCCTCTTTGATCACAGCTGGCAAAGGAAATAAAGTAACTATTGTTTTGAAACCATGCATGCATTCTTTCTTTATTAATTTAAAAAAAAAAAGTGAACTGACAAGGTGGTGCGGGAGAAGGGAAGGACAAGGCACGTTGCTTATTGTAGCCATACTACAAATCAAAACTGTTTGAATGATAGCCTTCTGTTGCTTGGGCCATTTCTAGAGTGGAGTGGCTGGATGCCCGGAGCCTCCCCACTGCGTTCTTGGGCGTCTGGGTGAGGAGGATATGGAACTTGGGGAGGAGGGCAGGCGGTTATACAATGGATGCAGTGGGGGTCTGTGCTCTTGTTGGCTTTCCTGCAGCTCTAACAGATGTTTCATCATGTCCGTTTGCTCCCCTATTAGCCTCAACATCGCCTCTGCTCTTCATGCTCACTTAATGCTTTCCTGGCCTCTGCCACTGAATGCCTCCATGCATTAAGCTGTGCCCTATCAGTGTGGGAGGACTGCATGAGCTCGGAAAACATGTCAGCGCAAGTGTGGGTTTTTTCACCTTCTAATCTGCGATAACCTCAGGGACAGAGATGATAGGGGGTGTATAGAAACATTTGCACCTGGGGGGAGATAAAAAGGGAGAGTAAAATTAAGATGGTACATTTCTGAGAACAAAAGGGAGACTCTTTCACAGTGAATCAAGCAATTCACAACAGACAGCACAAGTGCTTTAGATACAAGGTCACATTTTGCCTTTTATATTGAGCGCCTGCTGGTATGGTGACACATCACAAATGGCTGGGTAACAGAATTTTTGGTTTCCAGGCAGCCATAGTAAGCCTTTTGGTACATGGGGTTGGCTTCGTACGCCTTCATAACATGTGAGAATGGTTTCAAACTGCAGCGCCATCCTTTCCCATAGCAAGCTATTCTCCGGGATGATTCCTTCACCTCCCCCCATGGCTATTCTCCAAGATGATCCCTTTGTGCTTGGATAAAAACAACCCACCATGAAAGGGGAATTTTTGTAAGGGAATAGTAAAAGGACCCCGATTTCAGCCAGGTGACCATGAATGATATCACTCTCCTAAGGCTAACACAGAAAAATAAAGACTGAATGTTGCTTGAATGAGACCAAAACCCAGGACTGTTTGCTGCCATGCTTTGTGCTGCAGTGATTCTAGACTACTTTCTGACTGGCTTGGCATGGTAAAGTGTCCTACTGTGGAGGATGAAATAAGGCAGCCCTCCCCAGAAACCTCCTGCAAAGGCTTTCAGAGTACCTCTACAAGAACTTCATAGAGATATCCCTGGAGGATTCCTGTTCCATCCCCAGACTCGTTAACAGACTTTTCTAGTAGCTGCATTGGCCGCAAATGCATCCCAAGTCTTCAGGGCAAATCAAACTTTAAACACTATTGCTTTTAAACCCTGTACTGTAGTTACAAATGTGCACTCAACAGAACTGCCTTCTCTAGCTTCAGGGTCGGGGATCCCGCCTTGGGAGGGTATCGGCTCCAGGGTGATGAAAAGGTCCTGGCTGCCGGGGAGAACAGATTCACCACTTGCCTGCTGTGCATTCTCCTCCTCCTCTTCCTCATCCACAAAATCCTTCTCCCTGTTGCATGAGACTCCCCCCTTGCAGGTATCCACGGACAGTGGTGGAGTAGTAGTAGGGTCCCGCCCTAGAATGCCATGCAGCTGATCATAGAAGTGGCATATATGGGGTTCTGACCCAGAGTGACTGTTTGCCTCCTTTGTTTTTTGGTAGGCTTGCCTGAGCTCCTTAACTTTCACATGGCACTGCTGTGTGGCCCTGTTGTAGCCTCTCTCCACCATACCCTGTGCGATTTTAGCATATATATTAGCATTTCTTCTTTTTGATGGGAGTTCAGCCTGCACATATTCTTCTCCCCATACAGCAATCAGATCCAATGTCTCCCATTTGGTCCATGCTGGAGCTCGTTTGTGATTCTGGGGGGACTGCATAGTCACCTGTACTGCTGAGCTCGCCACGCTGACCAAACAGGAAATGAAATTCTAAATTTCCTGGGGCTTTTCCTGTGTACCTGGCTAGTGCTAGTTCAAAGTGCTGTCCAGAGCGGTCACGCTGGAGCACTCTGGGATAGCTCGCGGAGGCGAGTACTGTCAAATTGTGTCTGCACTATCCCAAATTTGACCTAGCAAGGTTGATTTTTGCGCTACTCCCCTCGCTGGAGAGGAGTAGAGAAGTCGATTTCAAGAGCCCTTTAGGTCAACAGAACAGGGTTGTGTAGACGCATTCATTTTAAAATTGACCTAAAGTGGCTAAATTCAACCTAACCCTGTAGTGTAGACCAGGGCTGAGTTGAAAGAAAAAGGCTATAGGGATAGGTTTCAGAGTAGCAGCCGTGTTAGTCTGTATTCGCAAAAAGAAAATGAGGACTTGTGGCACCTTAGAGACTAACAAATTTATTTGAGCATAAGCTTTCGTGAGCTACAGCTCACTTCATCGGATGCATGATATAGGGATAGGTGAAGGTGTGGTGAACTGACGTCTAGCTAGATGGCACTAGAGCACATGTCTATGTGTTTGTCAGAGCCGGATGTGTGGGAGGCGGGGGAGGGAATACAAAACTTAGTTTGGTTAGAGGCTTCTATTTAGGCACCTAGCCTTTAAGAACTGGTTTCAATTGTTATAAATAAAGGTCCAAACTGAAAAAAAACCCAGCCTTAAAATAGTGTTTCTGTGAGGTTGATAATGTGCAATAGTAATTTGGAGAGTACCTTTCCAAAATCATCTGAATTAAATGCACAAGGTTGGCTGCATAGGACAGTGTAATAATTTGCAAGTTACAGAAATTGTGTTTGGACTGTTAATTTGAAAACTATGTTTTTAAAAGAACATAAGTGGCTTACACACCCACAGAAGTTGTTGTTGTTCATTTAGTATTTGTATTACCGTAGCACCTAGGAGCCCCCATTATGGACCAGTACCCCATTGTGCTAGGTGCTGTACAAACACTGAGCAAAAAGAAGGTCCCTGCCCATCAAAGATCTCTCCCTCTTACAGGGAAGAGTGCTGCCTCCTCTGTCATCAACACCACTTTCCATAGCACCCATTCATATTCTGACTTAGCACCACCCTGGTTTAGGGTTGCCAGTTGTCCAGTTTTCAACTAGAAAACTCGATTGAAAAGGGACCCTGGCGGCTCCAGTCAGCACTGCTTACTGGGTCATTAAAACTCCGGCTGGTGGTGCAGCAGGGCTGGCAGGCTCCCTGCCTGGCTCTGCACGACTCCCGGGAAGCAGCCAGGAAGGCTCCATGCATTGCCCCAACCCTGAGTGCCAGCTCTGCAGCTCCCATTGGTTGGGAACCACAGCCAAAGGGAGCGGCGGGGGCAGTGCCAGCTAGTGGGGGCAGCTCACGGAGCCCCCTGGCCGTGCCTCCACCTAGGAGCCAGAGGGACATGTCGCCGCTTTCCCGGACCCACCTGAGGTCAGCACTGTCCAGAACCCTCACCCCCTCCTGCACCCCAACCCCCTGCACCCCGAACCCCTCATTTCTGGCCCCATCCTGGAGCTCAAACCACCAGCCCAGAGCCCTCACCCCCTCCTGCACCCCAACCCTCATCCCCAGTCCCACCCCAGAGTCTGCACCCCCAATTGGAGCCCTCACCCTCTACCACACCCCTGCCCCAGCCCAGTGAAAATGAGCCAGGGTAGGGGAGATTGAGGGACTGAAGGAGGGGGGATGGAGGGAGCAGGGGGCAGGGCCTCGGAGAAGGGTGGAACATGGGCAGGGCAAGGGTATTCGGTTTTCTGCAATTAGAAAGTTGGCAACCCTACCCTGTTTAGGTGGTAAAGTCTGACACAAGCACCCTTCAAGGACACAAGCATAGACCAAGTGTAATGGTCAGTCCCTGGTTGGGTCATTGGCAGCAGATCATGAGCCTGGGCCCTACTGCCTGAGCTAAAAGATCCAGTTCTGGTAACCCAGGCTGTAGCAGACTCATCTACCTCTGTATTAGAGCAGAATTTCCATTATTTTGACTTTTTTATCCCCATTTTCCTATAGATAATTCCACATCCACTCCCTATATATGTGGCCCAGCCAGCACTGTCGTGCCACACTATATGGGCCTGGGTTACACATTCCCCCACCTGGGAAAGATGTACTCCATCTGTCCTCTTCTCCCTGTGTCCGTCTCTCCTCCTCTATCTTTGTGTATTTCTCCATTACTTCTTCAGAGATGTTTTCACCATGTTGTGCAGAGGCGTGGACTTCAAGTTGTCCAGGGTTGCAAAAATCCAGCTCAGACAGTTACCGTTTTCTAAACAATCTTATGTATTGGAGAGAGGCATACTGAATTAGTTCAACCCAAAAGGTCTACTGCTACTTCCCAAGGACTGTGGTGAGATCATGACTAGTAAACAAGAGGAGAAGGGTATTGGAAATGAATGGACCAAAATTGCTTTTTTAAAATGACAATAATAAGCAAAAACTAATGGACACATGAAATTAAAATTGGATGAGCTCTGTTCAAAATCTAGGCTCCTGCTGAACTGGGGAGAGGGATGGCATTTTAAAGATCCTCCTCTTGTGACTTAGGAAAGTGTAAATCAATAGGCAACAGCTAATCTCTTGGCACTTTTAAGCTCTCCCTTTCTTTCAAATACCAGGTCACTGACAGACTCTATTCCTGTAAGCGGCAGGCTGAAAGTGACACCTGACACCCTCCTAAAGATGTGATTTGAGAGCTGAGGCAAAGGGGAGTTGAGTTAAACAGCTGGACGGGCACAAACAGCATAGATCCAGTGGGTGCCTACCAAGCTCCAAGGGTAACAAGGCTCTTGTAGGGCCATCACATGTTGCATCCTCATCCCGTTTAACAGGGGTGGTTGCAGTCTCTACTGGAAAAAAATTCAAGCATGGCAAGCCCTGGTTTCATTGGAGTCTGTGTAATACATTCCACTCGTAAAGCGACTTGGCATTTCTCTGTATTCAACCTGCTGCTGCTGGGTTTCTGTTATGCAGAAACCCATAGCTGCTAGCACCGTGTTGGTTGATCCATGCCTACCGCATGCACTGTGGTGAACAGAAAGCGGTGGACTGAGCCGTTAGAAAGTGTGTGTATATAAAGCCTTGTCTTGTATCAGGAATAGTCCCATTTCAGCACTGGAGCTGACTCCTAAATATAGACAAGGGCAAGCCAAACGGGCAAACCTCAGTTAGCATAATTGTCAAACCCATGCATGCCCTTGTCTTCCCAGAGGGGTCAGCACAACTCCAGCGACACCAATTGTTGCCTGCTGATTGCTCATTATGGGTCTATTCTTGAGTATAGACAAGGTCTATGAGTGCCCTTTTACAGATTCACAGACGAGGACTGAACACTGTATGTGGTAGGGATACCCGTGAGGTCAGTTGTGCTGGTGATGCCTCCTTGACCACTTCAGAAACAGGTCTCTGGGTGGCAGATTCAACTGCAAGGCCAAGGTCCAAATGGAGGGTGGAGATGGAACGATCCTCTCAACTGTAGTGGCTGTCCCTAAAGGTCAGTGATGAGGCATGTGAGCACGGTGGTGTGGAGAAGCTAGCACTGATGTTGCCCATGCTGTACACAATCTGGGAAGAAACAGGGGACTTTAATCTTATTTAATGGCATTTATTCTTTACTTCCTTATGCCAGAACAATTCCGCTTACTTCAGTGGGTTACTCCTGATTTATGCTGTTGTAAGTGAGAGGAGAATCAGGTGCCCATATTTTATTTTGCTGGGTTTGGAGACTAAAGCCTTCTGTTTATCCATGTAACAGCTTCAAAACAGGCATCCGTATAAACTACCCCAACATTGCCCCTTTCCTATGAGACTCATCCCTGTGCTACAGTTTAATTCTTAACAAACCTCATTTATGGTTTGTGCGGAAAACTAAAAGCTGCCTTGGAAAGATTCTCTCTGCTTTTAGTGTGCAAAAGCAAGACACAAGTAGTAATTCTTCCACTATGCTGAGCACTGATGAGGCCTTAACTGAAGTACTGTGTCCAGTTCTAGGCAGCACACTTCCGGAAAGATGTTGACAAAAGGGAGAAAGTCCAGAGGAGAGCAAGAAAATTGAGTAAAGGTCTAGAAAACATGACCTCTGAGGAAAAATTGAAAAAATTGGGTTTGTTTAGAATGGAGAAGAAAAGGCTCGGGAGTGGGAGGCAAGATAATTGTCTTCAGGTGTGTAACAAGTTGATATAAAGCAGGGGTGGCCAAACGTACTGACCTCTGAGCGGCATACAGCAATCTTCAGAAGTTCAAGAGCCAGGGCATGCCTGCCGGAGCTCAGGGCTTCAGTCCTGTGGGAAACACCTGCTGGGGCTTGGGGTTTCAGCCCTGCAGGGTGGGGTGGGGTCTCAGGGCTTCAGCCCCATGGATGGTGCTTGCCCAGGCTCAGGGCTTCAGCCCTGCTCCTGCCCCTGCCCCATGATTTTTGCCAGGTTTGCTGGCTCCACTTGGTCACATAATGCTGCTAGCTTCCTCCCTGCATGGCAGCTGCTGGAGCCGGCAAGCTGGGAGCTGCAGCCATTATTCCTGGGGGGATTCTGCACGACTGCACATGTGCAGAATTTATATGCCCTGCAGATTTCTTTGCTTCCCTGCAGAAAAATGACTTTCTGATGGGGAAGCAAAGGGAAGGCACAAGAGTGGTCATGTGGGGTGGGAGACGGGCCTGGGGAAGACCTGGCTGGTGGCTCCTAACCTGTGCCGGGCGCAGCTACTAGTCCTGGCTGAGCTGGGGAGGACAGGACTTCCTCTTCTTCTGCACAGCATCCGGGGCTGTGTCAGACCCACCCCCAGATTTCTCCCCCAGCTGCAGGAAGCTCTGCAAACTCTCTCCCACCATCCCCGCTTCCTTCATCCATCGCTCCTCAGCTGCATGGGGAGGGATCCCTGTACAGGGAGCTGCACCCAAATCTGCCCAACCTCTGTTCATCCAGACCCCCTCATACCCAGATCCTCCTGCTGAGCCTCAGCCCCCACACTCAGAACCCCTTCTGATGAGCCCCACTCCCCCTGCACCTGGACCACCCCAACGAGCCCCCCACACCTGGATCCCCACCCCACCGAGCCCCAACCAGCTGCATCTGGATCCCCACCCTACTGAGTCCAACTCCCCTAGTATCTGGACCCCGCACTGAGCCCCCACACCCAGACCCCCATGCTGAGCTCTATTCCTCCCCACACACCCAGAACCCCCTGCTTAGCCCCAACCACCTTCATCTGGATCTCCCTGCAGAGTCCCATTACCATTGCACCCAGAACCCCGCAGCAAGCCCCTGTACATCCAGATCCCACACTGAGCCACCCGCACCCAAATTGCCCCACAAGGAACCCTCTCAATCCACAACTGGATCCCCCTACACTAAGCCCCTCCACACTTGGATCCTGCCTTGCTGAGCCTGCCTGCCCACACCTGGTACACCTGGCACTGAGGGGCAGGGCCCTAGGGTGTTTCTGGGGCAGGCCTAGTCCTTGCACTGTGTCATAGCTGAGTCCGTGTCCTGGGGAAAGCTGCACAGTGATCTCCCACCTCTGGGCAGCCAGTGGCCTGTGCTCTCCAGTGCCATGGTGGAGCCTCCCCATTTATTTGACAAATAAAATTTTCAGAATTTTAAAATATTGTGTGCAGAATTTTTAAAGTTTTGATGCAGAATCTCCTCAGGAGTAAGCCATGAGGAGAGGCAGCCGCAAACAGCCGGGAGCTGCAGGGAGAGCCGCTGCTTTTGCTGCTGCCTCTCCTCATGGAGCTAGAGCAGCGGCCCCTCCCTGCAGCTCCCAGCTGTTTGCGGCTGCCTCTCCACACAGAGCTTATACCTGGGAGCTGCAGGGAGGGGCTGCTGAGGGTAAGAGGGGTGTGAGTGTCTGGGGGGGGGCGGTGAACCTTTAAGTTGTGCCCCCACACTCTCAGCAGGTACCAGTCGTCTCTGGCAGAAGACCTTAGCGCCACCACAAGGCAGAAACCCTGGGGTTCCTCCCCACCCCATCTGGTAAGCAGAGAATAAGGGAGGTCTGGGGGGGGGGGCTCCGCAAGCTGCACTTTAACTGTAAAAGAGCCACATGCAGCTCACGAGCCACAGTTTGGCCGCCCCTGTTATAAAGGAGGAGAGTGATAAATTGTTCTCCTTAGACACTGAGGACAGGACAAGAAGTAATGGACTTAAATTGCAGCTTTAGGCTAGCCATTAGAAAAAACTTCCCCAACTGTCAGGGTAGTTAAATACTGGAATAAATTACTTAGGGATGCTGTGGAATCTCCATCATTTTTAAGGACAGGTAATACAAACACCTGTCAGGGAGTGTCTAGATAATACTTAATCCTGCCATGAGTGCAGGGGACTGGATTAGATGACCTGCCAAGGTCCCTTCCAGTCCTACATTTCTAGGGTTTCCCACGTAATCTGAGTTTGGAAATTGTGAATCTAAAGAGCTCTGCAGTGGCTCAGAACTCATTTAGTTTCATTATCTTCATTTTCCTAAACACCCTTCTGGGCTGTGATCAAATGCCAAGGCTTTTTCCTGCTGAAGCTCACTGCTGAACTCCGTACTGACATTTGTCAGGTTTAACTAGTTCCTTACCCCCATGTTTTTTCTGTCATTTCAACAAGCATTGGCCTGCATAGCATAGAATGAACAGATTCTTTGTGAGGATCAGCTAGCGTGTATCAAACTCATCAGTGTTACTGTCACCCAGAAGCCACCTTAGATGGAAGAGAACTCTTATTGAACAAAAGATCCTAGTTCCGCAGCACCAAGGTTAGTTGATCTATTTGGATCTTTTCTCCCCCTGCCTCTTCCTCTGAAGGAAAAGGAAAACCTATGGGTCAAATCCAGATTTGCTAGGAGTGCGCACAACCCCACTGAAATCAGTGGGTTTGCAAACTGTCCAGCAGAGATGTTAAAGATTGGGGTGGATAGGTAATCTTAAATTGCCTTTGCTCTTCTCCCCGTTTTGGGGCCAATCTGGATGCCCACACTGTCTGACAAACACACAGATGTTTTTGCTTCTAGCCTCATTCGCGCAGATTCACTCCCTGACATTCTCATTCACATGGCACTCACACTTTGGATATGTCTACACAGCGAAAGCTGTGCACAGACCAGCTTACCCCCCACTCACTTGAATCCCTCTAGCCCGAGGAACAAGAGCAGTGAACACAGCATGGTGCAGGCTCCAGAGTGGGCTGGCAAGCTGAGGACATACTCAGGCTCCATGCTGGGCTTGTATTACCAGCCCTGAAGCCCACACTGCTCTGTTTTCACTGCCATTGTTACCTATGCTAGCTGGATTCCAGTGAGAGCAGGCAGGCTAAATCATGCACAGCTTGTGCTGTTAGAGATTTCCTTTCACTCTCACCCCCAGCCATGCTTTGACACTCCTCACCATCTTTCTCTCCTCTGAATATGCACACTCACTTGCTCACGGACACTCCCAGTAAGCGCCCAGAGGCTGACACTGACTCACTCCCTTGGGGCAAACACTAGACACACAGCGGCCAATCGTTTTAGCAGTTTTCCTAGTTCCCCTTTGACTCAGTGGGAGATTGCGGGGCACTGGTGGGAGGGGAGGAGTGCAGAACTATTTCATCAGTGGCAATGGAACGCCTTTCATCCTGTTAGTTTTGTTACTGGAGAGATGAGTTCAGAGGAGTTTGGCGTGGGAGCTTGGGGTTGTTCTATAGAGACAGCGATTGCTTGCCTCAATTTGGATCCCAGGTGATGTTTGGGTTTGGAACCCCAACAAAGAACAGGATATTTGAATCAGAGATCTGGGTTTGGGCCTGTCCCTAGATAGTCTAGGACAACAGTTCTCCACCTTTTCCGTAGGGGGACCCCATGTTGTAACAGAAAAAGTTTTGTGGTCTCCCTCTGAGCTAGCCATAAAGAGAAAGAGCGGATGTGCCCCTCGCCCCGCTGGACCTGCTTGTGACCTCGAGACTGGGAGGTTGTTCTCTAAAATGATATTTACTTTTCTGAGCAAGATGAGCTAAGGGGAAAGACTCTCCTGCACAGAAGCCCATTTTCAGTTTGCCAAGGTGTGTCTGAGACAGATTTCATCCATTTGCTGTTTCCGCTGCTGAAAGGTTAGCCTTTTTCATCAGAGTGTGAAATCCTGGCCCCAAAGAAATTAATGGGAGTTCTGCCATTGAGTGCAAGACAGACAGGATTTCACCCATAATCTCTTATGTTGTTAAAGCGCATCTTATCTCAGAGTAACCCAAAGCACTTTAGACACTCTACCCACACAGGAATCATCTAACCTTCCAGGGAAATGCAGCCATCTCTGGGGTGAAGATTGATATTCACCAGAGACATTTGTCCAAGGACACCAGGCAAGTCCATATTCTTATAAAATTGCCACTGCATGACCTTATTTTTTAAGTTTTCTGTCCAGAAGAGCCATACCAAGTAAGCAACCCAGAACTCCTTTTACTTACCTCAGAAGGCCAAGGAGCTGAGTCAACCCTGGAATCAGATGCCTGGCTTTAAGGAGCCAATTATTGCTACTCATCTATGCAGACAATTATATGGCCCTCATCATGCTGTGGTACCTGAACACCTCACAATCATTAATGGATTTTGGACTCAACATCCGTGTGAAGTAATATCCCGATTATTTGCATGTGAGGCATGGGATGGCTTAAGTGACTTGCCCATGGTGACGCAGGAAGTCTGTGGTACACTTGCAAATTGGAGCCAGCTCTCCTGAGGCCCAGTCTAGCTCCCATCTACTAAAACATCCTTCTTACCCGAGTTCAAACTGGATGCTGAGACCATATTTCCATGCCTGTTGCTAGACACCACAACTCAAGGAAAATCTGGGAAACGAAGGAGTCAACCCATCATGTCACCTCTTCTTGCTTAGCCTTCAACTGTATGTTACAGGGAAGCCCAAGCTTCATGGCACTGAAGGCCACGCTGGCAACTTGCCAGGCCTCCCCACTAAATGATCTGTTGTAGGTGTCTGTAGTGCACTCATCAGCAGGGTGTCTGAGAGCCTAATTTAGCTTGAAAAAATCTATAGGATGTTTGAGTAAAAAACAAAAAACTAAACCGCACAGTTGTATTTGCTTATCCTTGTATCTTCCTCCCCCAGGAGTAGGACATGCTGGTTGGTTGAATCCTCCAGCAATAAGCATTGCAGTGAGATAGGTTTAACCCTCACTCTGAAGCGATAGGAAGAATTCTGCTGCAGGCTGCATGCTAGGATTCTATGGACCACATTTGGCCCTGAGGGCACTTCACAGCTCAGGCATCTTGGACCACTGACCAGGTATTAACAGACATCTGTTAAAAACCTGAAAAGCAGGACATCAGAGGGCAGTGGAGGAGAGCCCTCCAGGGATAACCTGTGGGGCATTCAGAAAAAGTTACATCTATCCAGTGAGCCAGTTCCCCTCCTGACTTTAAACAACAGACCCCATCGCCTCTGAAAAAGAGCTGTCTTTGCAAACAGGCACCAGGGTGAGGTTTGGCCAAGTGGAAAAACTGCCGTCTTGAGCAGGAGATGCCAAGTGCAAAGGGCAACGTTGGCTTGATGAGCAGGGCAGAGCTTGAGCACCAGCTTACATGAACCAAATTTCCATGTTCCTAGTGCAACAAGCAAAGTAGCTAATGTCTCTAATGTGGCGGTAATCCAGGGTAAGAAGCAAGCCAAAGCAAATCCAGGCAGTCCTCCAGCAGGATGGTTTACATTCAAAAGTTGAACTAAATCTTTAAGGGAGAACAAGAGACTAATCTGATGAACTGCTCTGCAAACATCGATAGAGCTCCAACTGATATTGAAGTCCCACCCAATTTATATTATATTCGCACCTAATGGCCATATTGAAGGATGAGGATCCCATTGCGGTAACATCATGTTGTCAATATTAACACCTAGCATTTACACAGCATTTCTCATCCTTGTATACTTTGCTATGTATATACAGGGCACATTTCACCCACCATTGAAATGCAGCCACCTCTGGGGGTGAAAGCTGGTAGGTGTTTAACAGCACAACAGTAGTTTAGGACAGGAAGTGAGGAAGGGTGGTGTATTTAACAAACAGGTAGGTGGAGTTCTGAGTTAGGCGGAATGCAATCAGCCTGCAGTGAGGGATGCCCCAGGGATGCATAGGCAGATAATAGCTAAGTTTGAATATGGTTACAACCCTGGGGCAAACATCTCTACTATTGGAAATAGTGCCAAGGACAAGAACTTAGTTTTCTATCTCCTCTAAAAGATGGCACCTCCACCAACATTGAACAGGAGGCTGCTGGTGTATTGGTTCAGGACGGCCAAGACAGAATAGCATCCTACATCATCATCAACACCATCTTCTACAACACTTACAGTATTGTATATATTCAACTGAATCCTCCCATCCAAGCTTTGGCCCAGTTCACTGATGCTTATTTGGGTAGATCTGATTGGATCCCCACTCCAGGTGGTTCCAGTAAAGCCCCTGTCAGTAGTTAGCTGCTCCTTTTTATAAGAAAAGGGAAAGATCACCTGTTTTGCCCCACTTTGGGTCACTGGTGGTTCACTCCTGTAAGAGAAACTATAGGTCTTTCAAGTCATAGTTTATCCATTGGGGCATCCTGCCCAAAGACATCACCCCAGAAAGAGGCTTCCCCAGCATTATCCATAGGGCTCAGAGAGAAGATGAGTTTTTCTTTTGGTGTGTTTAGGAGAGGTTGGTCGGAGAAATATATTAGTAGCCTTAGTCCAATGGAGAGGTAACTACATTCTAAAAATAAGGTTGAAACTTGATATTGCATTGCTAGCAGCCTCAGCAGGGAGATCAAGAGGTGAATCTGGTTGGAGAGCGAACTCCCATCTCGCCCCAGGAGTTCCTGTAGGTGATGGGAAAGAATCTGGGGGCAGGGAAGAGGGGAGAACAGTCTCCCCTCTTTTGCTAAAATCAGAAGAAAGCTTCCCTTTTTCTCCCTTGCTGATCTAAGCCATGCTCCCCATACAGTGCCCCCTCCTTCTTGGCAGGCTTGGGGAGAGCTGCCTTACCTGTTTCAAAAAGCAGGACATCAAATCTATTCAGGCAATTTAATTAGACTTCACTCAAACTACATAATAAGGAAGTGTCTATATCAATGAAAATCTACTCGACAGCCTATTTTTTGAACTAGGTACTCCCATTTCACAGGGGACATTAAACAGGGATATTTTTAAGTATCCAGACACAAGTCTGGTTATTTCCATGGATGGTGGTTTCCCATTACAGGCTGCTGTAGCATATGTAAATGATTGCCTGCTCTGCGGTGTTTTGCCAGGGCCAACATTGACGTGTTCAACTATGCAGCAATTGCCTTCTTTAATGTAGAGCTGGTATGGTGAGTAATGGAAAGAAAAACTGCAGAAGAGATCTTGTTTCTGCTTCCAGGCTGAGCAGGACAGGACAGGACAGGACAGTGTGTGTGTGTGTGAGAGAGAGAGAGAGAACAGAGTTGGATAAATTAGAGGGAGGGAGAGGGGACCACAGCAGGGATATACTGGGGAGGGAAAATACTGAGGGGGAGGAATGGGGTGAGATCTGATCAATGTGAGAAGAAAGGCCTAGTAGTGGGCAAAGAGGTCACAACAGTGAAGAGAAAGGAAGATGGGGTAGAAACTGGGACCAAGAGAGGAGAAAGGACAGGAAAAATCAGAGAAGAGGCTCATGCAAAGGACTAGGAGGCAGGTGAGCTTCTAGCTCTGCTACTGACACGCTGTGTGACATTGGGGGCAAGTCATTTCATCTCTCTGTGCTGCAGTTTCCCCCCTCTGTAAGATAGGGCTAATGTTACTTCACAAGTAGGTGGGAATGCCTCAAGATCCTTGGACGGTAGGTGCTGTATAAGGACAAAATATTATTGTGAATACAGTATTGGTTAGAGATGGGGTGATAGGCCGATTCAGAAAAAAGGCACTCACCTCTGTGAAATATGTCATACAAGGAGCTCTGCAGAACTTGGCAGCTCTGCTTTGGCGAGTGTTGGAAAGAGCAACAGTGGAGCTCCCCAGCCAAAGAACAGACATTCAGTGCAAGTCACTAAGGTCTACTGTGATGATGATTTATTATGGTAGGGCCTAGAGGCTCCATTCAAGGATCAGGGCCCCCATTGTTCTAGGCCAGGGGTGGGCAAATTTTTTGGCCCGAGGGCCACATGAGGTTGCAAAACTGTATGGAGGGCTGGGTAGGGAAGGCTGTGCTCCCCAAACAGGCTGGCCTCTGCCCCCAATCTGCCCCCTCCAACCCCCTGACTGCCCCCCTCAGAATCCCCCACCCCATCCAACTGCCCCCTGCTCCTTGTCTCCTGACCACCCCTTCCCAGGACCCCTCAGCCCCTGACCCCCCCCAGGACTCCACCCCCTATCCACCCCCCCCCACTCCCTGTCCCCTGACTACCCCCCCCAACCACTATCCACACCTCCACCCCGACAGGTCCCCGGGACTCCCATGCCTATCCAACTCCTCTGTTCCCTGACCGCCCCCCCCAGAACCTCTAGCCCCATCCAACCACCCGCTGTCCCCTGACTGCCCACTGAGACTCCCTGCCCCTTATCCAACCTCCACCCCCATTCCCCTTACCATGCTGGAGTCAGCCACACTGCTGCACTGCCCGGCAGGAGCTGCGGGCCAGAGTGCTGGCAGTGAGGTGATCTGAGGCTGTAGGGGAGGGGGGACAGCAGGGGAGGGATCAGGGGCTAGCCTCCCCAGCCGGGAGATGGCCAGGCAGGACAGTCCCGTGGGCTGGATGTGGCCCTCGGGCTGTAGTTTGCCCACCTCTGTTCCAGGCATGGTGCACACAAATTCTGTCTCTTGCTGTAGACAGCTTACTATAAGATAAAATGCAATAGGTGGATGCCACAAACAAACAATGTGAGTACAGGGGAATAGTGAAAAGGAGAGTTTTCCTAATTGGATTTTCACTTATAGTATGACAACATCCTAGTGAGTTTATAAGGAAACAGGTTTCAGAGTAGCAGCCGTGTTAGTCTGTATTCGCAAAAAGAAAAGGAGTACTTGTGGCACCTTAGAGACTAACAAATTTATTAGAGCATAAGCTTTCGTGAGCTACAGCTCACTTCATCGGATGCCATGGCTCACGAAAGCTTATGCTCTAATAAATTTGTTAGTCTCTAAGGTGCCACAAGTACTCCTTTTCTTTATAAGGAAACAGTGTCTCTGTATCACCTGTATGGAGATTACTAGCAACCCTGTGACACTGAGAAGAGAGATCATATCCGAGACCTCCATGTACTCTCTGCAAATTACTTTTGCAATGACAGGGGATTCCTGCTCTGGGGATTTGCCTGTTGTCTGGCTCATCTCCACCCCAGTGCAGGGCATGTATCAGAAATGGTGTTTCGTTGGTCAGCATTTTTTCGGTGGTACAGCCAGGATCTGAACCTGCACTATATGTTTTGCCAGTAATCTCACTTGACTTTTTAAACAAAGCACTGAGCAATAAGATCACTGCAGCAGAACAGCTGATTTGCAGTATAGTCCTGGGGAAGTGCTATTCACATGCACCTCAGAGAGCAGCGCCTTACAACATCGGAAATTCCCCATAGCAGCTGAAACAGGGCAAAAGAGAGAAGGCTGCAGTACCTGCTGGCCCCATCTTTTCTTATGTGGCTTATTCTCCTCACTGCCCATGCATGTAATCCACATTAATGCTAACGGGCGCTAACCCCTTAGTTTCTAAGCAACCCAGACTGACTCTCAGCTCCAAGGCTGAAGTTTCAGGGACATCAGACAGGAAAGCCTTTTTATAGCCCTGATCCAGAGCCCAGTGCAACCAATGACAGCCTTTCCATCAGTCCCTCTTTTGTGCAATGTGCAAGTTTGACAGGAGAAACAACGAACATGGAACCCCCGAGTGCCACTTTTCACAGCAGAACAGCACAGTAGGTAAAAAAAAGAGACAGTTACTGGAGGGGGGGAAAGGGGGGCAGAGAAGCTGCTGTCATCATCAGATTTATTTTATGTCAAAGAAATTCCTGAGTCTTGTAGCTCAAAGTTGTTACCATCCATTGGCTCTCCAGAGGCCCACATGAAAAAGATCTGCTGAGTGCCAGTCCAGTTCCTGGTGAACAGATGCCAACATCCTAGAACTCACCACAAGTGTCGTGTGCAGGTTTGGCAGAAGTTTCCAGGTTTGAACGGCCCACAAAGAGTGAACTATACAATTATCCCTACAGGTGGTCCCTTCAGCTATGTGCTGAGGCACATTGACAGGGGACAGTGTGGGAGAAAGAACTCCCGGTCCACCAGATCTATTTATATTACAATAGCACCCACTGGCCCCAGTTGAGAGGGGGGTTCATTGTGCTAGGTGCTGTATATAATAAGAGACACTAAGTAGATGGGACAGAAGATGATTGGGAGGGAAAACCAGAAGCCTAGAGAGGTGAAGTGACTTGCCTAAGGTCATACAACAGATCAGTGGCAGAGCTGTTTTGATCCCGTGCTTAGAACAGAAGATCCAGTACCAGTCTCCAGGGCTTAATACCACACCTTTCCCCTGCACTAAAAATAGTCTGAAAAATTATTTAAAAAAATGAAAATATACGTAGGAGAGAAAGCTAGGAGAACACTTTTCAAACAATTCGCACAGTGTATCTGCTCCATTGGTGTTTTTGGCCACCTCAGGATCAGAAGGGCAAGTTGCTGTTGTGAATGATTAGCAGCAAAGGGTGCTTCTTGTTCGCACTCCCATCAGCTGGTGCTGAAAACTGGTTAACTGTTAGTCTAGAAGAGCCAAAACCATTTCCAACATGGGTACAGAAAGTGTCAATGAGATCATGTCCCACGAGGTTTCAGTCATTCTTGCTGTGACACACCATCGACATTAGCAGGCAAGCTGAATTATTGATGCAAATTGTTTCCAGTGAATAGTATTTTGAATTATTATTATTAATAATAATTAATAATGTTGTCATGGTAGCACCAATGCCCCCCACTCATGGACCAGGATGCCTTTGTGCTAGGCGCTATACAGACACTGGACAAGATGGTCCCTGCCCCAAGGAACTTACAATCTAAGTATGAATTAAAAGGCCACAGATGGATACAGACAGACAGACATATGGGGGAACATACAAGGAGACGATGAGACAAAATCTAATCTATTTTTTTTTCTTATGCAGTCTCCATAATCATAACTCTGAGCCCATGTGCCCCCATAATGGGTGCCACATCCATTTAAGTAGATTATTGTTAATAACTGAAGATTTCATGAATCTTCAGTACCTGGTTGTACTTTACTTTTTTGGCATATTCTGCAACTGGAGAGGCTAGCCTTTGCATTGTGCTGCATGCCACAGATTTCAAGTTTTCACTTATCCTTCCCCCTGAAGTTTTCCTTGTGCTGTCATCTTTCTAAGGCAGCTAAGTAGGAGCTGCTCATACTTAGACAAACAGAACGACAGCAAGAACAAACACTAGCTGTCCACCGTTCACAAGATAATAGGGAAGATTTGTAAATGTCTTGTAACAAGGAGCCGGACTACAAAAATTGCCAGTCACACGCTGTCTTGCTGAGAAGGGGAGCTTCCAATTGGCAGTCAGAATATTGGTAGAACACACCCACCTGTAGGTCCAAGGACATCTTCAGAGATTAATTCCCCATTCATTTGTAACTACCAGTGACCAGGGGCCCAGCTTAATGATTGGGGCTACAGATTACTTCAATTTCTTCACCTGAAAACCTCATCCAAGTAAAATTTGGGGGCATGTAGTAAGCTATCAAATTCCTTTAACACAGGGTGGCCGGAATAGCAGAACCCAGAAGTCCTGGCTCCCAGGTGCTCTGCTTAACCACTAGAAAATCTGCTGCTTCCCAATGCAGCTGGCTTTCTTCTGCCACTCATTTTCCATCTTCCAAGGGGCTGGCATAGCAGAGGGCTGACTTTTCCATCCCAGCACAACATGGTGAACTCCGTCCTGCTCACTCTGACAGGCAATATGCCCATCAACTTCAGTGGGTATTTGTCTGAGCAAGGGGATGATCTAATGCCCATTGGCCTCAGTGGACATTAAATTGGGCCATACAATGTTATTATTGACTTCTACATACAAAGGTGACAGACATCCTATAAGAACACAGCAAAGCTGACCGATCATCTTGTTAGGTTCAGAGATGGCTGAGTATTGAGAGCAAGTCTCCAAATAAGAACCAGAATCTGAGCCATGTCTGGGCTGACTGGGGCTGTCAGAAGGAAGCCAGATCAAATGTGGCAGTTTCAGATTAATTTCACTTTAAGTTTGTGGTTTGTTCAAACCCCAAACTCAACAGGTACAAATGTGGAAGGATGGGCCAAGACAGATGGTCCAGGAATGCAAGCACCATGCTCTAGGAAGTGCAATAGTAAAGTTCTGTGACAGCGAGATCTGTCTTTCACTTTCAAAAAAGCTGAGAAAGGGGAATTCAGAAAGTCATTGGAAATCTGTCAACTTCATGAAAAAACTCGCACAGATAGACAGACATCATCTTCCTCTCCAATTGTTAAATTCAGTTACCTTCATGTAAATGATCTCTTGTTTTCTTCCATCTTGGCCCCAGCCTAAACGTCTCTCTCACAGAGACTTAACTCACCCCCTACAGCACCTCTCTCTTGCACTAGTTTCTGAGGACTGGAGTAACAACCCTAATTACCATTTGGGACTCTTATGATTCATCTATGATTTGTATGGCAGCAGTGCCCAAAGGCCCCCGTCTGGATCAGGGCTCCATATGTTAAATAGTTTACACATTTCATCTCAGTTGCCCAGTGTCACACAATAAGTCTCAGCAGATGTGGTTGCAGAGCCCACAAGCTCTGAAGCCCCACCCGCCTCCTCTGATCACTAAACCATGATGTCTCTGTGCTGATGCTCTAACGTACAAAGCTGGGAGTGAATCAATCAGGATGTGTTAATCATGCAAGTCCTTTCCCCACTCCCACTGCTGAGCCAATTCGATTGTATAAGCTCTTCTAGATAGGTCCTTGCCTTATATTTATATCTAGAGTGTGTCACTTAGGCAGAGGGGATGATTTGGGCCAGATCCTCAGCTACTGCAAAACAGCACGGCGCTACTGAAATTGATGGAGCCATGTTCATTTGCACCAACTGAGGATCTGGGCTTCGGTAGGTGGCATTTTGTTCTCTTTGAGTCAGCACCAAATAGAGCTGTGCAAAATATTCACAGCAATCCTCCAGACCATGCAAAACCCATTTGGTTTGGGATTTCATTAAAACGGAGCAGCTCACACCAGGCTCACAAACCATTTCTGTGGCCCTGAGCCCCAAACTCACTGAAGTGATACCCCCTCCTTCCCTGAAGAGCATTCCTGTGAAATGAAATGACTGCTTCTCATACAGGTGTAGCTGAATCCAAACCTCAGCATGGTGCTAAGGGGCATTGTTGTTCTCCTGGAGCTGACATGTTTTAAACATGGTGCAAATCCAAGACCATGGTCATCCATGCCTATTGACTATCCTATGACACTTTAACCCCAGTGTCCTGGTCTAATTCCAGTCTGGGTAATGCTGCCTACCTGAATTCCCCCACCTGTATCAAATGGATTCACAATGCACCTTCACTTCCTGGCCTGAAATACTGAGTGGAATTCTTGTGTGCTGCTAAACTGATGCTCCGTTCCACCCTAGAGGTGGCTGCTGCACTGCAGTGTTGGCTCCTGTGCCTTTTGATTTAGTTTACAGTTTGTAAAGGACGTTGGCATCACTAATGAAATAGATGATCATTGAAAGTATCCTAATGTGCTCAGCACAGTACAAGATGCAGATTTTTTTTATTAATGTAGCTCCTAGGAACCCCAGGGATGGGCCAAGACCCGACTGGGCTAAGTGCTGTACAAACACAGCCCCCAAAGGATTTATAATCTAGAAAGGAGCTATGGCCCAGATCCACAAAGGATTGTAGGTTAAGAGCATAGATACCTATGTTGATCTGGGTCTAGCTGACATTAATGGTCTATAGCCTATAGCCCGAGTGAGCCTACAGGAAGGATCCTAGGTCTAATGGTCAGTTGGAGTGGTCACCTTTACCCGATAGGAATGAAATGACTTTGACGCACCCACCCTCCCTGGAAAGGGAAGATTCATGGCTGCTCTTTAGAAGTTAGCAATGTAAACAGGGTGACCTGCTGCAGCAAGACTGGGGAGACAAACACATGCACAAATCCACAAGGGGAGGGAGCGGCAGACATAGAAGCACAAAGGGAGGGAGACAGAGAGACACGTACATAGAATGAGCAACAGGGCCTTTTCCAAGCTTCGGCAGATGGAGCTAATTTGGCACAGCTTGCAGAGCCACATTTGCCATCCGCCTGCACAGACTCCGGGGTTGTGGGCTAGATCATGCTCATTAGTTATTCTGCACCTCACAGAAAGCACACGGGGCGGGGGGGGGGGGAGGATTAGCACAGGAGCAGAGAGGATACAGAGAGAACAAAACAGGAGAGACAAGAGTGGTAGATTACACCAAAAGAAGTGTGTGCTCATCTGAGTACACCTACTGAAAAGCAGCCTCTTCTGGAGCTGGACATGTTAGGCATGCTTTTATTAGCCAGAGTGAACAATGACTTAGAGCAGGAGCTGAGGAAGAATCCATTTGGAACAGAGGCAATTTTAGGTTGGCAAGAAGATACCTTACCAGGAGGTTCAGACTTCAACTGGCAAATATCAGTGGTTAGTGGTTGATGGTTACAATACCAAGCCAGAATCCCACAAGGAATTGGGGGTGATTAATCAGGGATGAGAACCCAGAGGCTCAGACACAAGGATTTGCAGAGATCTTGCAGCAATGAGAATTCTGAGTGTCAGGCAGTGCAGTATGGGCCCAGATCCCAGTCAACCCAAGGCAATGGGGCTCCAGCAGTCCGACCCCAACAATGCCCCACTTAAGTCAGTGCAAGTGCTCCTGGTGAGGATGCACACCGCTGGCAGAAGGAGGGTAGGGGGGACGTGAAAAACTGCAGTAATTACTATGGTGGCTATATGTTGGTGTAACTTAAGTCAACTTAATTGCACAGACATTAGTCACAGTTAAGGCAAGAGATGTTGGGCCTCTGTGGCCAGTCATTTCTGCCAGCATGAAGTGAGTGTGGAATGGTTCCTGGTAAGAACAGAAGCATGGTACACTCACTCAGCACTCACTTTGCACTGGGACCAAATAACTGCCTAGAGAGTGAGGCCCATGGCAACATGGAAACTGAACCACTCATTAGTGAGGTCACTTTTCCCTCCACAGTATTCAGAGGAGCTTGGTTTCGATTGTCTCTCATTCCCATGACCAGTCTGAGAATTACAACTACTGTCCTTTTTAACTTCAAAGAGCAAGCCAGCGCTGACCTCCAATTTACCTCTGTGGCTCTGTGTAGAGTTATTAAGAGGGATTAGCTCAGAATTACCCCCAGCATTTTGCAGTGATACTATGATTATTATGTTCTGTAGCTCATAGTATAGTCTTGGGGGAGCCATGTGAAAAATTTCACATGAAACCCTAATTCTAGAAATAAAACAAGAGCCCTGCTCACCATTCTTATACACTTGCTTGCTTGACAAGTTTAGGAGCTAACTAACCACTTAGTCTTATTTGCTGTGGTGATTTGGCCAGGACCCCAGAGACCCCCCCCCCCCCAAGCTCAAGGAGACATCCCTGCGCAGGCTCTGATTGAGCTAGACTGCTAAAAATCAAGCGTAGTTTTGGTGTCATGAGGGGTTAGCCTCCTGAGCGTGTACCCATCCGAGATGCTCAGCCTGCACTTGTGCCACCGCAGCTACTCTCTATCAAGCTAGCGTGGGTGTGTCTTCTCAAGCTGGGAATTACACCCCCAACTCAAAGTGTAGGTATACTCTCAAAGGGAAGCACCGAGCCCCCCACTAAATCACCAACACCCTTTGCTGAAGCATCCTGGGCTTTCCTTGGAAGTCTCCCATCCAAGTACTGCACCCTGCCTGAGTCTGCTCAGCATAAGAGAGCTGATGGGAAGGCAGGTCGACATCCACTGTGGATTTTAGTCAAGCCCACATAACTAAACAGACTTTTATGAGACAAACCTCTTAGTTCTTATCAGTTACATGCAATTGGAAAAGTGTTGTACCCTGTTCTGACATCTGAAACCTCAATTGTGCATTTCCAGCTGTAGATGAGTTGGCTATCCTCATGTACCCTCTCATGGCTGGGTGCCCCTACATTGCCAGGCTCTTTATTCTCCCTCTTCTAGGCCATTTTACACAGACTCTACTATCTCATACATCCAATCACCACCTGTATTGGGGGCTGGGTTTATTCAGACAAAATAGACTCAGAAGTGAAACTCAAAGTCCCAAAAATCTGTCTCAGGGCCTGGCTCTTACCTCAGAGCCTGAATGAGCAAAAGGGTTTCTTCAGAGTCTTCTTATCAGTTCTTAGGGGGCAACCTGCTCTGGGGTTTGGCTTGCAGCTGCCCTGCTCAGCACTGACTCCTTTGCAGACTTCCCAGAATCAGCTCTTCTCCCTGAACTGCTTCAGCTCTCTTATAAGGAACCAGCTACTTGAAGGTTCCCTCCCTACACCAGGTGTCTCTGGTTGGCTCTTTTAGCAAGCCTACTCCAGGCTTCAAGTCACCTGCAGGCAGCTCCCTCACTCCCTCTGCTTTCTGACTCCATCAAATTGACCTTTCTTCGTTATCATAACTCTGGCAGATTGACTGTAATTGCAACAGACTTTTGAGTTAGATACAGTTTTAGCCTGATAGGAGTGGTAGGTACTACCGCAATACACCATCTCTTAGAGCCTTCCCTGAGGTCACTCATACTGCTATTCACACAAAGTGTTCATTATCATTATTGCCACTTCCTGTATGGCTCAGAGGAGGGATAATCTAACCACTTCACCACCACTGGAGCTGAGCAAATAAAGCTCAGGGCATGTCCCCACTACAGTGGCTAAAGCAGCATAGCTATGGTGCTGCAGCTGTGCCATAGTGTAGACGCTTCCTGAATCGATGGAAGGGGTTTTTCATCAATGTAGGTAATCCACCTCTCCAAGGGGTGGTAGATAGGCCAGTGGAAGAATTCTTCTGTTAACCTAGCTATGGCTACCGTGAGGGTTAGGTTGACCTAACTACTTCTCACAGGCCGTGAAATTTTTCCACAGTCCTGAGCAATGTAGCTAGGTCGATCTAATTTTATGTGTATACCAGGCCTCTATCAGAGTTATCTTAAACAAAGCAATGTGTGTTTACCTCAATGTACATATAAGTAGTAAACAGGGTCTTTGAGACAGCAAGAAGGAGACAAGAGAAATCTGCTTTTCAGCAAACACAAAGGAGAAGAAAGAGGATGGGGCACTTTCACCCCCAGACTCCACCTTTCTGCACTTACTGTTTGAATAAACTTGCTTTGAGGGCTAATCCTCAGAAGAATTCACTGCAAAGGGGAACTGGACTATAAAAGTGAGGGGCAAAAACACACCGGGGGATCGATCTCTCTCTCTCGTTCACCTAAGAAGACAAAGCAACTAGCCTTGGGACTTTGTGAGAGATCCTAACTTGAAAATTTGGTCAGCAGTGTTGCTGGGAACCTGTGCTAACGGATTTCACCTTGAACGAAGTCTAATTTGTTAAATTTTCATTATTTGTCTTTTTGTCTTCATTTCTCTTGTAACCATTTCTGACTGTAATGCCTTATACTTGTACTCACTTAAAATGTCTCTCTTTGTAGTTAAATAAACTTGAGTTATTCTTTAATCAAAACTTTCCAGCATTGTGTTTAAACTGAATCATTTGGCAACTCCAATTAGAGTAGCAAACTATAGTACATTGACCCTGTACATGGGCAACAGATCTATAATATCTGAATTGCCCAGGAGAGGGCTGGACACTGCAGAACATGGAGAATATTTTTGGGGAAAATGCAGGACTGGAAGTGTGTTGGGGTCACCCTGCTGGAAGCCAGAGTGTGGCTTGTGTGTTGCTGACAGGCTCTGGAGTCAGAGTTGCTGGACCAGAGCTGCAGCTATTCACAGACACTCAGAGTGTGACCTGCATGCTGTTTGGCTGTTTGTGAGAGGCCCAGGTTGGGAGCTACAGCAGCAAAGAATTGAGAGACAAACAAGGTTGCAGGGCAGATGGTGACACAACCCCTCACTGGTCTGGATTGAACCCCAGAATGTGATAACAACTAAGGGGAGATATGATAGGGTCTATAAAATCATGAATGGCATGGAGAAAGTGAATAGGGAAGTGTTATTTACTCCTTCTCATAGCACAAGAACTAGGGTCACTCAATGAAATTAATATGCAGCAGGTTTGAAACAAGCATAAGGAAATACTTCTTCACACAATACACAGTCAGTCTTTTGCCAGGGGATGTTGTGACAGTCAAAAGTATAACTGGGCTCAAAAAAGAGTTACATAAGTTCATGTAGGATATTAGCCAAGATGGTCAAGGACACAACCCCATGCTCTGGGTGTCCCTAAACCTCTGACTGCCAAAAGCTGAGACTGAACAATAGGGGATGGATCACTTGATAATTGCCCTGTTCTGTTCATTCCCTCTGAAGCACCTGGCACTGGCCACTGTTGGAAGACAGAATATTGGGCTAGGCGAACCATTGGTTTGACCCATATGGCCATTCTTATGTTCTTATACACCCTCAGCTGGCCCTCTGTACAGGGGTGAATTTCACCTACGAACAGCCTCATCAGAGTCAATGGAGCTACTCCCATGAGTAATGGATTGCAGAATCAGGCCCTAATCGTGCATGTAATTGAACAAGTGTGCATTCCCCATCATCCTGTTACTGCTCTAGGATACTTTTTACATTCACTAAGCAGTAAATAAAGCTTTCATATCCATCCAACTCTAGCATTGGAGCTCTATGCTGAAAACAAACAAACATAAGCAAGTCATAATGTTCCTTTGAAAAATTAGAACTGGATCCACAGCAATGATTCTACACACTAAAAAATATACTACAGTATTTTAAAGCAGTGATCCAAAGCAATGGTCTTACAGGAATGTTATTGTAGTGCTATCAGGCAACTACTGTAGAACAGTGGTTCTCAAAGACTCGTTCAGGGAAAGCCCCTGGCGCTTTTGATTTTGGCAGGTTTGATTACCTGCGGGAAGGGCAGCCAACAGGTCCCTTGGTCTGCACTGCTTCCCGCAGCCCCCATTGGCCTGGAGCGGCAAACCGTGGCCAGTGGGAGCCGCAATCAGCCGAACCTGCAGACATGGCAGGTAAACAAACTGGTCCGGCGCGCCAGGGGCTTTCCCTGAACAAGCAGTGGACCAGCTTTGAGAACCACAGCTGTAGAAGACAGTATGTGGTTTAGATGGGTTAAACTGTAGCATTTTTAAGTATTGATAGAAAGTATTACTAGTTATTGCATATTTACGGTAAGGCATTGACAACAGGGAGACTTTAGAGTCTCCTATCCCCTACCATATTGTTGTTTTCTGCTTTGCTGATTTATGCGCAAGACTGTGAGAACATCAAACCACAAGGCAGGCAACTGACTTTTTCAAAGTCAAATTACAGGGCAAGGCATTTCAGAAAGGACCAGGTTCTGAGATTTTCTCCCAGGCAAACTTCAGCTGAACTCAACGCAAGAACTCAGATTTGGCTTATAATGCTGTCCACATCATGCCATGCAGCCAGTCAGACTGCCTGAACTTCGGTTCTGCTACGCCTGTCTGTTTCAAGACCTCTAATCATTGGCCTTTTAACCACTGTGTAGTCTGTAGACTGCTTTGAGCAGGGTTAGATGACAGGGTGGTCAAAACACCAGTGACCGACTGGAGACCTCTTTATGCTAGCACTTCCCAGCACTGCTACCACTAATGGAACTGCCTTGGTTATAGCAGTGATGGAAAGCATTAAAGCAAAAAGCCTACTGTAGACACAGCCTAAGTTTCACCCTATGAGCCAGGCAGCTGTGAACTTCAGAGCTCAGTGAACATTGGTGTTACTCAGAAGGAAAGTTCACACATTTAGACTTTTCTTTTTAACCCTTCACAAAGGTTCTCGTCCTAGAGCTGACTGAGAAACGGAATTTCCCTGCCATGAGAAATGTTGATACTTCAATATTTATTTTCATCCCAAATCAGTGTGAAAACTCGAAATACCAAAACTTTCCATGGAACTAAGGGTTCAGAAAAAAATTGATTTGGAAATAATGAAACATATTGTTTTGGATTGACATTAATCTGAATCTATTTGAACTGCCATGGTGCCTCATGGGAGCTGTATTTCCAGATCCCTCAAGGCCCCATTCTCCCCTCTTTGACCGTCCCTTACCAGATCACATCTCCCACAATGCAACACAATCATTTCCATGGTGCAGCATGGGAGTCCCACTCTTCTTTCTTTCTTTCTTTCTTTCTTTCTTTCTTTCTTTCTTTCTTTCTCCTCAGGCACCCTCAGGTGCATTGGGTCCCCACCAGTTTCTACCATTTATTTCAGCCTTGTGCTGGCTTGTTCAGGCTACTGATTGTCATGTTGATGTATTTAACTTCTTTCTCCCATTTCAAAATCTGATTTTCATTACTGATCTGGCCTTGAGCAAGGGACTTTTTGACATGTGGGCTTTGTTATGGGTTTGATCAATGACCGTTATGTTCTTCACATGAAGCTGATCTCTTGTTTGACCTGCTGCACACCGAGATGGCTTCTGGTATTCATTTCTGTAGCAAGTCTGCTCTGACATGATGGGGTTACCAGCCCCATGCACAACTTCAGCTCCACAGCTACTTATTCATTATTCAGAGTTGTCCACATGTGGACATTCCCCTGTCTGGCACCCGGGGGATGCTGTTGGTAGCTTCAGATGCCTCAAGAGTCCCACTCTGCATTGCTCATATTGCTAAATGGGATCAGGGATCCCAACCAGAACCTAATTAGAGGGTGGGGGGAGGGGTTGATCCTGAAGGGGTCCTGCTGTGGAAAACGTGGAGAACCACTGGCTTAGAGCACTGCATAGTTTCCAAGTGATAGACACTTGGGAATCGCATGTGGGGATCAGATGGGAAGCTGGTGAGGCTGGGATTTTGCATTAATTGCATTAGGAAGCCTACTGTTAGGTTAGGAATAGGGTTGGATCACAGTCCAGAGAAAATATCTAATAAACACTCTGTGATGGCTTCCTGATTTGATAGTGTATTCATAGTAAGATTCATTCATAAATCCCCATTCATAAATTCACTGAAATAATTTAATTTTGAAAGTTAATTCCAACCCTCTAGAGATGTACTTTTTTTGCTACTGTTCCTTGATGTTGTACTTCATGGGCCATATCCTCAAGTGGTGTAATTCCACATTGCTCTGCTGAAATCAATAGCGTTCCACTCATTTTCACCAGCTGAGGGTCGAGCTCCATATGTTGTATATGTGCGGTTTACTATGTACTTCTATAGATTATTTTCATAGCCTCTGTCAGGCAGACACAGAGAAGTGCACAATACTACAATATGTTGAACTCATGTATCTATGGGGTCAGTCATATGCTATTGCATTGTGAGAAACAGTGTGAGATCATATTATTAAAGCTGACTGTAATGCATATGTACATGGGGATACAGTGTCTTCTTTATCCCCAGGACTCTTCATGTCTCTTCCAAGACCCTGGTCATCCAGATCCCCTACTGCTGCAGAAGGCCTAAAATCCAGAGGCTGGAAGCTTCACTTTAAGATGGGTGCAGGTGGGGAGTTCTATTCCTGTGGAGCTTCTGAGAGCTGGGGCCAGCTGGTAAAGGTGCAACCCACAGCGTTCTGTCCAATCTAATGGCACAAAGACCACTAAGAGAGAGAGTTAAATGAGTCTGCTCTACAGCCTTAGCTTAGAGCCAGTTGTCTTTTAGCTCATGCAGTAGAGGCCCATGCTTTAAGCTCCAAAGGTTCTAGATTCAATCCTGCCCGCCAACGACTTTGGTCTGTTGGCGTTACAAAGGCATGTGCCCTGTGGAGCTTCTAAGTGTCATCAGAGCAGTCACCCTGCTGTAATGGAGCTTGGATCTCTACAAGGTAGTTGGCTTTTCCAGCAAGTCCAGCCCACTCGCTGCAGCAAGTCTGCTTAATTGTGAATTCTGGGAATAGCAGCAGCTGGGGATGGGGGCACATGGATGTTTTAAGATCTGCATGATATGCAGTGAATGGGCAGGCAGGGACATGTGGGGATCTTTGTCATTTGGATCCTCTCACTTGGAGACTAAGGCGGCTCTGCAGACAGTGATTCTGGAGCCAGTTCACTATAAAGTCAGCTTAGGCCCCCATGCCTCCAGTGAATCATTCCTTAGTGCTCTGATTCAGAAAAGCCTTTAGGCACATGATTAACCTTAAATTCATGCTTAAGCCTCCTTGGCTTCTATAAGACTTTAGCACATACTTAAAGTAAAACCGTTGCTTAAGTGGTTTCCTGAATGCGGATGGTTTCCCGAATCAGGGCCTAGGAGTACACTTAATGACCTTAGCAACAATATCTGCTGAACGCGCGGCATATGTCATTTTCAAATGCTCTTAATTCAGTCATTGCAAAATCACTTTCCTCTTGAAACAGCTTGTGCTCTGCTCCTCAATGAGGGCCATCCCCATGCTAGATCAGGACAATCAACCAAAAGTCACTTGGGCTCCAAAAAGTCTAAAGGATATTTTTATAATGGGAAAAGTATATTTTCCCCCACTTCCTTCTCACTCAAAAATAATAGACCCATTTTTGTTCAAGATGAAAAAAGATGGACAAATGCCAAGAATGGAAAATTGCAACCTAAAGATCAACATTTCACCAAATTCTGTCCATATGTAATAGAGCTTGAATTTCAAATGAAACTGTTTTTCAACCTAACTATTGCACAATGGGTTGCTGCAGCTTATGTATTATCCATGTGTGATGTATATGTACAACCTTTATAGACAGTAGTTTTACAGTAAGGGATTGGAGAAGTTCACACTCCTGGGAAATTCCAGCTCCTATGTTCCTAAGCACTACTATGCTTGCAGAGTTCCACCTTAAAAGTAATTGAAAGTGTCTGTAGCCAATATTTTAGGTCAGAGAATTTTTGCTAAACAATGACACATTGCACTTGGATCTCGATATGAAACATCTGGAAGCCACATGTTGGAGGCAATATAAAAGGGCCAGCACAACAAACCAGTGGGGCATTTCTAAACCAGAAACATATTCAACATGGACCTTGTTCTTCTCTGTGTATTCCTACCACTGGTGACGGTGGCTTGGGGCCAGTATGGGGATTATAACTATCAACCCTATGACTACGGGGGTAATGATGAGTGGGTCAATGTGTATCGTCAGGGCTTCAACTTCCAATGCCCGCATGGCCAGGTGATAGTGGCGGTAAGGAGCACTTTCAGCAAGAAGGAAGGCTCTGACAGACTGTGGAACTATGCATGCATGCCTACGCCCCAGAGTCTTGGGGAACCAACAGAATGCTGGTGGGAAGAGATCAACAGAGCTGGAATGCAATGGTAGGATACTGTTAAACTATCTTTTGAAAGAGAAATTGCAATGGCCAAAGTCGAAGGGTGCATATTAGCACAGTGGTGATAGTACAAGTGCACATTAATTATCTGCTTAGCCATTACAAATGACTGTCTTAGTCAAATTAGTAATGATGCATACTGATGTGATAATGGTCCTACATTACACTTCTATAGCACTTTCCCACTGGAGGAGTCCAATGCACTTTGCGAACATTAAGTGATTTAGCCTCACAACCTCACCTCTGAGGTGGTTTGGTATTGTTGCTGTTGATTTTACAGATGGGGAAACTGAAACACAGAGAAGAAAAGGAGTACTTGTGGCACCTTAGAGAGTAACAAATTTATTTGAGCATAAGCTTTCGTGAGCTACAGCTCACTTCATCCAATGAAGTGAGCTGTAGCTCACGAAAGCTTATGCTCAAATAAATTTGTTAGTCTTTAAGATGCCACAAGTACTCCTTTTCTTTTTTGTGAATACAGACTAACACGGCTGCTACTCTGAGACACAGAGAGGGGATGTGACTTGCCCAGGGCTAAACGAGGAATCAGTAACTGAGCTGTGATCAGAACCCAAAATTCCTGACTACCAATCTCCAACTCTAATCATTAGAAAAAGCTCCTTCCCAGCTTAATATTGTTTTTTCTCTATATATTTTTGTTGCTGAAGACTTTGGCTTGGGCCCAGTACGGCACTGTTTACTACTCACATCAGTGTTACAGGGGCCAAAAATGCATGCTAATCTATGATGATGATAGTGAATATTAATTATATGATAATGATGTAGCATGTTATGTAAAGCCTAATATAATCCGCTGTAGTTCATATGTAACATGCATATACACTACTGTGCTTCTGAGAAGGACTTTATAGAAATGATCAGATTTTGGGGGTGGGTGGCAAAGTTTCATGAGACTATCTATGGCATTTCATTCTGGGGCATTACATGATCCCCAAATTTCATTTTCTCATGATGTTTTCATGAAATGGAAAACAGACACATGTTGAAAATGTTCATGTATTCAGTTTAAAAATTTCAGACATTTTAGATTACTGAATTTTTTTTTGAGCCAAAGAACACAAACTTTTGCAGATTTTGCATGAAACAGGAAATTTTTCAAAAATTCAAAATGAAATGTGAAACCCTTGATTTTCAAGGGGTTTGAGTCGTGTTCTGAATGCTCCTCAGTTCACCCTGTGATAAGTTCCTATGGCTGATGCAATTGCTAAGAACAAAATTGACTCTTTATACTCACTTTGGAATAAGACTGAAAAGAAAAAGGAAGGGGTAGGAAGGAGACAGAGATGGAAGGATAAGCAAGAGATTGAGATCATTCTGGTTATGTTGTATTACACAGTCCTTTTAATACTTTGATGCAATTTTCATTTATTACATAATAATTTTGAATGAGTTCTTTCTATTGTTTAAAAATAAAGAAAACTTTTTTTCTTCTCAAACAATCCTTGAAAGTAATTGCTGAAGTCATTTCTCACAAACAGGATATTGTGTAATTCTACACAAAATGTTTCTTATGCCATCTGAACCATCTAGCGACATTCATCATCAGAACTATATGTACTTAGGAAGTCTATATCCTCTGCATATCATCTATGCCTTATTTCTTTCTCATCTCTTAGATCTTTCTACTTTGTCTCTCACACTTTCTTTCTCTTCTCTTTCTTTTCTCTCTCTCATCTCTTTTTTTCTATGAATTATCTATCTTAGATATTTCTCTCTCTCTCTTTTTCTGTGTTTACCTATCTTTTTCTCGCCATTATTTATTTATCTTGGATATTTTATTTAACTATCTTTTCCATTTGTTGGTCTTATCTATTTTGGATGCTACTCTCTTAACTAACCTGTCCTGTCTAACTCTTTTATCTGTCTGTTCTGTTTATCTTATCTCTATATTGAGCATTTTCTCTTTTCCTATATGGATCTATTTCAAGTGGGATTTTTAAAAGCACCTAAGTGACCACTGAAAGTCGTTGGGACTTGTGTTCCTATGTCACTTTCTTAGGGCTTTTGAAAATCTAATCCTTCTGTATTTTCTTTATTTATTTATCTGCCTCTCTTTTCCAGCTCTCTACCAGGCTCATCACCATGGTATTTGAGTGCCTGACACTATACTGAAAATACATCCATTCAGGAACTGTGTAGGAACACAAATATGAATAATAATCTGTAGTATGGTGGGTATCTTTCTGGCCATCTCTGTATCTTTTTTGGCCTCCTGATTGATCAGTTCTGCTTGTGAGTGACAAATTAGATTAATTTCAGTTGGCAACAATCTTTGCTGGATTATCTAATCCATTTCTCATTGTGGCGGGATGGATTTTATTATCCTTACATCAGCCCTGACTGGTGGATGGCTGGCCTCACTTGGCATATCACCAACAACAGAGATTCCATAGCCTCCATTGGCAGCCAGCTCCATTGACAAACATAAAGCTGCAAAATTCTTCCTAATATTTAATCTACATTTTCCCTGCTGCAGTCGATGCCTGTTACTTCTTGTCCTGCCTTCACTGACTAATGAGAATAAATGTATTGTCTGCATGACGTCCCTTTAGCATATTAGCAGGTGGTTGTTGTTACAGTTTCAGGGTATCTGTACCTGTATTCCCCTCTGTGGTCCCTTGAGGCTACCACTTCAGGTTTCTGGCTCCCAGCCATCACCTCTCTTGGGCAGAGACGTATGTCTCTCTTCCTTCGGAGCAGGGGTTTTAAGGCTACACAGCTCCTTGCCTTACACTGAGATATCCCAAGCAAGCCAGTCTGCCTAAAAGGCCAGCACCTGTGCACTGCTTTCTCTCTGAAGGCTATGAACAGTGTTTTTCAAACTGTTACAAGTTACCACACAGCTCTTTCTGACCAAGCACATTTATTCTTAAGGTAAAAGCATCACAGAGAAAACATATAAAAACAGTAAAAGTTCCTATGCAAACGCTAAAAGCTTACCAGAGGTCACCCATCAGTCTTCCCAAAGTCTTTTCAATTCTTCTACAAGGGTTGGGGCCCTTAGAGAGAAGGTTCTGCCCGTTTGCTGGATCAGAAGGAAAGCCCTGAGTCAGTTTAAATGCAGCCTTTTTATGCCAAAAGCCCTGTCTTTGTCTGTTGGTCTCTAGAAAACCCAGTTTGAACCAGTATATGCAGGCCTACCCATGGTTGGTACCTCTCTGGAGGTGTTTACTCAGTAATCACACCTCACTGTTTTTGGTTCTGGAGGAGCTGTGATAAACTCGCCCGCTTCCCCCACACTCACCTTGCTCCCCAGAGTTGCACACAATCCCTGCCTCATGGTGATACATAAACTTAATACAATATGGGCCCCACAGATATTAATGTACAATTGCAATATCTGTCACAGTTGCCATGCCCCCACTCTGCCTCTTTGCTTTCAGCCTGAACATGTTCTCCATTTGCTTAGAGGTCTAATTTTCCCAGCTCTTTAATCAACCTTTGATCATTTTTGCTGCTCTCCTCTGAATTCTCTCCAATTGCAGGCTATCTTGTCTAAAACATGCATCAGAAACCTCAGTCTGGCGGAAACACCAAAAAGAGACCTTTGACCAATGACTTGGTACTGTATAGTTGTGTGTTTTTAACTAATTACCATCTCTGTATATTGTGCAGTTTTCAAAGCAGAAATAAACCTAAGAGACATTATTTTGAAAAAAAAAAAACATTAGAGAGAAAATGGAGTGGGGATGTAAACTCAGAGAGGAAGAAATATTACGACTTTTCACCATTATGACCCTGATTCAGCATGTGTTCACTTAAGTACAGGCTTAACTTTAAGTGCTTTGCTGATTAGGAGATGAGCATAAGCATGTGCTTACAGTTAGGTATATGTTTATGGGCTCTACTGAATAGAAATGGGCTTAAACATATTGCTGAATAAGCATGTGGGCTCAGTACAGGAGTAACTGGATGAAATTCTGTGGCCTGTGATTTATAATATGTCAGACTAGATTTATAAGATGTCAGACTAGTCCCTTCTGACTTCTGAATCTATGAATGTGTTTAAAATTAAGCACGTGTTTAAGGACTTAGCTGAATTGGGGCCTATTTATGAAGGGAGAGATTCTGACACCTTTAGTCATGCTGAGTAGCACCCTTACTTCACAAGTGTCTCCACTGGCTTCTCAGAGACTGTTTGGGGAACAAGATACTACTCATTAGGGCAGCAGAATCTGGCCCTTAATGACTGGTAGGTAGGCAGCGGTGGGGATTGGAGGTCTGGGGGACTGTGTCAGTTTCTAGTAATTAATAAGCTACGCCCTGTTAATTATGGCTTCATTGTGGCAGCTACACAGTGACACATTTTGAACAGGGATGTGTAATCCAAGGAAGGGTAATTTATGTCTATCCCATTCCTTCTACAATGGAGGGGGCCCTGGGAGTTCAGGTTTAAAACTTTTCCACCTGAATGAAGGAAGGGGTTGGGGATTTCTCTGCCTCTGGTGAAGTTCACTTCTTCTGTGGCTGCTGCTCAATTATCTCTGCCAGAGACTATTTAAAAATATATATTTAGGAAGAGCAACTGTGGATGGAATGAACCAAATTGCATGAAATGGCATGGATTAAAATAACCAAACAAACAACTCTTGCGCAAGAGAGGATGTCCCTTTGTGAGGTCTTCATTCCCCAGCCCCTCTCCTTATTACATAAACGAATGCTGTGCCCTACCCTCAAAAAACTCTGTTTATTTTTCAGGCACAATGTATAAACTTTTCTAACAAAGTGCAGTTTAATGCAAGTTTGTTGCCTTTTTTCCTTGGTTAGGATTCTAAGAAAGTGTTTTGCTGGAAGTGGGGAAAATAGATTCTGCAGTCTCTGAATCATTCTCTCTCTCACTCACACACTCACACACATCCCTGGGGCACAGATTAGAAGCAAATGTGTGTGGGAGTTGCCTGTTAACATGTTGGCAGCACAGCCCAGTATATTTGTGGAGGACTGTTTTTGTGCAGACTCTATGATCAACACTGGGGAAACATTACACAAACCTGGGAATCAGGCTGCCTGCTTTTTAGACTGCCCTTTCCACATGTTCCCATTTATGCTAGATGCCATAAACAAGCTGTTTTTCCTTACAGTTGTAGGTTTATTTTAAAGGGATAGCAGGGAGCATGTTTACACAGATCCACTGTATTGAATCCAGTGGGACTATTTGCATAGATGGAAATGGAAGCAGGGCTGCTTAGGTTTGTGTATAGTCCTCATTAGTCAACCTCAACAAGGAGTGAGGCCATGGGGAAGAGGCACTAGCCTCCCCAAAGGGCAGAGATGCTGTGTGGGAAAGGAATGGGTCACTGCCAGTAGCTCATGTGAGGGAAAAAGGGTTGCTAGTGGTATGAGCCAAATTGGACAGCAGGGTTGCCTATGGCCACGGGGAAGTGGGTGACAGGATTCCTAAGGCCCTGGAGGAAATGGATGGTGGAGTTTCCTTGAAACCCTGGCAGAAGCAGATGGCAGGAAGTTGCAAGACCTCAGTGGAGCTGGACAGTGTGAGGGCCTCCCTTGGCCTGAGCTGAAGTGCTTTAACTACTTTCAGCTTTGCCTCAAGCACTTACCCTTCCCTTCTTGTCCTTAATGGGCTGATAAATAATGATGTTGGGCTTTATTGCTCAGGTAAAGGCTTTCTGTAAAACAAGGACTGCATCAGCAAAACCAGCAGACATGCACTTCTGTCCTGCTGCTCCACTTGGAGGAAATTTTGCATGGAATATGAAAAATATTTAATATTTAACAGTGTGGTGCTGTTCCTACTGAGTCAGTTTGTCATGGCTGCCATCTCCATGATGTGTGAATCCATCCTTTATAAATTGGCTCTGAAGAGGGACATTTGTGGTAGTATCATACCATAGGATTTTCAGGCATCGTCTGCCGTACGAGGAAAACTGAGTTTTTTGTAACCCCAGGTTGTTGGTAGAGGACTTTCCTCATAACTTTTAGCCTAGTGGTTTAGTAAATTTAGCAGCAATTCATTTTGCAAATCCAAACTCAAAACCTTGGGCAAGTCTTTTAATCTCCCCCCAGAGAATGTCTCCGTTTCCTCGCATGCAAAATAATGTATTGCTGTTACCAACTCTTGGGACTTTATCACACAATATTTGATGTTTTTATTAACACCCCAGCTCCTGGATTCAAGCGGTTACATAAGAAATTCAACTTTCGTTTTAATCAAAGACAATTTCTACGCCACAAGATTGCAAAGAAAAGCTTGAAAATGTGACCCCAGTGAACCCTAAATGTTCAAATACCAGAGGGCAAAGAAAAAGAAGCATTAATTTAACATTTTAAAGCCAATCTTTGCCTGATTCATGATTTTTGAATATTTGGGGTTGGCAACACTGTATCGTTTCCTTGCCCAGTGCTTTGAAGATATAAATTGCTATATAAGTGCTGCTTTTTTCTTTACAATATTATTTAATGTCTTTTGTTTTTCCCTTCCTTCTCTCAGGTATCAGACCTGTTCAAATAATGGACTAGTGGCAGGGTTCCAGAGCCAGTATTTTCCATCTGTGCTCGATCGGGAGTGGCAATTTTACTGCTGCCGCTACAGCCGGAAATGCTCATACTCCTGTAGGTGAGTTCCACAAGATTTACTACAGCCCAAATCTACTCAGTTTTTGCTGCAAAGCATTCAGAATTGTTGTCCTCCCAATGTAGCATAACTGACCATTGGTCCCGGGAAGTTCAGTGCCCTGTTGTCTTATGCATTGAGAAGAAGTTAGTTCTGTGTACTGAGGTGAACCATGTATATTTCCGTTCTGGCCAAGCAGTATCACCTGTGGGGTTGTATGGCTCAGGGGATTTGGGAACAGAGTAGGGAACTTTTCACCTCTAGTCACCTCACACAAATCATTCTCCAATTTCTTTGTAGTACATAGGCTGTTTGGGGGACTCTGTGGAAATGAATTAGTGATCATAGTCCAAGGCCTGGTAAAGAGATGTCCACATCTCAGAAAAAATCATCACAGTTGGCATTTGTTGGTCTCCTTGTTGGCAGTCTCATCAAGGAGACTAAGGACTAACTGAGCCATGGGTAGTGAGCTCCTCTGCTGCCCCTAGATGTGGTCCTTCTAAATCAAGGAGGAAGTTTATTAGCAGGATATTAGAAGGCAAGCTTGAATTGCTCCTGCCTACTCTGAGGCGAAACAGAGGACTTCAGTTTCCATGGTTGTTAATCCAGCATTTTTTTCACTGGCAAACTAAATAATTCTCTTACACATTTTTTAAGGAAACAATGTGCTTATAGCTTTGTGACCAGAACTAGTTTTTGAAGCGCATTCTTCATTGAGATGCATATGAGATGTTCACATGCCTGCAGGCCTTATTGTTTGGCTGGCTGGCTACCGACCAAACGCAACAGCAGTGCACTAATTTTCAGAATCCAATCTCCTTACAGCCAGGAGGGAAAGAAACTGCATTTTTTAAAGCCCAAGTAAAAGGAGCTATAGCAAAATCTGTAAATGCCCCTCTGTGACCTTCCCACTTTATGTGGTCTGCAGATGCTGTGCATTTGCAAATTGTACTGACAGACCGGCCAAGTCTCCAGCCTGTGAGGGAGACTTTGTTTGGATCTCATTTTTAGGCAGATTTTAAAGGCAGGAATTTGTTGTATGTGTTCCAATGAAACAGTTAAAATCATTCAAATCACTCTCCTTCAAAGAGTTTTAATATTACCACTTGGCCATGCCCTGCAAATCTGAAGGCAGATTAGCACAAGATCTAAAATAATAGTCTTGGGTTCATCACGTCTTGTGTTTCTTTTCTACACTACACACAAGCCTGGAGACTGCCCATCTGTTTCAAAAAGACATGACATTCTCCATTTCTTGTTGTCAGATGTTGGGTAGGGTTTGTTGCACTGTTAAAGAGCAGCCATATTCCAATGCAGAAGTGGAAGCATTTTAAGGAGGGTGAAGTGTTTCCTTCATAAACATGGTAAAATCCTGCTTGCAGATCCATGCAACAAATCTTGGCTCCTCTGTTCTACTCTCTGTGCTCAGATTCCCCAGTGAGTGGGTTGGAGATCCATTCATCTAAACAGGGCAGGATACAACAGTGGAGATTCATTGGGCAGATCTGACAAGACTTTGCCCACAGTTTATTAAAGGTCTTTGGGACCCTCCAGGGGGACAGAGACATTATGAAGTCAGATCTGCACTGTCTAACTCCGCCTGACTCTGTGCTCTCATCTCTTGCACTCACTCCAGGGTCCAGTTTGTTCTGTTCAAGCTACATGTCTAACATCCTGCTTTCATGTCCTTCTTCCACTCTTGTGCCATTTCCCATGTGGCTCCCTCAGCCTGGAACCTCTCCCTGACCCAGTGTGCCAGGCCCACTGACACTCTCTTCCTTAAAGTCCCTCCTTAAAACATGTTTCAGAGTAGCAGCCGTGTTAGTCTGTATTCGCAAAAAGAAAAGGAGTACTTGTGGCACCTTAGAGACTAACAAATTTATTAGAGCATAAGCTTTCGTGAGCTACAGCTCACTTCATCGGATGCATCCAATGAGTGAGCTGTAGCTCACGAAAGCTTATGCTCTAATAAATTTGTTAGTCTCTAAGGTGCCACAAGTACTCCTTTTCTTTTTCCTTAAAACATGTTTCTTCCAAGTGCCCCTAGTCCTCCCTTCAAAGTAGTGTTATCCAGACAGGTACAAGATATAGTAATATAAGAACCCTACTGAACTATTGCAAAGGCCTCAGACATTGATGGACTTCGATCTCTCCTGTCCTTTGCCTGTAGCACACAGTAGTTTAGTCTCCTGAAGGCTGTAATACTTGGGTCTAATTCTGGTTGTTGGCTTAGTGTGGGGGTGGCTAGGTGGGGTTTAGTGGCCTGTGCTTTACAGGAGACCAGGATCCAGTGGCCTATCGCAGGGCAGGTATACCCTGTCACCCCTATGGGGGGAGTTATGGCCCCGTGGTCAAGGTAAAAGGGCTGCCTTTCCATGTAGGGCAGCATGGCCTAGTAGCCAGAGTTGATAAGGCTGCCCTCCTGTGCAGGGTGGTAGGGCCTAATGGCAAGAGTCAGTGGGCCCACGCTTTGGTGCAGGGCAGCACGGCCTAATGGCCAAAAAGTGGGGTGGGCCACCACCCAGCAATGGGTTGGCAGCTGGGGCAGGGGAGCCCAAGCCCTCCCTACTCCACTAGGTCTCAGCCCAGGGCCCTATCAGCAGTGAGAGTATCTGCCACTGGGTCAGTGAGGATCTGTCCAAAACACACTGACTGTGTTCCTGGTTCCACAACTGGGTCAATGTCTGCTCCAGAGTCCATAGGCCCTCTGGTTCTCTGGAGGTCTTGGCCGGTGTAGCTTCTGACGACTCCTTCTCATGGGCTCCCATGGATAGCCAGGTATTCTCCTGGGTCTTGGCACGCCTGGCCTCTGCAGTCTGGGGCTCCAACAGCTCCTGGACAGGAACCTGCAACACAGACTGTCTTCTCAGCGGTCAGAGCAGATTGAGCTGGGCTGCTCCCTTTTATACTGGGATTCCAGTTGGAGCGTGCCCAGCAGGAGAGAGGGGGCCTGGCTTCCTCAGCCCACAGCATAGGGTTAACCTCTTCTTGCCCAATGGAGGGCACGTGTACCCCCTCACATGACTCATTCTGGTCTTGCACTCTGTGACTCCAACAGAAAATATGAAACTAACCAGACCCTGCTAAACTTCACTGCTCAGCACTTGTTTTTCCTTTACTTCTCATCCACCAGCCATTAGCTATATATGGTCTATTTAGATGCAGGGATCATCTTCTGAATTATCTGTCTTCTGAATTATCCATGAAGCATCTCATCACTGTTGGAGCTACTGAAGTAATAATAATGATAATGCAAGATTAATTATTTATTTCAATACTTGTCCAATTCTGATAACATCTCTCTCTCTCTCTCTCTCTCTTCCCCACTGCCCCTCTCCCTCTCTCTGTCAGAGGCTCCTAAACTGTGGCCTAGTCTGTGGAAGAGTTTCTGGTTGTCTGTGGAGAACTAGCTATTCACATGGCGCTGGCTCCTCCTTCTTGCTTCCACCTGCTCAATTGCATTAAAAGGCATCTAACCAATACAGGCATATTTTCCTAATATTACTTTTCCATGTGTGCAATTACTGTACTTGCCCCATGGATAATGTGTGAGCCACAAGAAAATGTGGTTCATGCTACCAAAATGTTTGCGAATCCCTGATCTATTCTCATCTAAATCAAAACGAGCCCTTCCCTGTGGTATCTGAGTGCAGGGAGATTTCTAAGGAAAACTAATAGGAGCCAGAGATTCACAGAGTAGTTTGAGAATTAAGATGATTTCATCTAATTTGTCTGACCCCCTTTCCCACTCAAAATGTTTTCATGCCCATTCTGCATCTTCTCTTGCAATATACCTATCACTCATATTTTGGGTTTCACTTTAAATTGCATCTGTGTTTCACCTGAAGGAGAAAATGATCAATCATCCTGTCCCAATGCTCCTCATGAAATGAAAAGTTCCTTCCCAAGAGGCAGAGTCTTCCCAATATACAGCAGGCTGGCACACAACTTGTTAGAATCTTTCCAACTTCTCAGCCTAAACATAAAGTTCATTTACCTTTCACTTCTTCAGATTATATATACCATTATATAACTAAAACCCATGCTTAAGAGCTTTGCAGAAGAAGGATGGACTTAAGCACATGCTTAACATTGAACATATGTTCTCACCACTAAGTCCCAGTGAAACTCCTCAATATGCACCCCTTTACAAGCTACAACAGTAACCTGTTCCAGTCTCAGATTTTTGTACTTGATATTTTTTTGGGGAGTTCTTGTTTTTTTTCTACCACGATAAGTCTTGTTCTTGAATTCCATGGATTTCTACCATACCAAAGATTGTTAAATTAATTACAGGAGAGGGAAAAAACACAATACTTTACCTGCCTGGGAAAATGCTACAAAAGTAAAGTATGTTTGGTGGTGGGAGACCAGGTGTCCATCATCACTCTGGAAGGAACCAAATGTAATCTAATTGGAAAGGCAACAAATTCCTTGCAGATGTGGACATATCATTACTAAATAATCCCATTAGACCTCATATTTTTCTTTTCATGGGATAATTGAAAAGCTT
Organism: Dermochelys coriacea; assembly: GCF_009764565.3. Lineage (NCBI taxonomy): Eukaryota > Metazoa > Chordata > Testudines > Dermochelyidae > Dermochelys > Dermochelys coriacea. The sequence continues at coordinate 199,555,767 of NC_050068.2, read as the reverse complement.
GACTCCATGCTCTCAAAAGCAAACACGTCACCTGAGCAGCTGAAAGTCTGCACAGACTGTTTATGATTGTTTCCCTTCTCCAAACAATCAGCATTGCTGGAGTGCCAGAAGGTCTGGCTTGTGCTGTGGCTGCTTTCTCTCTCAGTTAGATCGCCCAGGCAACATCACCATTTTCAAAGCGTTTACAGTTTATTGGCCTTAAAGGACTTGTCTGTTTCCTTTACCCAAGCTGCCATCAAAACGATATTATAATCCATGGAAGCTTTAACTGGCACCTCTGAGATGATGAGCCATGCAGTTACAGAGTCAGAAAAGCAACTTCAGAATTGGAAACCCACATTTACCGCTCTCAATACCTTCCAGTTGAATGTGATCATTTTAAGGCAAAAGTGAAGTTTTCTTGCTGACATATACCCCAGTGAATACCGCCCGACGAATTCAGTCTCCGTGGCTCTCAGTCAGCCACCTTGCAAGAGATCCTAATTCATTTAATGTTGAAAAACTACCCAACGCTATTTCAGTCCTTCCCCTTTGCAGAATGGACAGCAGCTCCCAGATCACACAGAGAATTGCATCGTGGCAGTGTCTACAGGGCCTTCAGCTGAGATTGTGGTTTGTTGTGTTAGGCACTGTGCATACACATGATAAGACATGGTTCCTGCGCCAAAGAATTTATAGTCTAATTAGACAACAGAGGGGAAGGAGAGGTGAAGTGATTTGCCTATGGCCACCCAGCAGAACTGGGAATACAACCCAGGACTCCTGAGGCCCAGTCCAGTGTCTCATCCATGCTGCCCCCATAAATGGCTCACTGCCTTTGCAGCAGCTCCAAGCGCCTTGTAGCTCTTGAATCCTTAGCAGCATTCTTCTCTTGGAGCTCTACTAAAATCATGCGCTAGGCTAGAGTCTCTCCCTTCGCTTTTCAACACAGCCTGCTTGCTAGGTGGGGATGCCCATAATTCCCAACTCCAAAAGTATGAAAATCTTCCTCTCCGTTAAACAAACAATTAACTCACATGTGCTGCAAACATGCCACATGAAGCCATCACCACCTGTAATATCAAATTCCCCTTAGCGAAACCACATTCTTTATGCAACTACAAACAGCACCTGAAGCAACACGGTCACCCGTGGGCCACTGCTTATCCTGAGAGATCAGGGGTATAAGGTCAAAGTTCATGTGCCTTCATAGAATATAAGACCCCAGCTTTTGGTCACAGTTCCATTGGAGGAAGCGCTGCATGATAATGAGGAAAGACCAGGTTAAAGAGCAACTTCTCATCTCACTGGCCACACGGTTGTATAATAAATCTGCAATTTACAAGCAAGATAAGGCATCATTAGCAATACAGCCGCTATTGGGGAGGGGGAAAGGGTACAGAGGATTGAGCTGTAGAGTGTGAGTCAAGAACATAAGAATGGCCCTACTGGGTCAGACCAAAGATCCATCTAGCCCAGTATCCTGTCTTCTGACAGTGGCCAATACCAGGTGCCCCAGAGGGAATGAATAGGTAATCATCAAATGATCCATCCCCTGTCACCCATTCCCAGCTTCTGGCAAACAGAGGCTAGGGACACCATCCCTGCCCATCCTGGCTAATAGCTATTGATGGACTTCTCCTCTATGAATGTATCTAGTTCTTTTTTGAATCCTGTTATAGTCTTGGCCTTCACAACATCCTCTGGCAAGGAGTTCCACAGGTTGATTGTGTGTTGTATGAAAAAATACTTCCTTTTCTTTGTTTTAAACCTGCTGCCTATTAATTTTATTTGGTGATCCCTAGTTCTTGTGTTATGAAAAGGAGTAAATAACACTTCCTTATTTACTTTTCCACCCGTCCTGACTTTATAGTCCTCTATCGTATCCCCCCTTAATCATCTTTTTTCCAAGCTGACGAATCACAGTTTTATTAATCTCTCCTCATACGGAAGCCATTCCATACCCCTAATCATTTTTGTTGACCTTTTCTGAACCTTTTCCAATTCCAATATATCTTTTTTGAGATGGGTCGATCACATCTGCATGCAGTATTCAAGATGTGGGCATACCATGGATTTATATAGAGGCAATATGATATTTTCTGTCTTATTATCTATCCCTTTCTTAATGATTCCCAACATTCTGTTCACTTTTTTGACTGCTGCTACATATTGAGTGGATGTTTTCAGAGAACTATCCACAATGACGCCAAGATCTCTTTCTTGAGTGGTAACAGCTAATTTATACCCCATCATTTTATATATATAGTTGGGATTATGCTTTCCAATGTGCATTACTTGGCATTTTTCAACATTAAATTTCATCTGTCATTTTGTTGCCCAGTCACCCAGTTTTTAAAGATCTTTTTGTAGCTCTTCACAGTCTGCCTTGGACTTAACTATCTTGAGTAGTTTTGTATCATCTGCAAATTTTGCCATGTCACTGTTTATCCCTTTTTCTAGATCTTTTATGAATATGTTAAATAGAACTGGACCCAGTACAGACTCCTGGGGGACACCACTATTTACCTGTCTCCATTCTGAAAACTGATCATTTATTCTTACCCTTTGTTTCCTACCTTTTAACCAGTTACTAATACATGAGAGGACCTTCCCTCTTATCCCATGACTGCTTACTTTGCTTAAGAGCCTTTGGTGAGGGACCTTGTCAAAGGCTTTCTGAAAATACACTATATCCCCTTGTTCACATGCTTGTTGACCCCCTCGAAGAATTCTAGTAGATTGGTGAGGCATGATTTCCCTTTACAAAAACCATATTGACTATTCCCCAACAAATTACGTTCATCTATGTGTCTGACAATTATGTTCTTTATTATAGTTTCAACCTCTTTGCCCAGTACTGAAGTCAGGCTTACCAGCCTGTAATTGCTAGGGTCATCTCTTTTAAAAATTGGCCTCACATTACCTATCCTCCAGTCATTTGGTACAGAAGCTAATTTAAATGATAGGTTACAGACCAGTAGTCCTGCAATTTCACATTTGAGTTCCTTCAGAACTCTTGACTGAATACCATCTGGTCCTGGTGACTTATTACGGTTTAGTTTATCAATTTGTTCCAAAACCTCCTCTAATGACACCTCAATCTGGGACAGTTCCTCAGATCTGTCACCTAAAAAGAATGGCTCAAGTTTGGGAATCTCCCTCACATCCTCAACTGTGAAGACCTATGCAAAGAATTCATTTAGTCTCTCCACAATGCCCTTATTGTCCTTGAGTGCTCTTTAGCACCTTGATCGTCCAGTGGCCCCACTGGTTGTTTAGCTTCCTGCTTCTGATGTACTTAAATTTTTTTTTTTGCTATTGCTTTTTGAGTTTTTGGCTAGGTCTTCTTCAAATTCTTTTTTGGCCTTCCTAATTATATTTTTACACTTCATTTGCCAGAGTTTATGCTCCTTTATATTTTCCTCACTAGGATTTAACTTCCACTTTTTAAAGGATGCCTTTTTGCCTTTCACTGCTTCTTTTACTTTGTTGTTTAGCCATGGTGGCTCTTTTTTGGTTCTCTTACTATGTTTTTTAATTTGGGGTATACATTTACATTGAGCCTCTATTATGGTGTCTTTAAAAAGTTTCCATGCAGCTTGCAGGGATTTTACTTTTGGTACTGTACCTTTTAATTTCTGTTTAACTAACCTCCTCATTTTTGTGTAGTTCCTCTTTCTGAAATTAAATGCTACAGTGTTGGGCCACTGTGGTGTTTTCCCTGCGACAGGTATGTTAAATTTAATTATCTTATGGTCACTATTACCAAGCGGTCCAGCTATATTCACCTCTTGGACCTGATCCTGTGCTCCACTTAGGACCAAATCAAGAATTGCCTCTCCTCTTGTGGGTTCCAGGACTAGCTGCTCCAAGAAGCAATCATTTAAGGTGTCAAGAAACTTTATCTCTGCATCCTGTCCTGAGGTAATATATATCCAGTCACTATGGGGATATTTGAAATCCCCCATTATTATTGAGATTTTTATTTTAATAGCCTTTCTAATCTCCCTGAAAGAAAAGGAGTACTTGTGGCACCTTAGAGACTAACAAATTTATTAGAGCATAAGCTTTCGTGAGCTACAGCTCACTTCATCGGATGCATTTGGTGGAAAAAACAGAGGAGAGATTTATATACACACACACAGAGAACATGAAACAATGGGTTTATCATACACACTGTAAGGAGAGTGATCACTTAAGATAAGCCATCACCAACAGCAGGGGGGGGGGAAGGAGGAAAACCTTTCATGGTGACAAGCAGGTAGGCTAATTCCAGCAGTTAACAAGAATATCAGAGGAACAGTGGGGGGTGGGGTGGAGGGGAGAAATACCATGGGGAAATAGTTTTACTTTGTGTAATGACTCATCCATTCCCAGTCTCTATTCAAGCCTAAGTTAATTGTATCCAGTTTGCAAATTAATTCCAATTCAGCAGTCTCTCGTTGGAGTCTGTTTTTGAAGCTTTTTTGTTGAAGTATAGCCACTCTTAGGTCTGTGATCGAGTGACCAGAGAGATTGAAGTGTTCTCCAACTGGTTTTTGAATGTTATAATTCTTGATGTCTGATTTGTGTCCATTCATTCTTTTACGTAGAGACTGTCCAGTTTGGCCAATGTACATGGCAGAGGGGCATTGCTGGCACATGATGGCATATATCACATTGGTAGATGCGCAGGTGAACGAGCCTCTGATAGTGTGGCTGATGTGATTAGGCCCTATGATGGTGTCCCCTGAATAGATATGTGGACAGAGTTGGCAACGGGCTTTGTTGCAAGGATAGGTTCCTGGGTTAGTGGTTCTGTTGTGTGGTGTGTGGTTGCTGGTGAGTATTTGCTTCAGATTGGGGGGCTGTCTGTAAGCAAGGACTGGTCTGTCTCCCAAGATCTGTGAGAGTGATGGGTCGTCCTTCAGGATAGGTTGTAGATCCTTGATGATGCGTTGGAGAGGTTTTAGTTGGGGGCTGAAGGTGATGGCTAGTGGCGTTCTGTTGTTTTCTTTGTTGGGCCTGTCCTGTAGTAGGTGACTTCTGGGTACTCTTCTGGCTCTGTCAATCTGTTTCTTCACTTCAGCAGGTGGGTATTGTAGTTGTAGGAATGCATGATAGAGATCTTGTAGGTGTTTGTCTCTGTCTGAGGGGTTGGAGCAAATGCGGTTATATCGTAGCGCTTGGCTGTAGACAATGGATCGAGTGGTATGATCTGGATGAAAGCTAGAGGCATGTAGGTAGGAATAGCGGTCAGTAGGTTTCCGATATAGGATGGTGTTTATGTGACCATCGCTTATTAGCACCGGAGTGTCCAGGAAGTGGATCTCTTGTGTGGACTGGTCCAGGCTGAGGTTGATGGTGGGATGGAAATTGTTGAAATCATGGTGGAATTCCTCAAGAGCTTCTTTTCCATGGGTCCAGATGATGAAGATGTCATCAATGTAGCGCAAGTAGAGTAGGGGCATTAGGGGACGAGAGCTGAGGAAGCGTTGTTCTAAGTCAGCCGTAAAAATGTTGGCATACTGTGGGGCCATGCGGGTACCCATCGCAGTGCCGCTGATTTGAAGGTATACATTGTCACCAAATGTGAAATAGTTATGGGTCAGGACAAAGTCACAAAGTTCTGCCACCAGGTTAGCCGTGACAGTATCGGGGATACTGTTCCTGACGGCTTGTAGTCCATCTTTGTGTGGAATGTTGGTGTAGAGGGCTTCTGCATCCATAGTGGCTAGGATGGTGTTTTTAGGAAGATCACCAATGGACTGTAGTTTCCTCAGGAAATCGGTGGTGTCTCGAAGATAGCTGGGAGTGCTGGTAACGAAGGGCCTGAGGAGGGAGTCTACATAGCCAGACAATCCTGCTGTCAGGGTGCCAATGCCTGAGATGATGGGGCGTCCAGGATTTCCAGGTTTATGGATCTTGGGTAGCAGATAGAATACCCCAGGTCGGGGATCCAGGGGTGTGTCTGTGCGGATTTGTTCTTGTGCTTTTTCAGGGAGTTTCTTGAGCAAATGCTGTAGTTTCTTTTGGTAACTCTCAGTGGGATCAGAGGGTAATGGCTTGTAGAAAGTGGTGTTGGAGAGCTGCCTAGTAGCCTCTTGTTCATACTCCGATCTATTCATGATGACGACAGCACCTCCTTTGTCAGCCTTTTTGATTATGATGTCAGAGTTGTTTCTGAGGCTGTGGATGGCACTGTGTTCTGCATGGCTGAGGTTATGGGGTAAGCGATGCTGCTTTTCCACAATTTCAGCTCGTGCACGTCGGCGGAAGCAGTCTATGTAGAAATCCAGGCTGCTGTTTCGACCTTCAGGAGGAGTCCACCCAGAATCCTTCTTTTTGTAGTGTTGGCAGGAAGGTCTCTGTGGGTTAATATGTTGGTCAGAGGTGTGTTGGAAATATTCCTTGAGTCTGAGACGTCGAAAATAGGATTCTAGGTCACCACAGAACTGTATCATGTTCGTGGAGGTGGAGGGGCAAAAGGAGAGGCCCCGAGATAGGACAGATTCTTCTGCTGGGCTAAGAGTATAGTTGGATAGATTAACAATATTGCTGTGTGGGTTACGGGAACCATTGTTGTGGCCCCTTGTGGCATATAGTAGTTTAGATAGCTTAGTGTCCTTTTTCTTTTGTAGAGAAGCAAAGTGTGTTTTGTAAATGGCTTGTCTAGTTTTTATAAAGTCCAGCCACGAGGAAGTTTGTGTGGAAGGTTGGTTCTTTATGAGAGTATCCAGTTTTGAGAGCTCATTCTTAATCTTTCCCTGTTTGCTGTAGAGGATGTTGATCAGGTGGTTCTGCACTTTCTTTGAGAGTGTGTGGCACAAGCTGTCAGCATAGTCTGTGTGGTATGTAGATTGTAATGGATTTTTTACCTTCAGTCCTTTCGGTATGATGTCCATCTGTTTGCATTTGGAGAGGAAGATGATGTCTGTCTGTATCTGTGCGAGTTTTTTCATGAAGTTGACAGATTTCCACTCTATACGGCTAAATTCAGTGCCTTGCATAATCACAGGTTTCAGAGTAGCAGCCGTGTTAGTCTGTATTCGCAAAAAGAAAAGGAGTACTTGTGGCACCTTAGAGACTAACAAATTTATTAGAGCATAAGCTTTCGTGAGCTACAGCTCACTTCATCGGATGCATTTGGTGGAAAAAACAGAGGAGAGATTTATATACACACACACACAGAGAACATGAAACAATGGGTTTATCATACACACTGTAAGGAGAGTGATCACTTAAGATAAGCCATCACCAGCAGCAGGGGCGGGAAGGAGGAAAACCTTTCATGGTGACAAGCAAGGTAGGCTAATTCCAGCAGTTAACAAGAATATCAGAGGAACAGTGGGGGGTGGGGTGGGAAGGAGAAATACCATGGGGAAATAGTTTTACTTTGTGTAATGACTCATCCATTCCCAGTCTCTATTCAAGCCTAAGTTAATTGTATCCAGTTTGCAAATTAATTCCAATTCAGCAGTCTCTCGTTGGAGTCTGTTTTTGAAGCTTTTTTGTTGAAGTATAGCCACTCTTAGGTCTGTGATCGAGTGACCAGAGAGATTGAAGTGTTCTCCAACTGGTTTTTGAAGGTTATAATTCTTGACGTCTGATTTGTGTCCATTCATTCTTTTACGTAGAGACTGTCCAGTTTGGCCAATGTACATGGAAGAGGGGCATTGCTGGCACATGATGGCATATATCACATTGGTAGATGCGCAGGTGAACGAGCCTCTGATAGTGTGGCTGATGTGATTAGGCCCTATGATGGTATCCCCTGAATAGATATGGGGACAGAGTTGGCAACGCAGCTCTCGTCCCCTAATGCCTCTACTCTACTTGCGCTACATTGATGACATCTTCATCATCTGGACCCATGGAAAAAAAGCTCTTGAGGAATTCCACCATGATTTCAACAATTTCCATCCCACCATCAACCTCAGCCTGGACCAGTCCACACAAGAGATCCACTTCCTGGACACTCCGGTGCTAATAAGCGATGGTCACATAAACACCACCCTGTATCGGAAACCTACTGACCGCTATTCCTACCTACATGCCTCTAGCTTTCATCCAGATCATACCACTCGATCCATTGTCTACAGCCAAGCGCTACGATATAACCGCATTTGCTCCAACCCCTCAGACAGAGACAAACACCTACAAGATCTCTATCATGTATTTCTACAACTACAATACCCACCTGCTGAAGTGAAGAAACAGATTGACAGAGCCAGAAGAGTACCCAGAAGTCACCTACTACAGGACAGGTCCAACAAAGAAAACAACAGAACGCCACTAGCCATCACCTTCAGCCCCCAACTAAAACCTCTCCAACGCATCATCAAGGATCTACAACCTATCCTGAAGGACGAGCCATCACTCTCACAGATCTTGGGAGACAGACCAGTCCTTGCTTACAGACAGCCCCCCAATCTGAAGCAAATACTCACCAGCAACCACACACCACACAACAGAACCACTAACCCAGGAACAGAAAAGGAGTACTTGTGGCACCTTAGAGACTAACAAATTTATTAGAGCATAAGCTTTCGTGAGCTACAGCTCACTTCATCGGATGCATTTGGTGGAAAAAATGCATCCGATGAAGTGAGCTGTAGCTCACGAAAGCTTATGCTCTAATAAATTTGTTAGTCTCTAAGGTGCCACAAGTACTCCTTTTCTTTTTGAGAATACAGACTAACACGGCTGCTACTCTGTAACCCAGGAACCTATCCTTGCAACAAAGCCCGTTGCCAACTCTGTCCCCATATCTATTCAGGGGATACCATCATAGGGCCTAATCACATCAGCCACACTATCAGAGGCTCGTTCACCTGCGCATCTACCAATGTGATATATGCCATCATGTGCCAGCAATGCCCCTCTGCCATGTACATTGGCCAAACTGGACAGTCTCTACGTAAAAGAATGAATGGACACAAATCAGACGTCAAGAATTATAACCTTCAAAAACCAGTTGGAGAACACTTCAATCTCTCTGGTCACTCGATCACAGACCTAAGAGTGGCTATACTTCAACAAAAAAGCTTCAAAAACAGACTCCAACGAGAGACTGCTGAATTGGAATTAATTTGCAAACTGGATACAATTAACTTAGGCTTGAATAGAGACTGGGAATGGATGAGTCATTACACAAAGTAAAACTATTTCCCCATGGTATTTCTCCCTCCCACCCCACCCCCCACTGTTCCTCTGATATTCTTGTTAACTGCTGGAATTAGCCTACCTTGCTTTTCACCATGAAAGGTTTTCCTCCTTTCCCCCCCCTGCTGCTGGTGATGGCTTATCTAAAGTGATCACTCTCCTTACAGTAAAAAGAAAAGGAGTACCTGTGGCACCTTAGAGACTAACAAATTTATTAGAGCATAAGCTTTCGTGAGCTACAGCTCACTTCATCGGATGCATTTGGTGGAAAAACTCTCTCCTTACAGTGGTATGATAAACCCATTGTTTCATGTTCTCTGTGTGTGTGTATATAAATCTCTCCTCTGTTTTTTCCACCAAATGCATCCGATGAAGTGAGCTGTAGCTCACGAAAGCTTATGCTCTAATAAATTTGTTAGTCTCTAAGGTGCCACAAGTACTCCTTTTCTTTTTGCGAATACAGACTAACACGGCCGCTACTCTGAAACCTTTTTAATGTTAAGCGTCAGCAATCTGGTTCCATTTTGGTTAAGCTGGAGCCCACCTTTCCTGTATAGGCTCCCCCTTTCCCAAAAGTTTCCCCAGTTCCTAATGAATCTAAACCCCACCTCCCTACACCATCATCTCATCCACGAATTGAGACCCTCCAGTTCTGCCTGTGTAACTGGCCCTGTGCGTGGAACTGGAAGCATTTCAGAGAATGCCACCATGGTGGTCCTGGACTTTAATCTCTTACCTAGCAGCTTAAAGTTGGCCACCAAGACCTCTCTCCTATCCTTCCCTATGTCATTGGTACCTACATCTACCATGACCACCGGCTTCTCCCAGCACTACACATAAGTCTATCTAGATGTCTCGAGAGATCCACAACCTTCGCACCAGGCAGGCAAATCACCATGCAGTTCTCCTGGTCATCACAAACCCAGCTATCTATGTTTCTAATGATCGAATCGCCCATTACTAATACCTGTCTCTTCCTAATAACTGGAGTTCCCTCCCCAGAGAGGTATCCTCAGTGCGAGAGGATACCACAACATCATCTGGAAGGAGGGGCCCAACTATGGGATCATTTCCCTCTGCTCCAGTTGGATTCTCCTTCCCTGAGACTTTTATCCTCCTCAACAGCACAGAGGCTGTCAGGCCGGGGGTGGGACCATTCCACTGTGTCTCAGAAAGTCTCATCTATGTACCTCTCTGTCTCCCTCAGCTCCTCCGGCTCAGCCACCCTGGTCTCCAAAGCCCGTACACGGACTCTGAGGGCCTGGAGCCCCTTGCACCACATGCACACATATGCCACCTGCCCATAGGGCAGGAAATCATACATGCTGCATTGGGTTCAATAAACTGGATAGCCCCCACTCTGTAGCTGGACTTCTGCCTGCTTTATCTTTTTACTCCTGAAGTTAGTTCCTTTGCTGATGTTTTGTGCTTATTTGACTTAAGTTTAAAGAAGTTTAAGGAATGGGAAGTGTATCTAGCCCCCCTTTCCACTCCCCCTCTATAAACTTCCTTGCAAAACTCCCCTGTTAGCCGCTTCTGTTCGCTAGCTCCTTTGGTCACTTAGGAGCAGGCTTTTTAAACAGATTTTTAAAGGACCCTCGCTTATATTCCCTGCTTATATTAACTGACCCTGCCATTAACTCTCTGTGAGAGTTTAGGGGAGTCATTTAAATTCCCTTGGCCTAATTGCCAAAGATGCTGAGCATTTGCAGCTCCCGTTGACTTTGCTGGGTTTGTAGGTGCTCAGGGTACTTCTGAAAATCAGGCCACCGCTGCCACAGTTTCCTCATCTGTAAAATAGACATAATTCTACTGACCCACCTTAGTCAATTGCTCCGAGATCATGGATGAGACATGCTCATAATTATTGTTTATTATTACAGACCTCTTCCTGGGTTGAATAAAATAATGTTTCCCATACTATTAACCTCTTCTGCATTTATTCTTCCCCAGGGAGAACAAAACCCTACTTTCAAGCTAAAATAAAGATCCTGTTTCAGGTGCAGTGTCTTTAAACACGCCTTTTATGCAACACACATCCTGGCCCACCCTACGACTTGTAGAATTGAAATCACGATACACCAAAACCAAACAAACAAAACTCTAGGAAAAATCTAGGTGCCAACATGAAGGACAAAGAGAAAAAAACATTACTAAATATATATTCATGTAGTCCCGCCAGACTCCACATACACACAGACTGACGCCTACTTTTCTTCTGTGCATTTCTACATTCGAACCCAGTCCCCGAGATGGATTCTGATCCCCATCAGCTGAACAAGCACATCCAGGACAGTGGAACTTTCCAGTTTCACCCCCCGGGAGGGGGGTGCTCTACTCTGCTAATGTGCCTCAACGCTGACCGAAAAGGAGATGATAGTTCACATTTTGCTCCTGAGACTGCTGCCGACAAGCAGTGATGCAGACACCTGGACTGAGACCACCGAGTTATTCCACATAGGCCATTGTACAACATTTAAATGGTAATAACTTACATTCACGACCAGCCTGGCCTGAACTTGAAGTAGCAACCTCCAGTAGGGGTGAAAGGCTCCATATCCATTACCAATCACATAAGCCAACCAGCTCAGTTTGAGAGATTTTTAACCATTTACATACATTTCATCTCTGTTTCTGGGAGAAAGACCCGGGTATTGAAAAGGACCAGTAGTAACATGCAGAGCATGATCTCTCTGTGTTTTGGCTCCCAAACTCCAAAAAGGGGTGAAAGACAAAGGGAGGATGATAGCACATCACCCAGCAATAGGATTAATTATTTGCATCTCTCTCTAAAGGATAGCATGCAATCAGGCTGACCTTGAGACATATGGGCTTATGGGAAGAGTTACATAAACGAACACAGCTAACATCAAAGAAAATGGAATTAGACAGAAAGACCTAAGTGAACTTGAACTATGCTATCCTAGCCCTATTCATAACATTCCTCTCCACAACAAAAGAGGCTCAGGAGCATCTGTATTCATAATAAAGCAAAACTCAAAGGCTTCAGTCTACATCCCATTAGTTTTGGTAGACTTATGGGGTTGATGGTAGGGGCTTGATTCTCATTTACACCATTCCCATATTCGGGGTAGGAAGTGTGGAGGGGGGAAGGGCAAAGATAGCTTTAGATGACCTTTGCATTCCCCACATTCTGATATGGTGCAAGGACCTGCCTAGCCCACAGCGTAAGTTAGAGCAGCCTCAGGGATGCTCTATCTTTCACTCACCTTCCCATGGCCCATTATGGACTCTGGGTGTAGAGAATGGTCATTGTGTAGTGTGTTGTGGCCATGCCTCTGACGTGCCCATTCCATCTCCCATACTGGAGCCTGAGAATAGGGATAGTATTGAGCTCTTATTCCAGCTCTACACCAGCTGGAGAGACCTCCTGCACAGGGGATATTCTCAGGGAGCGATTTACATCTACTCAAGGGCTCCTTTACACTGCTAGAGTGACTTACTGTAAGAGAAAATCATACCCTAGATAAGATAGAACATAAATATTCAAAGTCAAGTTGATTTGTCCATGCTGCAAAGTGTCTGACATTGCTTAAAATAATACATATTTAATGCTTCTGATTTTTGGTTTTAACCAATAAATACTGATAAAACACCCCTGACACAAAATGGGAAAAAATAAAAAATGGGTATTTATCCAGTAAACACCAAACCACCCCCCTGAAATTATGGTATCTAAGAGCTTATCTACACAGAGCAGGAATGCGGACTATGAGGGTGTGATTTTGAAAGCGCACTAACGTGTTGCACATTAATTGCTCCGAGTAAACCTCGCTGGTGTGTACTAAAGGTTCTCTTGTGTGCTTTAATGTAGTTCTGTTGGAAGCTTTCAGAGAGAGTACTTATTACAGCATGTACTACTGTAACAAGTAACACATGGATAGGGTAGGAGGTGGAATGGGCATGTCAGGGCCAAGGCCAGAGCGTGCTACATGTGACTATTCTCTACTGCCAGGGTCCATAATGGGCCAGGAGAAGCTCAGTGCAAGACAGAGCATTGGTGCAAGATACATTAGAATTGGAAAAGGCACAGAGAAGGGCAACAAAAATGATCAGGGATATGGAGGATAGGACATGGGATGGATAACTCGATAATTCACGATACACCATTCTCTTTTGGAAGACAGGATACTAGGCTAGACGCACCATTGGTCTGACTCAGTATGGCCGTTCTTATGGTCTTATGTGATATACATTGCTTATTACAGTATATACAAAGAGAAAGCCCTAAAAATCCCCAATTTTTGGACAGCTACATAAAACTCAAAAATTGCTAAAAATTCCCCACCAATGCTATTAATAAACCCTGAAAAACAGAAACCCTAGATATATATTTTAAGAGCATGAAGGCAAATGTCCCCAAAGCAGAAATAATACAGTGTCTGTTATCAATCACAATAATACTCCAACTGAGGTTTCCACTTGGGAACGACTGAAAAGAAATTTTGCCTTGTATGCCGTACTCATATTTGGGATGGATCAGTGTTCATGTCACACTCCGTGTCAGTACCCGGCCCAAACTGGGGAAGTTAATGATTCAACCAGTGGACCAAATTCAGCGATGAATTCTAGTCATGTGTCACATGAGTAGGTTTGCCAACTTTCTAATTGTACAAAAACAAACACCCAGACCTCACCCGCCTCGTCCCTTCTCTGAAGCCTCAACCCCAGCTGGGTGAAAGTGAGTGAGGGAGAGAGAGCAACGTTGGGAGGTGGAACGGGGCAGGGGTTGGGAACTGGGAGGGGGGGTAAGGGCTCTGGCTGGGGATGCAGGCTCTAGGAGGCAGCCAGGTATGAGGGGTTTGGGGTTCAGGAGGGGCCTCCGAGCTGGGGCAGGGGGTTGGGATTTGAGGGGGTTGTGGGCTCCAGAAGGAAGTTTGGGTGCGGGGGGAACTCTGGGCTGGGGCAGGGCTTCAGGAGAGGGTTCGGGGTGTGGGATCCCGGCAGCGCTTACTGGCGGCTCCCAGGAAGCAACTGCCCGGTCCCTGCGGCTGCTAGGTGCATCAGTGAGGCTCCGCGCACTGTGGGTGCCCTCGCACCTGCAGGTGCCACCACCCTGCAGCTCCCATTGGTCGCGGTTCCCAACCAATGGGAGCTGCTTAGCTGATACTCAGGGCGTGGGCAGCATGAAGAGCCTCCCATGCCGCCCATGAGCCTAAGGGCCGCAGGGACCTGGTGGCCCTTCTGGGAGCCACGCAGACCTAGGGCAGGCAAGGAGTCTGCCTTAGCCCCGGACCCCTACTGTACCACCTACCAGACTTTTAACGGTCTGGTCAGCAGTGCCGACCGGAGCCACAAGGGTCACTTTTCAACCGGGCGTTCTGGTCGAAAACCAGATGCCGAGCAACCCTACACTTGAGGCACATTGTGCATACGCTAAGACGATGACTCTGGGCCTGATCCAGATCTCTTCAGGGACTTCAGTGGGAGTTGAATTGAGGCCTATTGCCCAAATCCTCTCATCCACAGAGGACATCTCCAACTCCTTCCTTCTATCAGAAAACCCATCTCATCAGTCATCCATTCCCCTGGCTGTGTTATTTCTCCCTTCGGACAGGTGTTCTGTTCGGTTGTCTGCAGCAGCTGACTGTATCAGTGATGAAATGTTGTTGTATGTGGATCATCACTTAACAACACGGCACCACAGAGACTGGGTTGATCGCCAGCCCCCTGGCTGGAACGCTGACAGCGATGCTGTTACACAGACCTGATCACACACTTCTCAGATAAGACCAGGCAGTGTTGCACTCACGCTGCAATCACTAATTTGTTTGATGATGGTGTATGGTTAGGGATAGGTGGCAGAAGAATGCCTGTGGGATAAAAAGGAATCCGCTCCTGATACCTTTAAGGTCTTAAACATCTGCATCAGAATTCTAACCTGATTCTTATTTTCATTTGCCCGGGAATAATATTTTGCCAACTGTGATGTTGCACTGGATGGTCTTTTCCTTTCATTTTCAAGAAAATGACCCGTAATTAAGTCACATCTGCTATGTACCGAGAAAACAAACAGCTCAATAGTATGGTAAACAAAGAAATGTAAAATGCATTTAATCATACAGCCATTGGTGATAATTTCAGAGAATTTTTAATCACAAAAACAGTTCTGGAATAAAGCAGCCTAAGATAATACGTAAACATGATCTTTTTGAAAAATCAGATACATTTGCCTTAAAATATTCTTCCAGTTTCTGATAATTCCCATAGTTACTGGTTAGGGCCCTGATTCACCAAAACACTTAAGCATGTGCTTAATTTTAAAATGTAAGTAATCCCAATAGTACTATCCCTATTCAGCAGAACATTCAAGGATATGCTTAAATCTCTTTGACTTTAATTGGGTTCAAGCGTATAGTTGAGTGCTTTACTGAATAGGGAGGGGGCTATTTGTGTGTGTAAGAATGTCCTTAAGGACTTTGCTGAATTTGCTGGGGCCTAGATCAGGGAACTGGGAGTTAGAACTCCTGGGGTGAAGTCCTGCTTCTATTAAAGTCAAGGGTAGTTTTGCAATTGACTTTGATGGGGACAGAATTTCCTCCTGAAACCTGATTCATCACTATTTTACTTCAGATTCACATTGATATAACTCTGTTTACACATTCATAAAGCCAGTGATGAATCCAGCCTCTTGTCTCCATTCCCAACCTTCACCAGAGTCTTGATGGATGATCTTGGGCAAGCTGCCTACCCTCTCTGTGCCTCTGTTTAGTCATCTGTAAAATGGGAATAATACTACTTGCCTACTTCCCAGGAGGATTGCTTGTAACTATAATTCAATTAATGTTTGCAGAAACACTTTGAGATCCTTGGATAAATTACACTGTACACATTTAATCCAGATCATTCTCTCTTAAAGCCTGAATACAAACCGGGAGGAAAGAGAAGAAAGAGGAACACAATAGCTGTTATATTCATACATATAAGTCATAAATGGAGACATGGTTGTATTTATTTGACTTGGCAATATTTAGGACACTTTGCAGTAGTAAACCAAACAAACTGATATGAGGAAAGTGAAAATGCTTGCAACAGAAACAGAAGAAATAGACAGGCATTACATTCTTGTTCAGATTGCCTTTCTCCCAGAGTTGCTGCTATGTTTAAAGAAAAGGAGTACTTGTGGCACCTTAGAGACTAACAAATTTATTAGAGCATAAGCTTTCGTGAGCTACAGCTCACTTCATCGGATGCACGAAAGCTTATGCTCTAATAAATTTGTTAGTCTCTAAGGTGCCACAAGTACTCCTTTTCTTTTTGCGAATACAGACTAACACGGCTGCTACTCTGAAACCTGTGCTATGTTTAATAATCAGACCTACACTACACAAGCTAAATTCTTTGTAATTACCTAAAGGATTCCAAGAACAAACTGCATGCAAGAGAAACAAAACCATGTTATGTGTAGGACTCTGCATTATTATGTTGTCAAAGAATAAGAACTTTCAAAGAGTAAACACTTTCAAAAAATAGAGGTGAAGATTCTGGCACTTGATCTGCACTCAGTCAATTCTATTTCATTCCTCATTTCTTCCAAAATGTAAATTGTGTTTTCTTTTCCCTTGACATAAAGTATGACAGTAGAACAGCCAGGACACTATGGAGAAGATATGGACATGATGATGTACACTTATGATCATTACATCCGGGGAGCAACTACTACTTTCTCTGCTGTGGAAAGGTTTGCTTTTCGCTTTGTGTTGTTATTGGAAGTGGGAGAAAAAGTGGGTATTTTCCCCGCTCCTCCCCATTCGGAATATAGGATTGCCATACTGGATCAAACAATGGTCCATCAAATGCACTATCCCTCATCTGGGGAAGTCCATCATGCACCTGGCTAATTGTTATGGGCTGTACATGGGGGAGGGGAGGAATACCTCCCTGTCCTCAGTGGTGATCATCTTAGATGAGATTTGATTAGTAGGCATAGCTACAAGCATTATTAGCAGTGGGCCTCAGCCAAGAAGTTCACATGTAGATCTGCGCTCTCCCCAGATTTACTGGTGTTTGGATCTAGAGTTTTGGCTCTGGCCTAGCTCTGGATACTGTTGTTTATAAAATTATCCAGATCTTTAAAATTCCAGCTTGACTATCCCATACCCCTGGAAGGACAGAGATGCTCATTTCAGCCCACCTTTCATGAAGGCAACTGGGGAGCCAGCAGGTGTGTAGAGCGCTTGGTGGTTCCCTCAGACTACACAGGCCTGCCAAATGCTGCGCGCTGTGTGCAGAGACACATCTACTGCTCCTTCTGCTCGCTTGCATGCTCAGTGGGTGCGTGCCACGCTGCGTCAGCTACAGGTGAGCCACATCAGCTGTATGCTGCTTCCTGACAAATTAGAAGCCAGGCTTTTACGGTCCCAGAAAATGCCCTCAATCCCCTGTTACACTGGCGTCAATTGCCATAGCCACAGAGGCCCTGCAGTCTGCATTTTGCCATTTTTAGCTTGATTAAGGTAGACAGTTGCTAGGTGCTATCAGTGGGGGTACAAGGAGAAGAGGACTGGGACTCTTCTTCCACTCCCAACCCCGCAACCCTGCCCTAACAGTAGATATATCCCCCCTGAAGCCTCACAGCAGTGCTAATATCACACTGCCCCCCACTCCCCCGCTTTTATATATGGTGATTGTATGATTATTTTCTCTGACCCATTGGGTAGAGCTAGTGCTGGTGGCTGGCTGGAACTCCTTTAAGCAGTGTACCAACAGGAACAGATCATTGGTCTGACCCTGTAAGGTAATTTCCATATTCATATAGACATGACTTCAGATTATTCCCCATGCCTGAAACCAATTTTTATAATTTACAGTCATGTAAAAGTGACTAAAATGCCTGTGTTTGTAGACATTCAGGTAACTTGCATTAATAATTGAGGGTATTTCAATGACATGTTTTTCAATATGCAAAGAGCAATACTATACGTTCAGTCTAAAATTGTTTTCTTTCATCTAAAATAAAAGTAACAGAAAGGAACAAAAATAAAGTTTTCATAAGAGAAGATAGACAGTATGTGCATCTCCGTTGTTCAAGGTGATGCATAAATACACAAGTTATGCACGCAGGGAGAGTTCTTAGTAATTGCAGAATATAGAAAGCAAAGGCACATCATCATAGCTACATACACAATCATAATGTGACTGAATAGCGCCATCCCTTCAATAACTCAAACATGGATTGGGCCAAACACTGGTGAATATTCTGTACTGTAGATCAAGCTGGTTCATTAGTGTCAGAACCCATTCACAAACAGCTTGATGAATCAGAAGCTGGGTTTCAGGCAGAAGGACACACGGAAAAGGGAAACCCTATTAATCTACTGGGGAATTGGAAGGGGGATCTGCAAAAGCGGACTGTAGAACCCATGGTGCTTCATAAGACCCAATATGGAGTGGTTTAAAATAGAGAATTTTACCTATAATGGGCCTGATTCTTCCACCCCTTTGACACAATGTAAATGCAGAATAACTTCACTGAAATCAGCAGTGACACTGATATAAAACATGGCATAAGTGAGCAGCTTGAAGCATGCTGCAAGTCAGGCACAGAGAATTAAGGTTAATGAAATATAACACTGATTCCTTTCCAGAGAATGAGTTAATTACTTTGTATCAATCATGCCAGACCCTTATTTACCATTAGCATTGGTTACCACTTTATGAGCAGGGCTATGTGTACAATGAGATTATACAGGTATGCAAATGGATATCATTGGTCTGTTTTTGAAGTTGCTGCATTATTGTGCTCTAAAATCTCCACCTTAAACTAAATTATCTCTCTAGCCATCATGGTTGCAGAGATAACCTTCAAAATGTGAACCTAATGTAGAAGAATGCAGTGCCCAATTTGTAGACAGTCTGAAAAAACAGGCCTGAGAAGTGTGAACAGCTCCCATTAATCCAATGGGGGTGTTGACTCAATTATAATGAGGTCAATTTACAGGCAACACTGTTAACTATTTCACTGCTGGATATTTTAGCCGCGACACCAAATCAATTTGCTAACCCACCATTATGGCCTGGGATACCATTGTAGATACTGGGTGGTGTAGATACTGGATAGTTGGGGTGTACTGAGGCAGCCAGTTGATGCCAAGAGTGGCTGGAGAGAGGCGAATTAGGAGTTCACCCAAATTTATAGCGGAAGGGAAAGAAGAGATGCCTTGGCCACAGTGACCGTCCCAGCTCCCTGGCAGCATACCAGGGACTCCCCCTGGCCAAGGTTGTCAGTACGATGCCATGGGAGTCGTGGCTTTGCAGAAATGATAATAAATTCCCAGGCTTTTACAGTCCCAGAAATGATAGTTTCTGACAAAATTGCCTGGGGCTGATGATTGCTTACTGGCAACCTTGTAGCACAAATTATTCCTACCAGAGGCAGGAGTAACCAACGCAAGAGACAGGCAGTTGGATCAGAGGTGCCTCGCTCCCTTGCGGTAGAGAAGAGACCAGACTCCCAGGTCATAGCTACACTAGGTTTTTCCCCTTAGCATTTCCCACTGCACTATCCCCATTGATAGTAGCAGTGGGAGCACTAGTGTAGACAAGGCGCTGGCTGCTGGTTTGAACACCTTTGAGCAGGGTTCGATAACATGGTGCTTACAATGCCAGCTATACCCAGGAGCCCCCTCTCCCACCATCCCTATCACTGGTGGAGCTGAACCTATGATAGCTGCAGTGGGGGATTTTAGAGAAAAAAAGGCTAATGCAACCCAGTCTGGGAATCTTTAGGGAGGCTGCTGGACACTGACAGACCTCGCTGTTTTTTCCAGCTCTCTAGTTTCCAGAATGACTAACCCAGACTGTTCTGCCAAGTGCCACCAGTCCAGGTCTCCCTAAAGCCTGGTTTGGAATCTGCAGTCACGGAGTGGGCCGTGATTCTACAGTAGAGTGTACATGTCAAAATGCACCGAGCATGCCCTCCTCTGCAACCCTTTGCCACTCCAGACCCTGTGGGAACCCAGCAGGTTTTGGCAGTGCAAGTGGTGGGACAAAAACGTCATTCCCAGCCACAGCTTTTCTGGAGTACGCCTTACACGAAGTTCAATAATTTGGTATACAGAGATTTTTGTCATCTGTTCTTCTATGTCTTTGCTTGAGTGAACTGAATAGTGAGAAATCTCTTAACTGCTATGAGAATCATCATTAAAGCCACATTGGCATTCAGCTACCTGTGTGGTAAGTGCAATAGAAATGCCTAGGGAGACCCTGACTACTAGGGTGACCAGACAGCAAGTGTGAAAAATCGGGACCGGGAGTGTGTGTGTGGGGGGGGGGGTAATAGGCATCTATATAAGACAAAGCCCAAATATTGGGACCATCTCTATAAAATAGGGACATCTGGTCACCCTACTGACTACCCAGATAGATTAGCTAAACTATCAGGTGTTTTAGGCTCTCAGTTAGGTTTCGTATAACAACAATAAATCAAATCTATTGGGATTAGAAATAGTGTAAATTTTTAATTTAATTGGAAACAAGTATTCGGGTTTCCTCAGATAACAACAGAACTAGGTACATGAGAACCAGAGTGAAAGTAACCGGCAAAGCTTTGCTTCCTAAATAAGGGTATGTCTACACTGCAAAAATAGGTCAGTGTGTTCTTAACTCAGGTTAAGACACAAAAGCTCAGCTTTAACTCAGGTCAGGGGAGCCTGGGATTGAATTTGAGGGGCTGATTTGAGTTAAAAACCAAGTTGCTATGTCCTGACAGCTACTTTAACCTGAAAAGAAAAGGAGTACTTGTGGCACCTTAGAGACTAACAAATTTATTGGAGCATAAGCTTTCATGAGCTACAGCTCACTTCATCGGATGCATCCGATGCTTATTGATCAGCATGCATGTACCCACAGGTGATGATTTCTTAAATTGAATCTAAAAATAAGTTTGGCGTTATATTAGCCCTTGGTGATATATGTGTCAGCAAACAACAGTCAAAACTAGATAGCCAAGCAAAAACCAAAAAAAAAAAAAAAAGATTAAACCCCGCTGGTTAATGAGAGAGACACACTGTTCTAAATAATACTCTGTTAAAATGAGGAAAACTACCATAATAATATGTACAGTACATTAAAACTGAACTGAAAGGACTTTTACTTATAGAGAGTCCAGGGGGCAAAATTTTTCTCTCATGTCCCTCCAGTATAAGTCAAGAGTAACTCAGCTGAAGTCAATCGAGTCACATCCCAGCAAATGTGAGATCAGCATCTGTCTTCCATTCGCTATAGTGCCTCCTGTCTTTCATGAATGCACAGAGGCATGCGCCGTATGGGGTTGCCAGCAGCAGACAAAGACTGTGCATGGATCTGGGAAGGAAATCTCCCCTTTGCCTGGACTAGCTCTCACAATGTTACCAACCCAGCATTCAGACTCAAGCTCACACAATTAGCTGTATCAGAGCTTCTGGAAACCTCCAAACTTTGGAGAGCCACTCATTACTAATTTAAATCACAATTGCCATCTGCCAATATTTTACTCTATGTCTGAATTCTTTAGTTACCCAGTACCGTATGACAGCTGAAGATGACCAACCCATTTCATGTACCACAGTTTACAGAGCAACTCATCACCTGAGCACTCACTTTTGATCATAACCAGCCTGGCTTTTCTCCTCTAGTCTCTGGTTTGAAGCTTACTGGAGATAGATCATGATCAAAAATCATTATCGTCTGATGGGTAATTCAGTTGCCTTATGCTCTTACGTTTGTCAGGGGGCAGGGCAGGGCAGGGCATTATCAATCTTTTGAAATATTCAGCTTCCTTCCGAAATATAACAGCTCAGCAGGTAACACTTGGAGGAAGACTGATTGGGCTAGTGGCTGACAGACAGAGTTTGCTAGCTGGAGGCACCTTTAGTGCAAAGTTGTTCTCATTTGTATAATTTTATCCTCTGCAGTTGCCCTCACCTCATTAATGTCTATCTTTTGTCTCTCTTCCCCCGCAGGGATCGTCAGTGGAAGTTCATCATCTGCAGGATGACAGACTTTGACTGTCAATTTCAAAACCTTTAGACATATTGACTATACCAAACTTGGGGAGGTGAGGGTGGGGGGGAAAGGGGCAATTAAACTCACAAAGAGAACATCAAGCAGCATCAGCTGGCTGCTGACGTTACAGTTCTTCTCCTTTGCCTGTGGAACTGATAACGGCAGTACCAGCCCACGGCACCTTTTAGTCTAGTAACATGATTGCAGCTGCAACCTTGGAGGACGCCCTTGAACATTATGTGTAGCTGCATCTCACAGCTAAAATGCTTATGATATACACACATTTTATTAGCAGTTATTTCTTTTTGTATTTAGCCACTTCGCACATGTGCAACATTATTTTGCGTATCACCTTTGTGTCAAATGCCTCCCATCCCCAAACCACTGCATACAAGGTTAAAATACAGTAGAAGCTCTCCCGTGTGCACTTCATTACTTTTTCCACACCTTCTAGTTGGCACACAAACCCCAATGGTCTTTTCCCACTTCTCAGCGTTTAAAAACTGAGACTGTGCTCTAGAAAGATTTCATATTGCCAGGATCTTGGCATTGTCCATATTGGGGATTTGCTCCAATTCCAGCCGTTGGTAAAACTGCACTAGTGCAAATCCCTTGTGTGGACTGGCAAAGTCACTATTTGCATTAGAAGAATTTAGCCCTGTTTGAAATTGGAGTAAGCTCCATCAGTGCAAATAGCAGCTTTATCTGTTTGTATTAGCAGCCTGAATCTCCTTTAGACTTAGGGTATACCTACACTTCAAGCTGGGGCTGTGATTCCCAGCTTGAGAAAACATACCTGTGCTAGCTCTGATCCACGTAACGGGCTAAAAATAGAGTGTAGCAGCGGCAGTGCAGGCCACCGGAGGGTCAGAATCCCGGATGTTCCTAATCACATCAGAGTCCATGCTGCCATGTCTTCTAGATTGGCCATGCTCGTTAGATTAAAGCTGGTGTGAGTGTATCCACACGAGCACCAGTCACAACCTCCAAGTGCAGTGCAGACATAGCCTGAGTGATGTTTGGAAATGCTCATTTTCAAGTGTATGTTCTCCCTTCCCCATGTAATTGGCAGCCCATGAGCTACCAGATTTCAAGAATGTCACTCAAAAGGACACTTGTGCAGTTGCAGTCCAGACAGATGACCTTCTGATGACTTCTGCCAGAAAGGTCAAATATGGGATTTTTCACACTCAGAGACATTTAGGGCTTGAGCCTTCACCAAATGAAATCAATGACAAAGTTCCCACCATCTTCAGTGGCACATGATCAGTCCCATAATGAAGACATGCACCAAACTCAAGATTCTAAGATCAAGAGAAACACGGACATGAATGGAGTCAATCATTCAGTTACCCCATCCCAAGCATCTCTCTTGTACTAGGTATCTACTAGCATACTATGAAATGTTATCATTAAAACACTTGTCAAATAAATGAATTAAGAACATTTTGCAATGTGGTAGCCTGGGTTATTCTTTTTTAACCTGCGTGTGCACTTAACTCACTAATCTGCAAAAACCCAATCACTCACAGGGTGCATCACTGTAATTAGTGAGGTTCTGTTCTAGCCAGTTACTAGGCCAAATAATAAGTAACAAAGGAAAAGAGAAATTTGAGAGGCACAGGAAAGGGAGAGAAAATTTTAGGTGACATTGGAAGAGATGGAGAGTTGATGAAGCAGAGTGCAACAACAGGCACTGCAGAGGAAAAGGCCATCACTAGAGTAGTGATGGAAAAGGATATGGAGTTAAATCAAACTCATAGAATTCTTGGTCCTCCACAGGAAGATCTCTCCTTGAGAGACACCTGTTCTTCTCATTTATATCAGCACTCCTTCTAGGCACCTTTGTCTGTTTAGATTATAAATTCTTTGAGGCAGTGACTGTCTCTTACTATCTCTGAATACAACACCTAGCATAATTAAGTCCTGATCTTGTGGGCCCTTCTTAAGTATTTCTGTAGTACAAATCATCATCTCAATCTCCTACAGCTGTCTATAGTTACAGGCATTTTAAATGGACATGAGCATCATAAATTTTCTGACAAAAGGTTTGCAGAACCCAGTGCAAAGTGTAAAATGAATCACTGTGCTGCATATAATACCTAGTTCTCATACAGTACTTTACATCAGTAGATCTCTGTGATGGGGTATCCATCCAACTGGAGTTGAACTGGGACTGGAGAAGTTGAAGTGGCCGGGCAGGCCAATTAATGGCTCAGGCTGCACCTGAAGGAGACAGGGAACAGGCATTAATTAGAAATGGGCTCAGCTGGGCAGGAACAGGAGAGGCCTGTATAAAGCCCAGGAGTTGTGAGCAGCAAGGGGGTTGTAAAGAAGGGATGCATAGTATAGGTGTTGGCTGCTTGTTATAGGGTCCCTGGGCTGGAACCCAATGTGGTGGGCCTGTGTTCCCTACCAGCCACTGGGAAGCGGTGCAGGGCATTGGAGTGGATAGCTGGGCTGGAAGGTCTTTGACTTGCCCAGATGGCGAGGGCTTTAGTGACCTGGCTGAAGAGCCAAGTCACAAGCAAGAAGCTGCAGCTCTGGGAGGGATGGGGGCTACAGGGAGAAAGAGATCCTATTGGGATCCAGGTAGCGATACTGCTAGAAGAGGGCAATGCCTGGCTGGAGCTAATCCTCAGAGCTGTCAGGAGGAGGTGCTATGTATGATGAGTGGATCCCATGACAATCTCAAAGCACTTGAGAAAGGATGTTGATTATTCCTATTTTACAGATAGGAAATGATTTGCTCAGGGTCACACAGCAGGCCAGTGGCATAGCCAGGAACACAGCCCAAGACTCCTGAATCATAGTTCAGTGCCCCACCCACTAGGCCATATTCTCCTTTCTTTTTAAAAACTTCTAGCCTGCCTCATGGGACTGACCTCACTCTATGCTCCTGCCAGCTCCCTCTGTTTGTCTAGCATTTGGCTTCTCTTGGCCACTTTGTGCAATGGCCCCCAAAGCCTTCTCTGCTGGAGTGCCTGCAGGTTTAGGACAGCCTAAAGCTATTCAAAAAGATTTGATGCTGCCTTGGAACTTGTGCAATCAGTTACACGAGTGCAAAATGAGGTTAAAACACTGGCCCTGCAATCTGGCTAGTCCCAGCTGCTGGAATTACCCCTTGGGGCCATAGTCACCCAGGTGTAAGATAGAGCATCCTAATGCCGAAGGCTGAACTGTTTGTCAGTTTAAGGCTGCCTTTGCTTCCTGCCTGGGTCTTGTGCTGAAAGCAGCATGGTTACACCCAGGAATGGAGCTTGTAGAACACTCTGGGGTTCTTTGGGATCAAAGGTGCTATGCATATTAATGAATGAGGGAGGCTTAGAGCTTGTCTACATGGCACTGCAGTGCAAACTAGAGGGGTGTGATTTCTAGAGCACTCTGACATGTTGCGTCCTAACTGCCCCACGTAGACCCTGCTGGTGCACTCTGACAGGTGCCCAGTTCACAGTGATGTTGTCACATTTCACACAGGGCTATGTTAATGTGCAGTGGAACCTTTTTAGAGAATGCCAGTACGCTCCACAAGGGGCAGTTAGAGTGCAACGAAAGTCACCCCCCCTTAGTTCTCATTTTTGTGTGGCATAAACAAGCCCTTAGTCAGGGATCTGGGTTCTAGTCCCATCTCCACCGCTAACTTTGCAGTGTGATCTTGGACAAGCCACTTTAATGTCTCTGTTACAGCTGTTTGGAAATTTTCCAGAGAAACAGGGTTTCACTGGAAAATACTGATTTGTGAAACCCAAACTGTTTTGTGGAAATGAATCAGATTTGACAAACTTCTGACAAATCACAGGCAAGTGTCTGTTGCAAATCTGTCCAGTTTCCTGCCAGTTCACCTAGTGAGCTGCTAGAAAACCTAGGCTTCATATGGCTGCACACTGCCCTGGAACTGGGACCCCTCATGGCACCCCACCTGAGACCATGCAAGTTCTGGCAGCTGCTGACTGAAACTGATATGATTCTTTTCTGCTTTAGGGCTGCTTTTCTGTGGTGGGCAGCAGTGAAACTGAGAAGAATCATGCTGATATCAGTCAGCAGCTGCCAGGGTCTGGGGAGTATATTCTGTTTTGGAAACACCCTGTGCTGGTGTTTCCACAACAAATATTTTAGAGAATTTCTAGTTCATGCGGAATTTTGATACATTTGGTTTTGTTCTGAATGAGAATGAAACTAGGTTTCAAAATGTCAATTTCCTGTGAACCAGAAATTCTGAGTTTTCATTTCTGCTTCTCATTTACCCCTGCTACAAAATGGGGATAGTCAGACTTAGGTGTCCTACCTCAAGAGGCCTGTGAGAGGAATATTTACATATCTATAAAACATATGGATGGATGGTGTTACCAATATCCAACTATTGTGTCACCACTTACTTTGATGCCTTGCAGTAGCTGGGGAGAGACAGTCGTTGGTGGGAGAAAATTCACAGGAAAACTCAGAGATACAATCTCTTATTATTACTTCTGCACAGGTTGTTTTCTTCTGTTTCTTGCTAGGGCAGTGGTACAGACTACTGATGACTAGAGCAGTGCATGAGGCACTGTCAAGGCTCTTCCTAGCCAGACTTCCTATGGTAACTGATAAATTCTGAATGCTACCATACATTCCTCAGGGAAGGGAGAAATACTTTAAAAATGCTAAGAACCAGCAGAGAGTCCTTCCCTGAAGTCTTACATAGCTAGGTTTTGTTGTTGGTTTGTGAACAGGTTTTGTTCACAAGTCAAATGCAAATTCAGCCTCTCTGAAAGCCCAGCTGGCCCCACGTAACTGGGGGTCCTGTGTTTAAATAGGGGCCAATCACTAGTGGAGGTGGGTGGGATGGTTTCCTCTGTAGGACAGAGACTTTGGTAGAGACGCAAAGTGTCTGGTAGTTCTGTGGGTCAGTGAGGGCATTTGTCATGGGAAAGATTCTTCAATGACTCATTCACCCCCATACTCATAGACCAAAATGAGCATTCTTCTAACCACGTACTGACAGGCCTTGAATTCTCCTCTCCCTATACAATGCCTCTCAGCTGTCCCTTCAGTTCCTCCTCCTCACCTACCCACAATAAGCTCACTGGAGGATTATACCCACCTTGACCTCTTTTCTGTGTATACTTCAGAGTTGAGATCCTGCAGCAACAGAGTCTTTGTTTCCAGCCATCCTTCTTCAGGACTAAAGAAGTCTTTGACTCATTCAGTATCCAGCTGTGGGAGATGGCAGAACAGTATCCCTGATAATGTCACAGCTAACCTGGTGGCTGAACTTTGTGACTTTGTCCTCACCCATAACTATTTCACATTTGGGGACAATGTATACCTTCAAGTCAGTGGCACTGCGATGGGTACCCGCATGGCCCCACAGTATGCCAACATTTTTATGGCTGACTTAGAACAACGCTTCCTCAGCTCTCGTCCCCTAATGCCCCTACTCTACTTGTGCTACATTGATGACATCTTCATCATCTGGACCCATGGAAAAGAAGCCCTTGAGGAATTCCACCATGATTTCAACAATTTCCATCCCACCATCAACCTCAGCCTGGACCAGTCCACACAAGAGATCCACTTCCTGGACACTACGGTGCTAATAAGCGATGGTCACATAAACACCACCCTATATTGGAAACCTACTGACTGCTATTCCTACCTACATGCCTCTAGCTTTCATCCAGATCATACCACACGATCCATTGTCTACAGCCAAGCTCTATGATATAACCGCATTTGCTCCAACCCCTCAGACAGAGACAAACACCTACAAGATCTCTATCATGCATTCCTACAACTACAATACCCACCTGCTGAAGTGAAGAAACAGATTGGCAGAGCCAGAAGAGTACCCAGAAGTCACCTACTACAGGACAGGCCCAACAAAGAAAATAACAGAACACCACTAGCCATCACCTTCAGCCCCCAACTAAAACCTCTCCAACGCATCATCAAGGATCTACAACCTATCCTGAAGGACGACCCATCACTCTCTCAGATCTTGGGAGACAGGCCAGCCCTTGCTTACAGACAGCCCCCCAATCTGAAGCAAATACTCACCAGCAACCACACACCACACAACAGAACCACTAACCCAGGAACCTATCCTTGCAACAAAGCCCGTTGCCAGCTCTGTCCACATATCTATTCAGGGAACACCATCATAGGGCCTAATCACATCAGCCACACACTATCAGAAGCTCGTTCACCTGCGCATCTACCAGTGTGATATATGCCATCATGTGCCAGCAATGCCCCTCTGCCATGTACATTGGTCAAACTGGACAGTCTCTACGTAAAAGAATGAATGGACACAAATCAGACGTCAAGAATTATAACATTCAAAAACCAGTTGGAGAAAACTTCAATCTCTCCGGTCACTCGATTACAGACCTAAGAGTGGCTATCCTTCAACAAAAAAGCTTCAAAAACAGACTCCAACGAGAGACTGCTGAATTGGAATTAATTTGCAAACTGGATACAATTAACTTAGGCTTGAATAGAGACTGGGAATGGATGAGTCATAACACAAAGTAAAACTATTTCCCCATGTTATTTCTCCCTCCCACCCCACCCCCCACTGTTCCTCAGATGTTCTTGTTAACTGCTGGAAATAGCCTACCTTGCTTGTCACCATGAAAGGTTTTCCTCCTTTCCCCCCCTGCTGCTGGTGATGGCTCATCTTAATGATCACTCTCCTTACAGTGTGTATGATAAAACCCATTGTTTCATGTTCTCTGTGTGTGTATATAAATCTCCCCTCTGTATTTTCCACCAAATGCATCCGATGAAGTGAGCTGTAGCTCACGAAAGCTTATGCTCAATTAAATTTGTTAGTCTCTAAGGTGCCACAAGTACTCCTTTTCTTTTTGCGAATACAGACTAACACGGCTGCTACTCTGAATCTTGTGGTCTTGTTCTCACTGCAGAGATAACTCAAGTAATAGCTCGAATGTTGCCCAGAACTCAAGTCCCATCCTCACATTTAAACTCTTGGAGATGAGTACATAAGAACGGCCACACTGGGTCAGACCTATGGTCCCTCTAGCCCAGTATCCTGTCTGCCGACAGTGGCCAATGCCAGGTGCTTCAGAGGGAATGAAGAGAACAGGGTAATCATCAAGTGATCCATCTCATGCCTATTAGTTTCATTTGATGACCCCTAGTTCTTGTGTTATGAGAAGGCATAAATAACACTTCCATATTTACTTGCTCTGCACCAGTAATGATTTTCTAGACCTCTATCATATCCGCCCTTAGTCGTCTCTTTTCCCAGCTGAAAAGTCCCAGTCTTATTAATCTCTCCTCATACGGAAGCTGTTCCTTATGTCTAATCATTTTTGTTGTCCTTTTCTGTACCTTTTCCAATTCCAATATATCTGTTGTTTTTTTTTTTTTAGATAGGGTGACCAGATCTGCACAGAGTTTTCAAGATGTGGGCGTACCATGGATTTATATAGAAGCAACATATTTTCTATTCTATCTATTCCTTTCCTAATAGTTCCTAACATTCAGTTAGCTTTTTGACTGCCGCTGCACATTGACTGGATGTTTTCAGAGAATTACCCACAATGACTCCAAGTTCTTTCTTGAGTGGTAACAGCTAATTTAGACCCCATCATTTTATATGTATGGTTGGGAATGTGGTATGTTTTCAAATGTGCATTTCTTTACATTTCTCAACATTGCATTTCATTTGCCATTTTGTTGCCCAGTCACCCAGTTTTGTGAGATCCCTTTGTAGCTCTTCACAGTCTGCTTTGGACTTAATTATCCTGAGTAGTTTTGTATCATCTGGAAATTTTGCCACCTCACCGTTTTACCCCTTTTTCCAGATCATTTATGACTATGTTAAACAGTACTAGCCCCAGTATAAGCCCCAATACAGACCCCTGGAGGACACCACTATTTACCTGTCTCCATTCTGAAAACTGATAATTTATTCCTACCCTTTGTTTCCTATCTTTTAACCAGTTACTGATCCACAAATGCATAGGTGCCAAGTTTCTAATCTGCTGAGGGTGCTCCCCCCCCCCAACTCTGCCCAGGCCCCGCCCCCACTCCACTCCTTCCCCCAAGGCCCCGTCCCCACCCCACCTCTTCCTGTCCCCGCCCCGCACCTTCCCTGCCAAATTCCACCTCCTCCCCTGAGCACGCTTCACCCTTGCTCCTCCCCCCCAGTGCCTCCAGACACCGTGAAACAGCTGATCTGCAGCAAGTGGTAGGGCTGGGAGGGAGGTGCTGATCAGTGGGGCCCACCAGCGGGCAGGAGGTGCTTGGGGGAGGTTCTGGTAGGGGGGCTGCCAGTGGGTGCTCATCACCCACCATATTTTTTCCCATAGGTGCTCCAGCCCCGGAGCATCCACGGAGTTGATGCCTATGCATGAGAGGACCTTCCCTCTTATCCTATGAAAGCTGGTGGTGCTTTTAACTCTATTTGGATGGCCTACCAGAGGCTATACGCTATAACCCAAGTTAGCAAAACTCGTCAGCTGCCAACATGACCACTCTGTAGTGCGGATGCAAGCTAGCACCACTCAAGTGAGGCAACTCCTCCAATGCCTTCCCATAACCCCCCCATCTCCATGTGCCTAGAAAAGACAGATAAGTTCTCCTACAGTTCATTTGGGAAAGAATTCATAGACTAGCTCAGCTTACTGCAATGCAAAGAACCATGGGACATGTCCCCAAGGACGATAAGGCCATTGTGGAGAAACTAAATGATTTCTATGCATCGGTCTTCATGGCTGAGGATGTGATGGAGATTCCCAAATCTGAGCCATTCTTTTTAGGTGACAGATCTGAGGAACTGTCCCAGATTGAGGTATCATTAGAGGAGGTTTTGTAACAAATTGGTAAATTAAACAGCAATAAGTCACCAGGACCAGATGGTATTCACCCAAGAGTTCTGAAGGAACTCAAATGTGACATTGCAGAATTACCAGCTGTAGTCTGTAACCTATCATTTAAATCAGCTTCTGTAACAGATGACTGGAGGATAGCTAACGTGACGCCAATTTTTAAAAACGGCTACAGAGGCGATGCAGTGAATTACAGGCCTGTAAACCTGACTTCAGTACCGGGTAAACTGGTTGAAACTATAATAAAGAACAATATTGTCAGACATATAGATGAACATAATTTGTTGAGGAAGAGTCAACATGTTTTAGTAAAGGGAAATCATGCCTCACCAATCTACTAGAATTCTTTGAGGGGGTCAGCAAGCATGTGGACAAGGGGGATCCAGTGGATATAGTGTACTAAGATTTTCAGAAAGCCTTTGACAAGGTCCCTCACCAAAGGCTCTTACGCAGAGTAAGCTGCCATAGGATAAGAGGGAAGGTGCTCTCATGGATTGGTAACTGGTTAAAAGATAGGAAACAAAGGGTAGGTATAAATGGTCAGCCTTCAGAATGGCGAGAGGTAAATAGTGGTGTCCCCCAGGGGTCTGTTCTGGGACTAGTCCTATTTAACATATTCATAAATGATCTGGAAAAAGGGGTAAACAGTGAGGTGGCAAAATTTGAGGATGATACAAAATTACTAAAGATAGTTAAGACCCAGGCAGACTGTGAAGAGCTACAAAAGGATTTCTCAAAACTGGGTGACTGGGCAACAAAATGTCAGATGAAATTTAATGTTGATAAATGCAAAGTAATGCACATTGGAAAACATAATCCCAATTATACAGATAACAGGATCGAATCTAAATTAGCTGTTACCACTCAAGAAAGAGATCTTGGAGTTATTGTGGATAGTTTTCTGAAAACATTCACTCAATGTGCAGTGGCAGTCAAAAAAGTGAACATGATACTGGGAATAATTAAGAAAGGGATAGATAATAGGACAGAAAATATCATGTTGCCTCAGAATGAATCCATGGTACGCCCACATCTTGAATACTGTGTGCAGATGTGGTTGCCCCATCTCAAAAAATATATATTGGAATTGGAAAAGGTTCAGAAAAGGTCAGCAAAAATGATTAGGGGGTATGGAATGGCTTCCATATGAGGAGAGATTAATAAGACTGGGACTTTTCAGCTTGGAAAAGAGACGGCTAAGGGGAGATATGATTGAGGTCTATAAAATCATGGCTGGTGTAGAGAAAGTAGATTAGGAAGTGTTATTTACTACTTCTTATAACATAAGAACTAGGGGTCACCAAATGAAATTAATAGGCAGCAGGTTTAAAACAAATTAAAGGAAGTATTTCTTCACACAATGCAGTCAACCTGTGGAACTCCTTGCCAGAGGATGTTGTGAAAGCCAAGACCATAACAGGGTTCAAAAAAGAACTAGATAAATTTATGCACAATAGATCCATCAATGGCTATTAGCCAGGAAGGGCAGGGATGGTGTTCCTAGCCTCTGTTTGCCAGAAGCTGGGAATGAGCGACAGGAGATGGATCACTTGATGATTACCTGTTCTGTTCATTCCCTCCGGGGCACTTGGCATTGGCCACTGTCAGAAGACAGGATACTGGCTAGATGGGCCTTTGGTCTTACCAAGTAGGGCCATTCTTATGTTTTTATGTTATGTTCTTAGTGCCACACACGAGCAAGTGCCCTGCCAGTGTGGATGCAGTTGCTCAAGTGTGTGTGTATCTATGTGGCTGCTTTCAGTTGACTTAGGCTTATTCAAGAGCAGAAACTCTATTGTGGATAATGCAAGTTAGGACATGGCCTGTTGTGACCCTCAGCAGCACAATGTCCCATACACCTATACACCCACCTCCTGGGACTGGCCCTGAGCAAAAGAAGCCTAGTGCTGTTCTAGTACAGTGCCTTTTAGAGCAAGCCTGCAGATGTCAGAGCAGCGGAGCTGACTCAATCTAACTCAGAAAAGTTAAACTTTTATGAAGCCACTACTGGACGGGATGGATTGGTTATTTTGCAATAGTCACTCCTCAGAACTACACTTTCAAAATCTGGGTCCTACTCAGCTCTGTGTCATGGTGAGGCAGATAAATTCCTTTCCACATTGTTTATAGGAAGGGAGTCTTTTGAGCGAGACTTTGAAAAGCAGGATCTCTCCATGGACAGCTCCCCTTGTACTTATTTGTAAGTTACCCCAATCCTGTGCTTGGGTCAGGTTTAGAGGGGCACAAATGGCTTTAAGCCACATTTGCAATCCTAGGGCCAGGTCCTTAGCTGCAGTAAAGCAACATAGCTCCATTGAAGTGAGTGGAGCCACGCTGATTCATACCAGCCGAGGGTCTGGCCCCTGTATTCTTGGGCCATGAACAGGCCTGTCTGGCCCCTGGGGTAAGTGAGAACAGTTGTAGGACTACTCTAATTTGCCCTCTGCTTTCTGGTATGGGCCCTGGGAAGGAGAGAATAGCTTATCATATCCCTGATCTGCCAGGGGCTAGGAGCAGGGCCAGCAGACAGCGCTCTTGCTAGTTTTACACTGGCTAAGGAAATCTTCTGCACGGGAGCTATTTCCACACACGTGACAGTCCCTTTTTGCTGCTGGGGTGGTATAAAAGGCCCAAGAGATTTTTATTGGTTCAGCAGCCCCTGCCCTGTTCTATAGCATGATGGTTATGCCTTGCTTCCCAGAGGTGGCTATAACTCTGTATATTGTATGGCAAGGGCTTGGGAAGGGAAGCTCCTGCAATAAACAGAAAATCGTGTTGTACCATATCTTACCCCATTACCCTTTATTTTCTTGGGGTCCATTTACATTTTAAGGTGCATTTTCCATTTGGTCCCATCTTTTTATAATAATGCTTAGCATGCCTCTTCTGCAGATCTCAAAATTCTGCTCAAAAGCAGCTACCATTATCCCCACTGCCTAGGTAGGAAACTGACTCTGAGGTGTAATGACTTTACCAACATTACATAGAGGGCTAGGGATAGAACCCATTCCAGGACTGCGTCCCAGCCACTGCACTCCATCCTTAGCTGATACACCTGGCCGGGGAGAGGCCTCCTCAAATGGAGAGCTGGGATGATTATGATGGAGAAAGGTACCTTGCTACCAGGTCTCTTCAGGTATGTCTGGAATGCTGCAGTCACACCTCTGACTGCAGTGTAGACATACCTTGGTGGCAGCAAATAGATTGTGGTACCTGTGCTGTCAAATCCATGAATAGCAAGATGACGGGCTTGCTATAGGCACCCTTCAAAAGGTGCAGAAGTTTGGTTCAAATAAGCACTTGAGGTTGAATTGAGTTTTATCTGAACTACTTGTGCCTGCTGCTTCTAGTCGCAGCTGGAAACAGTGCAAGAACCACCTCTCCCAAGAGAGATTTCAAAGCTTTGCGACCAGCTAGAACCAGTAAGGGCAGAGTGACATGAAAATGATGCACAAACAAGGTCATTATCTGACTTTGAAAACTGATCAGGTTTGCCGGGAGTTCTAGGTGGCAGGGTGTGAAAAGGTGGGATTTTACTGTCACAATCACAACTGCTTAGCCCACACTTATTGTATCCACCCAGCTTTGTTCTCCTCTCACTAACACTCGTAGTAATCAGGAGTAATTCCACTGAAGTCAGTGAAGCTACAGTGGTATAAAACCAGTGCACATGAGATCTGAGTCAGGGTCATAGAGTGGGCCAAATTCTGCAACCCTAATTCAGACTAAATTCCATTGCAGTGAAGTGCTGTGCACACCTACAAAACAAGGGGTGGAGTTTACCCCTGTGTGGAGGAGCAGCACAAGACCTATGCATCCCTCAAGACCCACTTAAGCCCATAGGGTTAATATGTGTTTGACTGAAACACTTGAGAGAAAAGCAGCCTCTGTTGAAGATTCAACACCATTACCCCTTCAGATAAGGGCTGAGGAAGCTCATAGCCTGCATCTCTGGCATTTTCAATGGGTCCTCTAGCAAAACTAGGGAAGAACAGCCTTTACAGACCTGCTGCTTCTAAGGTAAAAAACAAACCGGGGGGGGGGGGGGACACGACCATTTAATAAACAATAAAAAAACCTTTTCAGGCATATTTTAATACATTACAAAGAGGAAAAATAATTTTAAAAGGTGCAGGGAGGCATAAACCAATTTTTCCCCTATGTAAGTCTCCTTTAATTTGAGATTGAATTGAGTTTGTAGCCAAACAAACCCACTCTTCCTAGCTGGTGTTGTCCTCATGAAGACAAAGACAAGAGAGGTGGCAGGGGTGATTGAGGAGGGTATGAACAGTATTGCCAATCCCAAAATAATAAGTTGGGCCCTCAAAAATCAAGAAACTTTTAAAAATTAATTTTGTATTCTTTCCTTTTGCCTTCTGATTTCTGAGCCTTCAAGGTACACTCAGATCATGTTTGTCAGGCTTTTCTCTGCAACCATGAAAGCTAGACATGTACTTTTTTAGTAATAAAAGCTGACTTTCTCATATAATCACCTGACTTCAGGAGTTGGAGCTTTAAGCAAAACACCAAATATCATGAAACTAGTGATAAAACTGTACAATGTTGCTATCTCTCACATATTTAACCCCCCACCCAAATGTTCAGTAAGTGATGCTGAAATAAGACATATTTCCTAGATGATCAAGAGGGAATTGAAACCTCTTTCAGTTAAGTGCTTGGGATTTCGTAACATAAGATAACCTTGGCACAGCATCCTCCAAGAGAGACGCCAACACAGCTGAAGGGAAACCAGTACACAGTATAAGGAAGTGCTCTGGCAGGACATCAATTGGCTCTCAGGATAACTTGTTTAAATATCTAAGGGTCCTGAGCTTGCAGCCAGTGAATCTTCCATTTTAAAATTTTATTTCTAGCCCATCTTAATCCCATCAGCCATGGGTTATTGCAGTGGTCTTCCCCTTTAAAACTCCCAGGCTGTTTTAAACCTGAGAACCTCAACTCTACTGGCAGTAGAATTTTGTGCCTCAGCTGTTAGCACGTGCAGTAGGCAGAAACAGCTCTGCTAATAACAACCCTGTAGCTCTGAGCATGCCTGGATTTGCCTTCCAAGAGATAGTACCATGACGAAGGAGGATATTACTTTATTCGTGATTATGTATGTGTTTGTAACAGTGCTTTGCCACCACAGAAATCCAGGGTCATGCTTTGAGAAGTCTCTGAGGCTGCTCACATGCTTAAAGTTAAGCACATGCATCCATTTTTCCAAAATTGGGGTCCGAAAGCTTATGCTCTAATAAATTTGTTAGTCTCTAAGGTGCCACGGGTACTCCTTTTCTTTTTGCTCAATGTAAGAGTGGCGGATCTGGGCACAAATCACACAAAGACAATATAGGGATAAACAATATTGACAGGGGGTCAGTCTGCTCTCAGTTACACAAATGTAAATGTAGCCTTCACTAAAGTCAGTGGAGACACTCCACAATCATACCGAGCTGGGAGCAGAGTTTGCCCAGCCTATCTGAAACAAAATCATTGTAAAAGAATACACAGGATTTTACCACCTGTATCAAGTATGTAAAAAACTAGATTCCACACACAATACATTTAGGAGGCCTCAGTCCTCCCGGCATAAAACCCTACTATGAAGTGGACATCCCCCATTGACTTCAATGGGTGTTCTTCCCTAGTCCTCCACTAGGCCCCAATCATGCAAAAATGTGTGCGTGTGCTTAGCTTTACACGCTGCGTCAATGGGGCTACTCGCAGTGAACAAAGATAGATACCTGAATAAACCTTTGTAGGATCAGGACACAAGATCCCAGATGCAGGGCCAGAATCTGCAGGCCGTGAGTGAGAAAAACAAATCACTAAGGCGGCAGAAGTTGGCCCTAAGTAACTGGCAGCCTGGACTGTGGGTGGAACGTCGAAGGAAACAAATTGAGCAAGAGCATGTTAACCCAGCATTTCCCTTGCTCATGGAATGCCAAGAATAGGAGCAAAGAGAAGAGAACTACCAAGCAATTTTATGAATTTTCAGTGGTGAAATTCTGTAAAACAACATACAGTACGGTACACTCGGATTCAAACAGCTATGATGACCAACGTACGTCTGAAGTCAATAAACAAGTCAAGAAATTGGCAATAACATCCCAAATAACTTTCTAAATTAAAAAGCCAACACCGTAAATCAAATATCTTCCTGAAAGATAGGCAATGTGCCAGGTGAATCCAAGCCAGTTGGTAATGTTGATTTCAATTATTTTTTTTTAGTCTGTGTTAAGAGTGCTTGGCCACAGATCAAAGAAAATGGATAAAGAAAAGAACAGAAGGGAACAAGTCAATGAAGAGGTATTAGATACAAAGATATAAGCAGGAAGAATGATCACGCATAAGGAAAGGAGGCATGAACAGACAGTAGGAGAAACGAATTAAAGTGAAACCTCTACCAAACACTCCCAACAAGCAAAATAAATGGACTTATGCTACAAAATTGGATACAAATCTGAACTTCTATGTTTGTAGGAAACTGGATCCAGGGTTTGATTCGGTCCACTATAGAGGTATTGACCAAACTACAAAATTCAGATCTAGACCTGGATTCAAACATCTTCAAAGTTTGGAGTTGTCCAGGGCTAAGGTTTGGGTTCAGGCTCATCCCTGCTGAGCAAACACTGACCCAACAAACTGATGTGTTCAATCAACCAAAAGAACATATGATAATAGCACAAATCATCCATTATTAATCGTTTTCATGTGATAGCAGTTCCCGTGGCAGATTTCATGGGGAAATGCAAATCCCACCCCCTGATGAAATGTTGGACAGTATCCACAAGGGGAACCTCACAGAGATTTCCTCCTCCTTTCCCCTACCCCAGGATTTATTTTGGGAGGCAGGGAATCTGGTATATTATATATGAAGTCAATTCCTATGGGTCTCCTTTCAGGAATCATTAGCTGGGAGAATGAACAGCATTCCAGACCCCTACCCATAGGGCAAGCAACATCTTCCTGGTCTCCAATCAGTCTTCTTTTACTTGGCTTCTCAAATTTCTGCTCTGAAACTGCCTGCACCCACCCTCTCACTGGACCCTCTGTTTGCATTGTATCTAATGCTGATTGCAAGGCTTCTGGAGCAGTGACCTTGTCTCTCCTGCCTTGTTTGCCAAGAGCCATGTGCACCTACTCTATGACACTATATAAGTAATAAAAGGCAATAGCTCAGAAAAGCATGTCATGTTTTTAGATTTCTCTAATTTGGGACTCAATTATTTACAAACATATCCCCACTGCCTGAAGGCCTGATCCAGAGTCCACTGATCTCAGTGGGAGACTTTCCCTGGACTTCAGAGGGAGCAGAGCCATCAGCCAGGGAGAAAGTCTCCCCCCCCCCCCATCTGCTCTGGCTCCAAGTTCTCCACTAGTCCTCTAAGATTTTAGGGTGTTCTTTGGTTTTGGAGTGGAACAGTCATAACTATACACTGGGATATTGAATTCAACTATACTTTCCCTACTAAGCAAATCATCTCGGCCCTACAGATAATGTCTTTATTTTATTGTACATGTTTGGAGTGAATTCAGTGCAGTTCAAGATGGATAGCCATGGCATTCTCATCCCCAGCACAGGTACAGCGCGGGCAGTGGCACTACATCTTTTCATATGGTCCACCAGCCATACCCTTCAAGCCTGACCTGGAGCTGAGACAATAGTTGAATCCTTATGGCTCATTCACTCATCAACTGTTCTGCTGATGCTGACAACAAAGGGACCAATTACAGCTAATTGCTGTGTTTTTTTCACTAGAAACTGGCTTGAAACCATACATTTATTTCACATAGGCCACCAAACAGTCATTGAATGGTAATGACTTGCAGCTATTGCAGGTCTTAGGCTGGATATGTAGCATGAGTGCTGGGTTTTTCAGGGATTTTATTTGCTGTGTTTCAGCATTGATCCCAGTGTGCTGGGTTTGGAAATGTTATCCAGTCTAATTCCTTTTATGACGCCCCAGGCTCAGATCTGGAAGACAGCATCGTTTCCCCCCCATTTGGAAACTGTTTAAAGTGGCATCCCTGGCCGCAACATTGCTGTCTCTGATTCCACATTATCAGCTGTGTACAGATTCTTTCAACTCCTATCGGCCATTGCAGGCAAGGACTAAAACATTGCATCAGTGTCTGCGCTTAGTATTCCAGCATGACACACAGAGCACAAAGGCATTAAAACATTAAACCAACAACAGGAGCTATCATAGAATCATAGAATCATAGAATCATAGAATATCAGGGTTGGAAGGGACCCCAGAAGGTCATCTAGTCCAACCCCCTGCTCAAAGCAGGACCAAGTCCCAGTTAAATCATCCCAGCCAGGGCTTTGTCAAGCCTGACCTTAAAAACCTCTAAGGAAGGAGATTCTACCACCTCCCTAGGTAACGCATTCCAGTGTTTCACCACCCTCTTAGTGAAAAAGTTTTTCCTAATATCCAATCTAAACCTCCCCCATTGCAACTTGAGACCATTACTCCTCGTTCTGTCATCTGCTACCATTGAGAACAGTCTAGAGCCATCCTCTTTGAAACCCCCTTTCAGGTAGTTGAAAGCAGCTATCAAATCCCCCCTCATTCTTCTCTTCTGCAGACTAAACAATCCCAGCTCCCTCAGCCTCTCCTCATAAGTCATGTGCTCTAGACCCCTAATCATTTTTGTTGCCCTTCGTTGTACTCTTTCCAATTTATCCACATCCTTCCTGTAGTGTGGGGCCCAAAACTGGACACAGTACTCCAGATGAGGCCTCACCAGTGTCGAATAGAGGGGAACGATCACGTCCCTCGATCTGCTCGCTATGCCCCTACTTATACAACCCAAAATGCCATTGGCCTTCTTGGCAACAAGGGCACACTGCTGACTCATATCCAGCTTCTCGTCCACTGTCACCCCTAGGTCCTTTTCCGCAGAACTGCTGCCGAGCCATTCGGTCCCTAGTCTGTAGCGGTGCATTGGATTCTTCCATCCTAAGTGCAGGACCCTGCATTTATCCTTATTGAACCTCATTAGATTTCTTTTGGCCCAATCCTCCAATTTGTCTAGGTCCTTCTGTATCCTATCCCTCCCCTCCAGCGTATCTACCACTCCTCCCAGTTTAGTATCATCCGCAAATTTGCTGAGAGTGCAATCCACACCATCCTCCAGATCATTTATGAGATCCTCCAGATCATTTATGATATCATTTATCGTTCTTGGTTACTCTCTGTGTTATTTAAAAGGCGGGTTGGAGGAGGAAGCCAGGGAGAAATGAAAAACAGTTTGGCAGCTAGAGTAAATGCATGGATAACTGTGGCATTAGTCTTTAACAATCCCACTTTCTAAGGAGGGAACGTCTGTGCTCTGAGATTGTTCCTTGGCCCTGTTTCATATGAACACCGAGTATCTATAGGACCCAGCTACCTAGAACTGAGATTCCACAGGGATTAAAAGGCACAGTGGCATTGTTCATTAGACTCTCACTTCTGTAGTCATGATTTACATCACAAAAGACAATGAGTCAGATCCTCAGCTTACTGTAAATGTGTGTAAATTCACTGACACCAATAAAGAGATCCTGGTTTGCCCTCACTGAGGACTGTCCCCTTGACCTCTCTGAGTTTTCTCTTAGTTCCCATTTGTCCACATCACAAAGCTGCTACACAGCTAGCAAGGATCCAGGACTGGAATAGCTAGCGGTGCTGCAGGTCAGGAGTGAGTGCACTGGTAGAATTGTGAGGGCCCAGGACTGGAATCACAGGGGAGTGGTGATCTATAGATCAGGTATATTGATGTCTCTGTATAGGCAAAGCAGCTGCCCGACTCAAGCTGCTGCTTTGTGCTCATCACTTTCGTAAAGCATGGCCTGATATTCAGAGGTAAAGAGCACGCGTGACTCCACCTAACATCAGTGGGAGCACAGCACATCACTAAAGGGGATACAAATTCTAAATGCAGATATATTTTGAAGGACAAAAAATTAACCCCGCTTCTGCCTTGTTGCTGGAAAGCAGTGCTCATTTGATTCAGCCTGGAGCTGGAATGTCTTTTGTCTATGGGAGAGGTTACTGATGGTCTGAGTACTCCTTCTCCTGCTCTCTATCCTGCTTGAGCAAGTTACTTGTGTTAGGTGCAGCCCGCTCTGCCTCCAGACACCGCCAGATCTATTCATTTGCAATGGGATCTGCAAATACGGGGTGTGCTTGCGATACAGTTAATACCACATTTACATAATGAAGCTTATGAATGCGTGCAAAGCGCAAGGACTGCTGCTGTGGCTTCATGAAGCGGCTGTTTAGCCCAGGAACCGGATGAACTTTTCCGATGCCCCCCAAAAGAGAGACAGAGACTAAAAAAAGCTGAGCCTTGGCCTGTTCTAACAAGTAGAATGACTTCAGCCCTGGTAGGCTGCCGAGGGGACTGTGTCGCGTCAGCCAAGATGATGATGATGGTGGGGATGTAGTAGTGGGGGAAGGGTGGGGAGCGAGGCTCATTCAGAGAACGAGATCCTAGGAAGCGCATATGTTTTTGTGGCCAGATCCTCAGTGAAAAGAAGGGTGGTCCAGTGGCTAGAGTACCAGCCAGAGCCAGGGGAGATTGGGGCTCAGTTCTGTGTCCCTCTGTACCTCATTTTCCATCCATACCATGGGGAGAGTAGCATTGCCCTAGCTCACAGGCATGCTGGGAGGATAAATACAGTACAGAGTGTGAGGTGCTCAGATACGGTGGTGCTGGAGGCCACACAAGTGCCTGCGGGAAACAGATGTAAATCAGCAATGCCCGTCTACAGCAGCTCAGGAGCTAGTTCCTTGCTGAGGGATTGCCTGTGAGCTTATCAGCTCCACTACCTCCAACCCCCTGCTACTTTACCTAGGTAGATCAAACAATGACTGCCTTTGCCCCAGGAGGTGCATGAGACCTGGAGGGGATGAGGGAAGCCTGCCAGTGGGGATGTGGAGAAATCTTCACCAAGGAACAAAATATAAGTGAGGTCAAACTGGCTGTAGGAATGGATTTAATATTAGCTTTAAATGTCTCACCCCTGGAGCGTGAAATCTCCAATTAAAACCAAATTGCAGAGGCAGGTTCGTCACATGTCTTTGTTCGCAAAGCTTTCAATTGTCTGAAGCTTAAGAACTGAAGCGCACTTGGGTAGGTGGAGGGTAATGAAAGTAAAAATTTATCAGAACTTACTGTTACCCAAAGGTCAGCGGCACCAGGTCCTCTTTTGTAACCTTTGCCTGGGCACAAGGGCTGCTGGTGATTTACCCTGGCAGAAAAAACGAATCCATTGTTCTGTCAGAGGAGCGTGCGACTACAAATATTCAAGCAGCATTTTGTGTTCTGCGTGACAAGCAATGAAAATATATGTCTGAGTCATACCAGAGAGCCCTGGGGGAAAACTGCTGTAGAAAGGAACACCCCCCCTCCACCCCCCCACCCCGAGTCAGGGATTCCTAGTGGACAGGCATCCACAATGGCACTGAGAGGAGATTGTTGCCCTGGAAACAGCTCATATAGATCCCCATGGCCATTCCCTTTGTTAACAGCCTGCCTAGAAAGGATGCTGCAGGGGTTAGCGCACTTGCCTGAAACGTGACAGATCCCCGTGCCATTCTTTGCGCTACCACAGCCTCCCTGTGTGACTTAGGCCAGGGGTTAGCTCTGCATCATGGAGAGGCAGCGGCAAACAGCTGGGGGCTGCAGGGAGGGGCGCTGCTTTAGCTCCTCAGGGAGAGGCAGCAGCAAAAGCAGTAGCTCTCCCTGCAGCTCCCAGCTGTTTGCCATTGCCTCTCCCCATGGGCACAGCTCCCAGCTTGCTGGCTCCAGCAGCTGCTGCACAGGGAGGGGGCCTGGCAGCACCATGTGACTGAGAGGGGCCAACAAACCCAGGCAAAAATCTGGGCCACACACATCTCCTCTAGCTTCTGCCCAGTGTGTGTGGGGGGGGGGGGGGTGAGGGGAAGGGATTTGGAGGCTTCAGCCCCACCAGGCATGCCTGCCAGGGCTGGGGGCTTCAGCAGGAGCAGGGCTTCAGCCCTAAGCCCCATCAGGCCCCTCTTGCAGGGCTGAAGCCCAGAGACTCCCCCCCCCCCCCGGGCTGAAGCTCCAAGCTCCAGCTGGTGCTTCCCACGGGGCTGAAGCCCTGAGACCCCAATCCCCACTGGATTGAAGCCCCAAACCCCAGCAGGCACGTCCTGGCTCTCAAACTTCTGAAGATTGTCATATGCGGCTCAGAGGGCTAGTTAGTTTGGCCACCCCGATTTAGGGCACTCACTTTAGTCTCTCTGTGCCGCCATCTGCAAAATGGAAGCAATAGTCTCCAACAGCATGTTGTGAAGATAAATGTATTAAAGATTGTGAGATGCTCAGATACTATGGCAATGGGGGGCCGTATAAGTGCTGAAGATAGACAGAATTAATCTCCCAATTTCTGGGGAGAAAGGCTACCCATACCTAAATGTTAGCAAGAAACCGTAGCTGTGGGTATGTGAAGGGAGTTTAGTAAATAAATCAGAGCTCTGCGATCTTTCCCAAGTTTTTGTGGTTTTTCCAACAGAATCTAAGATTTCCTAGCCCACGAGAGCAGATCCTGCTGCTGTTGGCCCAATGTCGTTTTAAAGGAACTTTATAGCCCGTTGTGTTGGGATTTTAATCTTTTCCAAATTGAGGCTTGGAAAAGAGGCCAGGAAAATAGATACAGACCAGGGTCTGGACTAACAGACTAACACGGCTGCTACTCTGAGACCAGGATCTGGATTCTCAAAGGGATTTAGGCACCTAACTCCCATTGGCTTCAATGGGATCTGGGCCCTGGGCTGTTTGAGGTCACTGCTACTGACTAAATCTCAGCATGGTCACTTGTGGAGGAGTGGACTCAAACATGGGACATGGGAATGTGATGACGTTTGTGTCATACCATCACATTCGCATGCCAGGTCAGTTTTCTGATACTTTATGCCTGGGGTATGAATGACAAGCAAATCCTGCCTAGTTCCTCAGGCTTTCTCAGCCATGCAGGTTTCTCTTAAGCTGATACTGCAATGCGGTGGCATCCATATCACGATGTAGCTCAGTGTGCAGTGCAATGTGTTCCACGATGCACTGCTCCCTGCTGACGTGACAATTCCTCTAAGATTAACTCCCAGAACATGCCCATTTCTTTTAATAATATTTTAAATGTAAC
This sequence comes from Dermochelys coriacea, assembly GCF_009764565.3. Lineage (NCBI taxonomy): Eukaryota > Metazoa > Chordata > Testudines > Dermochelyidae > Dermochelys > Dermochelys coriacea. The sequence goes on along the minus strand of NC_050068.2, from coordinate 199,511,634 downwards.
AACCTATTTATTTTGTATATATTTAGTACTAGCGAAAGATGCCCATTGATACCTTTGTGCCTCTCTGTATTGTAAGGCAGGGGTTCTCAGGACAAAATTTTTGGTGGTCTCAGAGTGCGGCCACCAACTCTTGCTGGTAGCTACTCTCATACTTTTCCCTAAAATACTTAATTAGCTTTAGGAAAAACAAAGAAATATGCACATACACACGTCCAAATCATTGTAATGTATTTATTGCTAGCTAGTAAGTCTGCTGTGAAAAGTGATATTAACAAACATACAAGTATCACTTTTCACAGCACACTTACTCAGCCCTGACAAGCCTGGGGACAAATTAGGCCCTGGATGGAGGGTCGGGGGAGGCATCGTGGGCCAGGGGCAATGGGGTTGGTGGGTGAGGGGCCGGGGGAGGCAACGGGGGGCTGGAGCCTGAAACCCTGTGGCCAGAGCCGGGGGCCTGCTGCTGCACAGCTGGAGCCCAAACCTTGGCTAGAGCCTGCCACCCCTCCACCCCAGGGTTAAAGCCCAAAGCCTGAGCCCCACTACCCCTGGAAAGGTGGGGAACTCACCGGCTGCCTGCTCCTCCAGTGTTGTGCCCCAGGTGTCTCCAGAGGGGAGCAGGGCCCAACCCCTGCTGGTGGCCCCAGCAACCTACACCAAGGTGGTGCATCCAGGCGCAACAGGGAGGGGGGCCCGCTATTTTGCCCCCTACCCCCACCCTGTTACAGCCCATTACATTACCCCGCAAGAAAAGCCCCTGGTGGCTGCATGTGGCCACTGTGGCTGCATTTGAGAAACGCTGCTCTAAAGGCCAGCTGAGTACATGCCCAGTCTGTGCATTAAGGCTGCTCTAACTTACACTTTGCTCTCTACAGCTCCAAGGGGCCATTGTGACAGCCAAGAGTAGCTGGAGTGCAGCAGTATTCTGGCCATGCCCCGTTCTTTTCAGCCAGCCCCTATCCCATGAGCTGCAAGGACAGTGGTGCGGAGCCACTAGGCTGCAATCAAACTAGTGCACTAAAAATGGTGTGTAGTTGCTGCGGTGGGAGTGGCTAACCCTCCCGAGTACGTATCTAGGGTTTCAGACAGCAGAAAATGTAGACATACCCTGTGTCACCCTATGGCCAGTGTATTCCCCAATGGCCAGATCCAGACCAGTTTATATATATATTCATGAGCCTGGAGCTCACAATCTGGCCCAAAGGTACAATAAGAAATCCCCATAATTTTTGTTTATTCTTCTAATCGGTCTCATTTAGTGTCCTTCATCCTGCGGAATTGAGACTTGCTAATGTCGGTATAGATGCACTCTAAACAAGCTCAGACTGAGCTAACCTGTACAGTACTTGTTTTTAACAAGGAGAGGAGAACAGGTACATCCATTAAGGAAGGATCTTTTTCTGGATCTTCTATTAAATGCCTGGCTGCTGAAGACATAGTGGAGCTGAAAGCTGAATCAATCCAATAACGCTGGAAACCTGCCAACACTCTTAGGAATTCTGCTGAGTCACAAATCGTGCCAAAAAGATGGAGACAGGATGAGCAAGGGGAGCCACAAACCTAAGGATAGCAACAAAAGAAGTGAGGCCAAACTTTAAATGTAAGCCCACTTTTCAAAAGGAAAGGACAAGATCATACGATTTATAGAGAAACTTTCATCCAAATCACTTCGTCCACCACTAAAATGCAGCCACCGCTGGGGTGGGATGCAGCAGCTGTTTAACAGTGCTGGCTGAGTGGGTGAACGTTTCATGGCACACTCCCCGACAATTCCCAAAGTGTGTGACTTCTCCTATATGGGAAAGATCCTTGGCCTAAGGAAGCATTTCTGAGAGGAAATTCAGGTCTGAGTCTGTTCTTCTAGCCCTCAAAGGAGAGGAAGACAGTGTGATAGTGGTTCCAGCAGCCGGAGTGAACTGCCTCTGAATCCAATTCCAGCAGTAAACAGATGAGGTTCTTTAGCATACTACCTAGTGCCTGCGTCATTATTGTGGGGATTGTGTCTTCTCATGCTAGTCCACCAGTAAAAAACCATGAGGGCATGTAACGTTGGTACCAGGAGGGCATGCACACAGGGAGCAGGAGGGAGAATTGTATCTCCCAGTGGAGTATTGCTGGGACTTTAGTGAAATAGTGAAATTGCAAGCAGAACCTCTTTAGTAGTGAAAAGTAGAAAGTGGAAGAAGCAAGATGGGCATGGTGGGGGGGTAGGAAGAAGAATGGAAAGTGGCTTCTTCTGTGAGTTAGATAAGAAGCTGGCTGTAAGAACCCAGTTGTACTAATCTGAATAATTCCACTCTGGAAAGTCCTGGGCCAGATATCTAAGGTCAAGGCTGGGGTGATGTGAAGACATTGATGTAAAGCTGCTCGATTTGGCAACCAAGAACACTTGAGCTTATTTTGCTTGCAGTTTTCAATGTGTCTGTCTTCTCTGATAGGTAGGAATGGATGAGATTTGTCCCCATTTCAGTGAACAGAGCACTAGATTAGGCTTTGGGACTGCATTAGGCAAAACTAAGACCTATTTACTGAGATATGGGCATTGGTTAGTGGTTTATGGGAAATGTCTGAAGAGTGAGTCTAAGTGAACAATATAGTCAGTGACTCTATATTGAATCATATTCTTCAATGAAAGAGTTTGCCATGTCCTGATATGGAAGGTTTTCCACTGTCAAACTACTGAGTATATAAAAGAGAATAATGTATTTAAAAAATAACAATAAAGCCCTGGGGATAAAGTAGCAAAACTGGTCTTTTAACAAGCCAATCTACGAAGATATTTCCAGTATTTAGTTTTCCTACATCAGAATGCCATAAAAATGTATCCCACATGCAGCCATAAAATGAATATGCTTAGAGATGCTATTGGGTCCAATCCAGTGTCAATGGAAAGATTTCAACAGGAATTGGATCAGGCTCAGAGGATCTGGGGATTACAGTGGACAAGAAGCTGGATATGAGTCAGCAGTGTGCCCTTGTTGCCAAGAAGGCCAACGGCATATTGGGCTGTATTAGTAGGAGCATTGCCAGCAGATCGAGGGAAGTGATTATTCCCCTCTATTCGAATTGGTGAGGCCACACCTGGAGTATTGCTCCCAGTTTTGGTCCCCCCACTACAGAAGGGATTTGGAGAGAGTCCAGCGGAGGGCAACGAAAATGATCAGGGGGCTGGGGCACATGATTTACGAGGAGAGGCTGAGGGAACTGGGCTTATTTAGTCTGCAGAAGAGAAGAGTGAGGGGGGATTTGATAACAGCTTTCAACTACCTGAAGGGGGGTTCCAAAGAGGATGGAGCTAGGCTGTTCTGAGTGGTAGCAGATGATGAACAAGAAGCAATGGTCTCAAATTGCAGTGGGGGAGGTCTAGGTTGGATATTAGGAAACACTATTTCACTAGAAGGGTAGTGAAGCACTGGAATGGGTTACCTAGGAAGGTGATGGAATATCCATCCTTAAAGGTTTTTAAGGCCTGGCTTGACAAAGCCCTAGCTGGGATGATTTAGTTGGGGTTGGTCCTGCTTTGAGCAGGAGGTTGGGCTAGATGACCTCCTGAGGTCTCTTCCAACCCTAATTTTCTATGATTCTAATTCAGAGTGAGTGCATAAAAGGCACAGCCATAGCACTACAAGTGGTGATCTGGGCCATTTCCATACTGTACACTAGATAGAGTCAGACACGTCCAGACGTTGTGCAGGAGAGCTCCTAGGAAAAACCCCTGATGCTGCAGAAATTGTGTGGGTGATTAGGATGTTATGGCCATGGTTTTCAGACCTGGGTGCCTACAGCTAGACTCCTAAAGCCACACGTAGGGCATGATTTTCTGAAGACTGGAGCATCTGCTGCTCCTATTGGATTTAGTGAGACCTTCTGGATATTCAACTTTCCTAAAAATCAGGCTGTAAATATGGATTTAGGCAACTAACTTTATGCAACCAGATTTGAAAATTTGGGCCTTAGCTTTTAATAATGCTGCTTCTTTAAGCAAAGTAAATGATCATCAGGGCAGGTGGCCACTTACTACCTGAAAAGCCTAATTCATCAGTTAGTGTCATCAGTTATACCTGTGCAAATTGGGTTTAAACCCCTTCCAAAGCAGAATGGAAGTGGTTCACACTCACTTTGCACAGGGACTAAATGAGGACACTAGAGAACCCTCAGACCACAAGTGCTAGTTCTTAAGCTGACATAGGAAGCCCTATGAATTATGCAGAAAAATAGTGGGCCTGATGTTCACTTACACTAAAGCCCCTTTACACTGTCAAGGTGCTATAAAGATGCCTCAGTGTAAATGAGAATCGGGCCCAGTGTATCGTTATTCCTTTCTGCACATAGTACCGGATTGCTTCACCTTTCTCCCACCATTGTATTTCCAGTAAAGAGGGTATAACTAAGAGTAGTGGAGACAAAGAGGAAAATTTAGGTTGAAAAGCAGTAAAAATTCCTGTCATTGGGATCAATTAGACTGTCTCAAGAGGAGAGGTGGAAGCTCCATAGCTAGGACTTTTAAAACAAACCTGGACAAGAGAAAGCTACTGTAAGGAACAATCTTCATTGGTCCCTAGACAGATGGAATGACCTTGTCTTTGTTCTCCATCTGTGATGTCCATGTTTTTATGTCCGTTTTCAATAAAGGGTGTTGCCACTCCCTTTTCCAGGGAAATAAATGATCCATTCCTTGGTTTTGTTCTACTTGCTGAAATGTCTCTTGGCCACTAGATGGGCAAAATTCTCCTTGCACATTTGCTTGACTCTAATATTCGGTTCTTCCTGCTTCTGAACGAGATCTAAAGCCCATTTAAGTCAATGCAGAAAGACTCCCATTCAGTGGGCCTTGGATTAACCCATTTGTGTGGTTGGTGTATGTAGTTATGTAAATTTAGGAGAGGTGCTATGAATCTGATTTACATGTACTGTGTCTTTAAATGTAAGACATCTCCTTCTATGGTTTCTAGGGGCATAGGTTCTGGAACTAGGGATGCTGGGTGTGCTGCCGCACATCCTGTCTTGAAGTGGTTCCCATCATATGCAGGGTTTATAGTTTAGTACAAATGCTCTCAGCATTCCCACTATACACATTGTTCCAATGCCCCTGTCTGGGGGCAATGCTCTGAGATAATCCAAGATAGTTATTATCAAGAAAGAGAGTAACACCTCTCTCAATCTCTCTCTCACACACAGAGTCCAATTGTTTGTCTTTTCAGTGTTTGTCTTCTTCTGAAATAAGTCACACAGACGGATAGCAAATGATTTGCTCAGTGAAAACATGAGGCTTGCTTTGATGGACATCAATTGAGCAGTCACATGGGCTGGGAGTGCTGCAGACCCAGAGAGAGCAAAACTGCAGAGTTGTGCTGTGTGGATGCGAGAGGAAAATTTTGTCAGTAGCTTGGAAACAAGGAGAGAAAATGACTTGTAATTAGAATTAGCAGAATTATGAGACGTCTTGAGGCTAAACTAGGCATAGTCTTCCTGTGCTTCAACATGAATAATAATAACTAAAATTATTACGAATGGTACAAAGTATACATTGGGGTTCCCAGACTGTGGGCTGTGTCCCGACATAGTCCCAGGGGAGCCACTGGCGCAACTGCATTCTCCAGCCAAGCTCTCAGTTAGTAGATCTTTAACTCCATGTGACTCGTGTAATCTAAGTAAAAGCTATATAGATGTAATGTTTTGAGTTGTGTATGTTGGACTGGGTATAGAAAAAAACTTTATATATTCATTTATTTTAACAAATCGAGCTGCAATATGTCAAGTTTAATTTTCACGAGTACAGTGCTGCGTTTCACTGCAAGGTAACCTAGCAATATACACACAGCCTGCCATTTACAACTGTAAAAAATGGGAACCAGTATTTCAATCTGACATGGAGTGATATATTTTTTGAAAATGAGAAGTGTGCACTGGGGGAGAAGATAATGAAAGTCCCGGACTACCTACAGCTACACGAAATGAGCCAGCCAAAAAACAAAAGTGATAAGAAAATACAATGATATATACTTGAAGTTTGGATTCTCCTTTACCAGATCGGATGAGTACCCGTTGCCTCAGTTATAATATAACTGTTATTTTATATTTTTATTTGCAATATTTGATTCTTTTCTATTTAGTAGACAGTAGGGTTGAGGCTTTACGTACACAGCACAGAATTCAGATTTTACACTAAAAAATGTGAAAATACAAGATAGTGTTCAAAGTCGGACGACTATTTTGTTTTAAAATCAACAAATAGTAACACATGTTTTTTCACAATTTTGTTACTCTTGTTATGTTTCTTATTGTTCGGTTTTATACAAAATTGTGTTTTCCCTGTTTGAACACAACATTTTGCTCTCAACATTTTTTTAAAGTGTAGTTTTACTAAAGCTGTTTGGTTTCAAAAGTTCTTGAAGCTTTTCTTTGACTGCATATTGTTAGGGATTTCTATCCTCACAACTGCTTACATTAAAATGAAAAGAGAACGTACATTGTTTATGTACAGTGTTGCAGTTTATATGCATGTAATTAAAATTAATAATTTTCCTCAAGAAGTGTTAGTAGTGGGCTACAGTGCCTATTGCAGCTGCACAGGTGGGCCTCAGGGAAAAGGGTTTGGGAACCCCTGCTGTGCATATATTTCTTTAGCTGTATAGTTTGAGAGAAAAAAAATCAAGGGTCAGATCCTCAGCTAGTGTAATTCAATATGGCTCCATTGCAGTCAACCAAACTGCTCTCAAGAAAATAGATGATGATGATGAAGATCAGCCCTGGCAAGCATGCTAAAAATAGCTTTTTCTTTTTAAAAACGACACTTGTTATTGCTAGGTGTAAAGATGTACAGCACCATTTAAACACTACAAAAGTACAAAGGGCAACAGGTGTGTTAGAGTTCATGGGGAAACTGATGGTAACGAGTGGCTAGAAGCTGTCTCGGAAGACTGCCTTTCCTCCACATGACTGGAGGAAATAAGAACTATGTGATTGCTTCCCTTGCATGAATTCAGTGTCTCCTGCCCCACTCTGTGGCCTTTTTCAAAGCCCATTAAAGACAATGGCAAAGGGGGCTGCTGAGTGAAGTGGGCTTTGGAGCAGACTCTAGGAACCCAGCTGGGAAGGCTGATGATGATGTCAGAAAGTCAAAAGGCAAACCTGGGGCCTCGATCTCCCCTTGCAGTAATTCCCACTGACTTCAGCAGGAGTTACTCATATCTTGTGGAAGAACTGGGCACCTGGATCCAGTTCCCACTGCATTTTTCTACTGACTTCAGCTGGAGTTTGATTTGGCATTAGGTGAAGATCATATTGTGTTGGAGCCAAAAAAGACAAACGGAGTCTATGCTGAGGGGCTTCCACTGGGACACAGCCTCAGCTAAAACCCAACTTAATCCACTGTACAGGGGGGAAACTCGGACACCAAGAGGTTAAGTGATTTGACCCAACAGTCAGCTATAGAATCCAGATCTCCTGACTCCAAGTCACATATGTTAATCCATGCTGCCTCCCATCTTTTGAACATAGAGATCCTCAGTAATCCAGCCAAAGCAGCATGGAAACGGGCTGACAAATGAAAGGAAGGCAAATTATTTTGGTCTTTCTTTGAAACATGCCTGAGAGTTTTCTCAATACAATAGTTCCACTTTAAGCCAAAAGCAGGCTCCATTCATTGATCCCCAGGTTCAGCATCACATGTTTTCCATATTAGAATAGCCTGGCCATACAGGACAAATGACCAAGGATTTTTTTTCACACTGTACGTGGAATCTCGGAATGATCACCTGTCATCTGACTCTGTTGTTACAGAAATGACTAAAGATGTCACTGTCCTAATCTGGGCTCTGAGCCTGCAAAGAATGGCATCAATATGACTCCAAGGGAGTATCAGGGTCCATTTTTACAGGTCACCTTTCAAGAACCAGGCTTTGCCATGGACCATTCTTTCTATCCTGGGGTGCATTAATTACTACATCACCGTGCTCTGTGCTGTGGGTAGGAAAACACTGATGCTGCTGATTCAAACAGTTCCCAAACCTGGCTGAAAGCAGATGGGATCTAAATAAGATATTTTTTGCTGAGGATCAGCATAAATAAATATTTACAATCAGCAAGTCACCCACTTGCTTCTTTCTTACCAAAAAAAAAAAAAAGTAGATTACTCTATGGGCCAGAGTGACTGGCTACACTCTTTTTTCCAAACCCACAGGCATGAGCCAGAGCCTATTGAAGTGAATGGAAAGACTCCCACTGATTTCAATGGGCTTTGCATCAGGCCCTGTCAGGGTTCCCTCTCCACTCTGAACTTTAAGGTACAGATGTGGGGACCCACATGAAAGACCCCCTAAGCTTATTTCTACCATTTTAGGTAGAGCTTGTCACCAGCATGAGTCTGTGCTGATTCTTGGGGCACCCACAACTGTGAGTCATCTTGTTACCCTCCTGCCTCCCACATGAGAGACACTTGCTTGGGCTTAACTGGGTGTCAGATCCCTGATACCTCCAGCCTGTGAGCCACCCAAGCACCCTCCTCTGGGCTATGCCAGCCCTATTGTTGTCTTGCAGGTTAACAATAGGTGCAGCCCAGTCCCTGAGCTCCTGCAAAGGTTCCCCTGCAGTGTTCAGCACCTTATCCACTGAACAGTCACAGACATAGCAGGTCTGCTGTCCCCAAGAAAACAGTGCACACACCAGCTTGTATGATCCAACTCAGGATCAGCTCCTTGTGTAATACCACAGCACTGAGATATATTTACAGTGAAATCAAGGATAAGTTTGCTCAAGATGCAAGAGAGAGTGAGTAAGGAAAATGGAAGCAAAAGGTTACATGTAAAAACAAAATCATAACACGTTTTCTAGAAACTAAACCTCCTCTCTAAAGAAGTTTGTCTCACCCCAAAAGTCATTTGCAGTATTTCAACCAAGGCTGGTTGAGATCCTGTTTCTCATAAATGTAAATGCACTGCCTAGTCACTTCCTAGGTGCAGGATTATGGGGTGTCTTCTCTGTTCCTCAGATATAGTCCTGCAAACCTCCCCCTGTTGTGTGCTTTTCCTTGTTGACTTCATATCATTCTGTTAGATTCATGTGTAAATGTGCCCCCATTTTGTTAGCTTAAAATGTTTAATCTATATGCCAATAGGTAAATTAACATATCTGATCTGACAGGAAACCTGTTTGTCAATTCTGCTTTGATTCAGACTTTAAAGCGTTTTTTGAGTATACGTACATAACTCCCAGCATAGTACCGGTACATACATTTCACAGTGATTTTACTGACCATTGTAACCGTGGATTTCCTTTGAGACCTCACATGACATTCTTTAGTGAACCAGAATGTAAATACCAGAATCAGGAAATTCTTGTAACCCCCTTGCCTGTTGGCTTTCAGGGGATTCATGGGTGTGATGGGGTGGACTAGGCTCAGAGGCCCCTTTCTGGAGGCCACAGTGTCCTGCCACACTCCTCCCAGGAAAGGAGCAGTAGAGAGGTCTTCCAAGCGGGCTAGAGAGGCTGCAGGGAGCAGCCAGTCAAGGCCCAGCAGGCCCATATAAAAGGAACTGCAGGGCCAGCATGAGTTCAGTCTACTGGGGTGGACTGGGGGAACAAAAGGTGCTCCTGGTTGACTTCAGGGACCTCAAGAGCCAAAGCAGGTAGTTACTGGCAGAGACTAGGGGAGCGAGGAAGGAGCTTCTGGCTGGCTGCTGGGACTCAATGAAGAAGAGCTATGGGAAAGTGGCCCAGGGAAATGTAGAGCAACAATTAGTAAAGGGATGCAAAATGAGGCTGCTATACTTAAAGGGTCCCTGGGTTCAGACCCAGAGCAGCCACTCGGGGGAAGTGGCTACATCCTAAGAAAGGAAATTAGAACTGTGGCACTCTGGGGAAGGGGGCTGCACTGGGACTGACTCAGCAGAGAGCTGTGGTCAGCGAATTGAGTCTAAGAGGGGTGGCTCAGCAGAAGGGCTGGGGTCACTGAGGACTCAAGTAGAGGTTAGGAGTCCCCAGGAAGAAGCCCCTTAGGGTGCTGCTCAGTTCCAGAGTAGGAGCCTTGCAACCTAGCCGGACCAAGCAAGGGTATCATGGTGAGCCTTATAGGACTGGATGCAAAGAAGGACACCCCAACTGAGCATACCACAATGGACCCTGTTGGACTGTTTTAGAAGACTGAGCCCAGGGAAGGCTGCAGGACATTGGAGACATTTTGTACTGTGTATGCCGGAGGGGTTTTTTCAGTTTCTCACATGGACTGAGTGTGTCTCAGCTGGAGGGCTGAGTAACCAAAGACCCTCCTGACAAGCACAGTGGCCGATGGGACACTGGGAGCAGAGGAAATTGAGGAAAAAGCAACAGGCACATGCACACTCAACCAGGGAGCACTGGTGAGAGGTGAGTGCACCTAGACCACTCGGACTGGAAGAGCTGAAGGACCAAAGTATTCCCCCTGTTCCTCCCTGGGGTGGCCTGCCCATGGGGACTAAGAGTGGCACTTGCTTCAGATGATGATGATGGCCTGAGAGAGCACTCGGGCTTCCCCTTTGTCTTGACCCTTATAGGGGGCAACTCTCCCACTTATTCCATTTTAGGCCCTTACCTTCATAGCTTTGGGGCCAGTTAGATGGTTCACTCTGTCATCTCAATCAGTGTGGCCCAATCCTCAGTAACCTGGGTAGGCTTCAGCCTGTGGCCAGTGTGGGAAGTCCCGCTCAGGATGACCATAGTGTGTGGAAAGATCATTTTGTAACTACGTTCTGTCAGCTCCCTCAGAATACAAAACTAGACATAGTGTAGAGCTCACTTTAGAGGAAGCTGCCTGCAACCTTCTGTCTGGGCCCACTCTTGGCATCAGTGGCCCCTATAGGCCTAAGCAGTTTCTTAAAATTAGCTAACTGCCTAGTCATGATCTTGTCATTCGCCCATACATCCTCTTACATACTGGACATAGATGTCACTAGCCTGTGACAAGTTGTCACATCTATGCATCAAGCAAAAAAAATGTAGAGAAATAAATGATGGGCCTCAACTTTGTAAAAGATTGACTTATACCCAATAACTTTTGAGCTAGTAGCAAAAGACTTTTTTTACATCTTAACAATATCCATTCCATTTAACACAAAACAATTAAAGTTTAAACCAGGCCAAAATTCTCAGTTGGGCTATTTGTCTCACAGCGTATTCCACTTGTACACATTAAAGAGAGGGATCACAACTCTCTCTCTCTCTCTCTCTCATGGGGGGAAAGGTTCACCCAGTGTGTATAACAAAACTTTGTATAATAAATCATACTAGGTGAGGCATGTTTTTCAGATTAAGAAGTTGATTCACACAACTGGGAACTGCTGACTGGTAATAGAATTACCACAGTTCCTGGGTCAAAATTTTGGAGGTATTTTTGCATTTATTTTCTGAATCTTTGTTTTTTTTGCTAAAAGTATCATCCAACTTGATTATATTATAACCATCTATAAGTAATTGCGTTGTAAATAGCATAAGGCAGGAGTGGCTATTTAAGAAGTCAAAGATGATGTATAGAAAATAAATGATATAGAAATTAGAACTAATTTTTAATAATGACGTGCAGGCTAAAATTAAACAAAAGAGGAACTGAATTTCAACATCAGGCAACCTTTTTCTAATGGTAAGGGGAACAATTAGTAAAATTTGGGGTACTGGATGGGTCATTGGATTTGTAATGGGATTCAGAACTTTTCAACTCTAGGACACCAGTCCAAATCTGATCAAGGTTGGTCAGGATCAAAAGTTGTTACTGTCTGACAAGCTGTTTAGTGGCCTACAGAAATTAGATGGTGACTTAAATCCAGTTCTTCCAAGTGAGCAGAAGCCAACATCACAAGACCACTACCATTGTGATGAATGGATCGCGGAGGCAGTATTTCTGTCTCATGCCCTGAGCTCATTTCTCAAGACTGGGCTGAGGCACATTGGTGGGGGGAAGTCTGTAGGTTGAAGTTCATATGACAGATGTGTGTGGATAAAGAGAGGTCTCAGTCTGCCACTTTTCACCAGAACTATTATTCACATGAAAAAATATTTTGTTAGAGATATCAGCAAATCTCTACAATAAAATCTTTTGTATGAAGACTCTAATTCAGGCAATTAAACACCTCCTGCTGAGCTCCAGAATTATTAGCTGCTGTCTCCCAATACAGTAGTTTGTCTGAATGCCAACAAATTTCAAGCAGTGGTTGCAAATAGTTTTCAATTTTCTATGGTTTTCAAGAAAGCTTTTAAAAGTAAATGAACTCCCTGAGGGAAGAGTTCTTCCTTCTGTTTGTGCAGCATCCTTCCTGCTCACTGGATGTCTTCACCTAGCCAAAGGTGAAAGTCCAACCAGCCTATTAAACTCTGCTCAGCACACTTCTTTGTTTGATTAGATTCTGCAAATGCACCAGCCCAGCATTGTAGGCTGTTTAAAAACAATGTAAATATACCTGCAACTTTTCCAGTGGGCCCCAGGGCCACATTCAAGTGTGGTTCTGCCTCTGAAATTGATTCTGTAATTAAGACACTTTTGGATTCCATGTTTGTCTCTCAGTGACTGCAGATCAGATCTGAGCACTTTTCAAGTAAAGAGATGTTTTTTTTTCCCCCCAGCTGCTGGCCCTGCAAACTCAGCCTGGAACCTGAATGTCTAGTTGGAAACTTTCTGGTTTGTATACCATCATCATCATCCATAAAGAGTCAGCGATGAGAACTCAGTTAACAAGACAATGATAATGTGTGAGCCAGAATAAAATCCAATTCCCTCTCCCATTGGTATGTTGGTTCTCAAAGTTAATAGGAATAAATATCAGTAACACTTATGTTAGTCACTAAAGTCATCAGATATGGAGCCAGTCTGCAGAGTATTAAGGCACCATGTTATTCAGAGAAAAACAGACCCTTAAAATGCCTTTCTAACCCACAGAACCAATACCTCCTAATCCAGTCATTCCCCATTCAGTCAACATCAGCTGATGACAACTAGTAGAAGAGAACATTTGCAACATACCATGCAAGTCAGTAAAATCTCCCTCTGTCAGACTAAGGGGGAAATACTTTGTAGAGTTGAAGGCCCTCTTTTGAAATTGACCTGCCCCCATTCGCTAACAATATCTAGGACTGGTCAACTCAAAATCCCAGTTAATCCCAAGTGCCAGGCTAAAATATGAGGACGCGGCAGTCACTTAAGGCTGATGGCTTGGTTAACCCTGCTCAGTCTACTAGTCTGAACAGCAACCATGTAGCACAAACATCTCGTGCCCAAGTCCTCAACCAGCCCATGTCAAGTGCAGAAGGGGAAAAGATGCCTCTAAAATGTACATTGCACATATGTATCCTGGTAGGCAGTGCAGAGAGCAGCCTATGGAAAGTAAGGGGCATGGTGAAAAAACTGTATCATGCCAATCTGAACATGACAGTGAGAAACAACCACAACTATGGGGTGGGGAGGAACACTGGAAACCACTGCAGTGGCATCTGTTGGTATTGGGACTGTCTGATAATCTGCTATAAGATTCATCCTGTCCGTAGGGTAGAGAGGCTAAAGCCAGCTGTCCACTATTCCTGAGAGTTCATTGTTCAGGTACACAGGGTGTCTACAGACACAGCACAATCAGTGCCGGCATATCTGTGCGTGTGTCTAACCCACATGCTGATATCCCATTCTTACGTGCACTTGTATGTCTCTAATTATAGTCACCCTGCCTACTGGGATTGGTGCTGGGAGCCAAATGTGGTTATAGCCTTCCAGAAATTCCTCTCGCATGTCATGCATGAGACAGACAGATAGAAGACCTTATTCACCTAAGAGACCCTCTCCTCTGGTTAGGCTTGTCAGATTTGGTTGGATGTATTCCTGGAGGTTTCATCACATGACATCATCTTTACTTCCTGGAGACTCCAGGACAATACTGGCGGGTTGGCAACTCTAACTCTGGTGCATCCCTACCCTACTCCCCTGAATAGGACCACCACAATACACAGCTGTTGAAAATGCCCCCCATCCCAAATACCTAGCTTTCAACATGCTTAGAATGGGCTACATGGCAAACTGAACATCTAGGGTAGCTTGAACTTGTGCTTTTCCATCTCCTTGTATGTGTCTGTTCTTCCTCTGCCTATGCCCCCATGTTTGCTAGAGATGCCTTCTCTTTGGATCTGGTGTCCTACTTCTGTGTCCAAGGCCAGTTCATCTCCTGTTTAGAGACGGAGAGCCTCACAGCTCTCTGTTTTCATGCCCACTGGGCATCTTTTCCAGCACAAGGTATAATGTGCATCATTTCACTTCCATGTACGCAAACATCAATGCGTTACACCATGGTGTGAATTTGAGGGACTTCTGAGAAGTAACTTTGCAGGAGGGTTCACCAAAATTCTAAAGCTATCACTTCTATCAGGGAAATGCCTCTGTTTAGATCCATCTTCCACGAAAAAGGGGTGTTTTCTCACTGCTCTAAATGATTCCCATCCTCAGTCCAGAAGCAGGAAACTGAGGTTGGACAACAATGGAGAAAATTCATGTGAAGAAATTCATCACACGTCGTTCCTTTATTGGTGTTACTTTTGTATTCCTCATTAGTAGTAGCAGTATTATAGTGTCTAGGAGCCTCAATCATGGACCAGGAGCCAAGTGTGCACAACACTGTACAAAAACAGAACAAAGACCTACCCCAAAGACCTTACAATCTATGACTTTTTCTCCCCATAGTAGGTGCTTTTGTCCCATACTAAGATCTCAGCAAGATAAGGAATAACGAGAAGAGTCAGTACTGTGTACAAGTGCTTCCCAAATTCTTTGGCCAGTTAATGTTTTATTAGACTGGGTATTAGTTGTTGAACACCAGGCACTGCCTGGTGCCCCCATGCATTTGTACATGCTTTCACCTGTAATGTCACTTGAGCTATACCAGTCTCACGCACAATTAGAATGAAGGCAGATAATGGTTGGGAACATAAAGGGTCATCATTAGTGTTGAAAGGGGGAGCTAGGAGTCACAACAAGGATAACTCAATACATTGTGCCCAGTGTCCTTTGCCCCATCCAGAGTGGCCATCTGAAACACAAGTAGTTCAGCTTACATCTTTTTGGCCAGCTAGCCAGCAAGCAGCCAGATTTTTCAGTCAATCACCCACAAAGGTTTCATAAAAAGAGCAAGTATTATCCGGCATTGTTCTCCAGAAACAATTACAGAACAGAATGTGTATTGTAACAGCTCATTTACTTGCCATTGTTTCACGTAAGTTCCTGACTCACTCACCACCAATAATTTCCACTCTTCTCTACTGTGCTGTCCAAGCATTGGGGATACCACCTGCTGACAACCTTTAGATCATGTTGGCATGTCAACAGTTGTTGATCTTGGTCTTTTATTGGATAATTTGGCAGCTGAAAGGGCAAGTCATTGGTGTTTTACAACATGAGTGTTGTTCCCAGGTTGGCTGCTAATATGGTTGCCTTGCTGTTCTTTGGAAGGTGTTCTCTAAATGGAAAACATCCATATGACACTGGGCAGAGCACCAGTAGCAACACAAGGGGTGGTAGCAAAGCATTGTGTCTCTGTCTCAAGTCGGGGAGATGAACCGGAGTTACCTGCAGGACCTATGATACCAGAACCCATAAGCAAAGGCTGTGGCCAACTTTGTCTTCTGGAAATTTCCTTTCATTTCTCTTTGAAAATAGTAAATTTGAACTTTCCTTCTTGGAGTGGATGAGTGAATGTGGATTCCGCCGGAGGTATATATGTGGCACAGAAATACACACACACATTCAAAGGGGTAAAATGACATTTCAAAGGAGTGTTTTGGATCTTCTGTGTTGCAGTCAGTTGACTTATAGACGTTCACATCTATTAGGGCATATCTACACTGCAATTGGGGGCATAATCGCAGCATGTGTAGCCCTCCTCAGCTACCTTCAATTTAGCTAGCTCGGGTAGTGCTGATAAAGAAGCAGTGGCAGCAAGGACTTCAGCATGGACTTGCCATCCAGGTAATTACACCAATTCCCAGGCACAGTTGTACAGCATGAGCTGAAGCCCATGCTGCTGCAGCTTCACTGCTATTGTTGCCCGTGCTAGCTAGATTACAGCTGTCTTGGGTATATCTACACATGTTGCAATCACACACCCCAATGACATGTATGCATAACCTTAGCGACAGGCAGCCCTGTGTGCCTAGACAGCAATGCTGGGTTATCCTGGCAATGCAGCAAGCGCCTCTCTTTCCACAGCTGCTATTATTATGATGTATTATTTGTATTACTGTAGCACTTATGAGCCCCAGTCATAGACCAGGACTTGGTTGTGCTAGGTATTGCACAAACACAGGACAAAAAGACAGTCCCTCCTCAAAAAGTTTAAAATCTAAGTATAAGACAAGACACAACAGATGGATGTGGACAGATGAGATAATATTGGTCATTATGATAGCAGCCTAAGGGTTAAGTTTTCGGTAGGCATCATGGCTATTCAATTCTAATTATTTATTTTGTCCTATGTAGGGTCTGACAGCCTGCTTAATACCATGGTATGTGAGTAATGCACCCAGGGGACCACGTGTATCTAAGGTCTTGTTTACATGGAGCAGTAATGTGGACTATGGAAGTGTGATTTCTAAAGCGCACTAACATTTTGCACATTAATTAGTCCATGTACCCTGCTTGTATGCATTAAAGCTTCCCTAGCGATTTTTCAGGTTTCAGAGTAGCAGCCGTGTTAGTCTGTATTCGCAAAAAGAAAAGGAGTACTTGTGGCACCTTAGAGACTAACAAATTTATTAGAGCATAAATGCATCCGATGAAGTGAGCTGTAGCTCACGAAAGCTTATGCTCTAATAAATTTGTTAGTCTCTAAGGTGTCACAAGTACTCCTTTTCTTCTAGCGATTTTTGAAACAGTACTATGTTAAAGTGCACTAGGGAACATTACAAAGAGATTACTCATTACAGTATAAATTACTGTAATAAGTAACGTATATAATATATATTACTCATTACAGTATATACAAAGAGAAAGCCCCTAAAATCCCAATTTTTGGACAGGTACATAAAAAATTGCTAAAAATAAACAGAGAAAAATGAAATTAATAACCCCCCTAACCAGAAGCTCCACCCATAAGCTCAAAAATGTACATACAACAAATCTATTAATCAAACAGTTCTGAACAACAACCCCATTTGTCAGTTTGTGGAGTTGGATCCATCAGTTTAAGACAGCTTTGCACAGGAAGGCTGGTGCAAAGTAACCGTACAGAATTCAGAATGGGGCCCTGAGTTCTAAACTTAATGGACACTATCCAGAAAATATATTATTTGGTTATCAGAATTTTCACTTGAATCTCAACTCAAAAATCGCCAAGTCTCAGTTCTGACTCACATTCCCCAACTGGTGTGAGCTGTGGCATTTCAATTTATATTAAGGCGAGAGCAGAACTAACAGTACACATCTATGTGCTAAAAACAAGATGAAACTCAGAAAGCTTGGCACAGTAGCCCAAAACAGAACAAGCAGAATGCAGAGAAAGGCCTTTAGACAGTCATAGCAGCAAACAATATTTCATTTGAATTTACCTGAGAGAATTGGAACAAAGCTTGAAAACTGAGACAGCCATATTTTCTTGTTAGACAATGAAAGTTGGACAAGTGAGCAGAAAGAACATTTCTCTGCTCTGACATCTATTCTCCTTTCCATTAAGCCCAACCTAATACTGCACTAGTGCAGTGCCTTTTAACCCTTCTGATTCCATAGCAGATATTTTATTCCAGTAGAGTTCTTAGCCTAATTTCTTTACCATCTTTGGTGCGACACCTTTGATCCTCGGGTCATACATTGAAATATCATCCTGACACTCATTGAACTCTAATGGATGCACCTCAAATTGGTGACCATGGATCTACAAACACAGACAATGTTCCCTCAAAGTCTTTTTTGTGGCTGCTAAATGAATGAGTGACTGAGGACAGGTTAAAACCTCTGGTCCTGATCCAGCAAAGCACTTAAGCACATGCCTAAGCAGGTGCTTAAGTGCTTTGCTGGACTGAAACCTATGAGCACAGTCTTAAACTTGTGGTCAGACAGTCTTTTGCTCTGCATACAGACAGGGGATGGGAGAAAGAGGTGAAAAAGGAAGGGAAGGAAACAGAGAAAGGAAGGGAATGAAAAAAGAGAGAGGGCAGTGAAGACAGAGGAAGAAGGAGAAAGGTTAGAGAAGAGGGGAGGAGTGGGAGAAAGAGAAATGAAGGGAAAGTGGAAAGGAGAGAGAATGGAATAATCAGGAAAAAGAGGGGAGGGAAAAAAGGGGAGGAGAGCACAGGAGCTCCCTTCCCCTTGTCTGGTTGGGAGAATCGGACATCCTCACATTAAGCAGTGTGGTAGAAGGGGAGCCACTTCTTCCAGATACAGTCAGTAGCAAGGACAAGGGGAGCCCAGGCAGAGTGCCCTCCTCCAGCCTGGAGGGGCAGTCTTAGTTGCAGGGGAGTTCCAGAGCCCACTCCCCATGTGGCCGGGCAAAGAAGTGTCAGCAGCTACTGTGGAAGGGGATCGCTGTTACCTCCAATGTTCCCCATGCTAGCAGTTTAGAGGGAAGAGCAGACACAGTCTTTGAGGGGTAGGGAGCAAAGGCGCCAACTCCGTGGGTCCTCCTGGGCACCGACTGGCACCAGCAGAAGTCGGTGCCTATGGTAGGGGAGCTATTATCAACAAATCTACAGCAAGAGAGCCAAACAACCATCCAAGTCAACAGAATTGCACCTGTTTATGCCAGCAGCGAATTGGCTCGAAGGGTGTGAAGTGAGGAGAGCTGAGGGGCAGAAATAATTTGAAAATCATCTCAAAACACAGTGCTGACCACTTATTCCTATATTAGAAAGCCAGAACGGACCACTGTAATCATCTAGTCTGATCTACTGTATAGCACAGGCTGTAGGTCTTCCATGAATTAATTCCTGTTTCAACTAGACCAGATCTTTTAGAAAAACATGCATTAAATGAAAAAAAATTCCAGTGAGGGAGAATCCACCACAACCCTTGGCAAATTGTTCCAGTGACTAATTACTCTCACAGTTAAAAATGTACACCTTATTTCCACTCTGAATTTGTCTAGCTTCAACTTCCTGACATTAGATCTTGCTATACCTTTGTCTGCTAGATTGAAGGGCCCATTATCAAATATTTGTTGGCGTTGTAGGTACTTACCAATTTTTAGAGGCCTCCACATTAGACACAAATAAAAGAGCTGAATAAACATTTGCACAAGCTGCCCTCTGGGACATAGAAGTCGTTTGTGACACTCTAACACTTTCATCAGCGCTGTGTTACACTGTAATCCTTTGATCGGCTCTGTGTTGAGAATTACATTCAAACTGTAACTATCTTAAAGGCCAGGTTAGAAATGAAAGGGGGAGGCTGCCAGAAAAGGCAATACAATAGGGCCCTGCAAAATTATAATACAGAAATCAATACAAGAGGGGAACGTTTTTAAGGCTAGCTTGCTACAATAGGTGCACGTGAAGAAAAATGGAAGGCAAAATAAACTTCAGCACTTATATGTCACTCATAGCTGTGCCTCACAATCTAGCAAGGCCCCAAATATGGAACACGATGTACGTCAAAAGTCCAAAATGAGGGACATACAAAAATAATTAATGTAGGGAATTTAAATACAATGGGATTCATGTCTTTAGTGGAGGTAACGCTTCCCATAACCTCAGTTTCATAACTCCAGTGGAAATAATTTTCAACAATGCAAAGGAAGGGACATCAAATTTCTGTGGAATGTAGGTTTCTTTGGGACTAAAAGAAGTGACATACTTCATGAAGAGGGACAGTTAAGAGGTTTGTTCATCCCTTTGAATATATTTAAAATAATGTGAGTGACTGGAGCTGGTGAAAGTGTTCACTGAGTGGGAAAACGTACAAATTTTGATAACTTTTCCAATTTAACAACAAAGGTCTGTTGAAAGGGGGTGAGGGGGATTTTCCAAAAAGAGTTCACACATTTCTTTTCCTGATTTTGGACCAGCTCAGTTTGTGAATAAATTATTCAATGAATTTGGCTCTTCTTTTCTCTTCACCGATTATCTACAAACTAACAAACTGGGTTGTTGTTCAGAACTGTTCGATTAATAGATTTGTTGTATGTACATTTTTGAGCTTATGGGTGGAGCTTCTGGTTAGGGGGGTTATTAATTTCATTTTTCTTTGTTTATTTTTAGCAATTTTTTTATGTACCTGTCCAAAAATTGGGATTTTAGGGGCTTTCTCTTTGTATATACTGTAATGAGTAATATATATTATATATGTTACTTATTACGGTAATTTATGCTGTAATGAGTAATCTCTTTGTAGTGTTCCCTAGTGCACTTTAACATAATATTGTTTCAAAAATCACTAGGGAAGCTTTAATGCAAACAAGCAGGGTACACGGACTAATTAATGTACAAAATGTTAGTGCACTTTAGAAATCACACTTCCATAGTCCACATTACTGCTCCATGTAAACAAGACCTTAGTTACAAGTAACATTTTGCGTGTTTTTTCAGTGTTTGTTGGATAAACCCTTCTTTTCTATCTGGTGTTTTATTAATGTTTATCAATTAAAACTGAATCAGAAACTCTACCTATGAGTTTGGGCAAAGTACACATAGAAAGTGTATTTGACATTCAGAATTCAGTGTTCAGTGATATCCAATTAAACAGTGTTTGATCTGTTTGATTGGTTTTCTATGCCACATAGTACTGTTTTGCTTCCCTGATTTGTTATCCTAATTCTTATAAACAGGAGCAGTTCTTGAGAAATCATTGGGGTATCAGATCTCTTAGAGAGAGGGAGGGAAATGCTTTAGAAAGGTAATCATAGCAGGCCTCTTGCCAGTTAGTCATTTATACCACACCATCTCATGTATTCCCTATGGCTTTCTGTTAGAACTGTACTAGTAATGAGAAAATAATTCACTGAACAGTCTTTAAAAAAATCACAAAGTTCATGTAATAAATGGTTCCATGAATATTCTTTAATCTGCTGCACCCCTGTGTTCAGCAAGGTGTATAAATAATATGACAGAAGCCAGATAATACTATTTGTATCCACAGCTACATCATATTCCATAAAATAAGTGAGAGCTGCAAAGTACCTGAACACCTGGGGACATATTTTTTAAAGGTATTTAAGAATCTAAAGATACAGATAAGTGCCTAGAGAGATTTTCAGAAGTGCCAAGGTGCCTAACTCATTTCAGCATGTTTAGACACTGAAATACCTTTAAAAATCTGGCTCCTGTAACTTAGAGATGGCAGATTCCAAAGTCAGGCTCATGGGAACACAAAGGAATAATGCATGTTTTTTGTCTGGCACTTTCTCCCTGGTGCTTCAGACAGGGTGTATATTCCCAAGATGCATTATTGATCTCTCTTTTTTTTTTTGTCTCTTTATTTTCTTTTGTAAATGCATCATTCTCCCCTTCTATCTTGATACAGAATTTTGTTGTTTTGGTCTCTGTAAATTGTTTTTTTTAACAGGGACTTTAGGTGGAATATGTTGCGCTATATTCCACCGGCTTGAATGCAGGGTGACAGGTTTGACTGACAGATTGACTCTAATAGAGTGTTCCCAGAGTAAACTAGATAGAGAGTTTGAGATTAGAGCCATCTCTAACAGTTAATGAGTAAGGTCTTGATTTGCCCAAATTTTTGCCACTCTCTGCCTGGAAAAGTGTTGTGCTCCACTCTACAGACTTGCCCTCTCTTCATCTCCTTCCTTCCCTTCGCCTCCACTCTCTCCTGTTCCTACAAACTCTTTCCCCCCATTTAGCCTCACTCCCATCCAACAATAGTCTCTTATCTTCCCCTTCAAGCCTCCCCAGCCAGACTTTTGGGGCCTGATTCTGATCTCACATTAATCAGTGGAGGTGCCCATTGCAAAGCTCTTAGGATTCAGTGAGAGTCTTTCCATGGAATCTAATTGCATTTGAATCAGTCCCTAGACCAGGAATCCTTCTACTGAAGTCAGTGAAGTTACAATGGTGTCAAACTGGTGTAAAGGAGATCAGGATCAGGCCCTGATGTCTTACTGATTTTCTGTTGCTCTGGCCACCTGCCCCAACAGCCAGGCCTGGATCTCTAGGATGCTGCTTTATTCATAGATTCATAGATACTAAGGTCAGAGGGACCATTCTGATCATCTAGTCCGACCTGTACAACGCAGGCCACAGAATCTCACCCACCCACTCCTACAAAAAACCTCACCTATGTCTGAGCTATTGAAGTCCTTAAATCATGGTTTAAAGACTTCAAGGAGCAGAGAAGCCTCCCTCAAGTTACCCATGCCCCATGCTACAGAGGAAGGCGAAAAACCTCCAGGGCCTCTCCAATCTGCCCTGGAGGAAAATTCCTTCCCGACCCCAAATATGGCGATCAGCTAAACCCTGAGCATATGGCAAGATTCACCAGCCAGATACCCAGGAAAGAATTTTCTATAGTAACTCAGATACCATCCATCTAATATCCCATCTCAGGGGTTTAGTCTTATTTACCCTGAATATTTAAAGATCAATTACTTACCAAAATCCCATTATCCCAGCATACCATCTCCTCCATAAACTTATCGAGTAGAATCTTAAAACCAGATAGATCTTTTGCCCCCACTGCTTCCCTTGGAAGGCTATTCCAAAACTTCACTCCTCTGATGGCTAGAAACCTTCGTCTAATTTAAACTCTAAACTTCCTGGTGGCCAGTTTATACCCATTTGTTCTTGTGTCCACATTGGTGCTGAGCTGAAATAATTCTTCTCCCTCTCCTGTATTTATCCCTCTGATATATTTATAGAGAGCAATCATATCTCCCCTCAACCTTCTTTTAGTTAGGCTAAACAAGCCAAGCTCCTTAAGTCTCCTTTCATAAGACAAGTTTTCCATTCCTCGGATCATCCTAGTAGCCCTTCTCTGTACCTGCTCCAGTTTGAATTCATCCTTTTTAAACATGGGAGACCAGAACTGCACACAGTATTCTAGGTGAGGTCTCACCAGTGCCTTGTATAATGGTACTAAAACCTCCTTATCCCTACTGGAAATGCCTCTCCTGATGCATCCCAAAACCGCATTAGCTTTTTTCACAGCCATATCCCATTGGCAGCTCATAGTCATCCTATGATCAACCAATACTCCAAGGTCCTTCTCCTCTTCCGTTACTTCTAATTGATGCGTCCCCAACTTATAACTAAAATTCTTGTTATTAATCCCTAAATACATAACCTTACACTTCTCACTATTAAATTTCATCCTATTACTATTGCTCCAGTTTACAAGGTCATCCAGATCCTCCTGTATAATATCCCGATCCTTCTCTGAATTGGCAATACCTCCCAGCTTTGTATCATCTGCAAACTTTATTAGCACACTCCCACTTTTTGTGCCAAGGTCAGTAATAAAAAGATTAAATAAGATTGGTCCCAAAACCGATCCCTGAGGAACTCCACTGGTAACCTCCCTCCAACCTGACAGTTCTCCTTTCAGTAGGACCCGTTGCAGTCTCCCCTTTAACCAATTCCTTATCCACCTTTTGATGTTCATATTGATCCTCATCTTCTCCAATTTAACTAATAATTCCCCATGTGGCACGGTATCAAATGCCTTACTGAAATCTAGGTAAATTAGATCCACTGCATTTCCTTTATCTAAAAAATCTGTTACTTTTTCAAAAAAGGAGATTAAGTTGGTTTGGCACAATCTACCTTTTGTAAAACCATGTCGTATTTTGTCCCATTTACCATTGACTTCAATGTCCTTAACTAATTTCTCCTTCAAAATTTTTTCCAGGACCTTGCATACTACAGATGTCAAACTAACTGGCCTGTAGTTACCCGGGTCACTTTTTTTTTCCTTTCTTAAAAATAGGAACTGTATTAGCAATTCTCCAATCATTCGGTACTACTCCTGAGTTTACAGATTCATTAAAAATTCTTGCTAATGGGCTTGCAATTTCATGTGCCAATTCCTTTAATATTCTCGGATGAAGATTATCTGGGCCCCCCGATTTAGTCCCATTAAGCTGTTTGAGTTTCGCTTCTACCTCAGATATGGTAATATCTACCTCCATATCCTCATTCCCATTTGTCATGCTACCATTATCCCTAAGATCCTCTTTAGCCTTATTAAAGACTGAGGCAAAGTATTTGTTTAGATATTGGGCCATGCCTAGATTATCTTTAACCTCCACTCCATCCTCAGTGTTTAGCGGCCCCACTTCTTCTTTCTTAGTTTTCTTCTTATTTATATGGCTATATGGCTTTTACTATTGGTTTTAATTCCCTTTGCAAGGTCCAACTCTACTCGACTTTTAGCCTGTCTCACTTTATCCCTACATGTTCTGACCTCAATTAGGTAGCTTTCCTTGCTGATCCCTCCCATCTTCCACTCCCTGTATGCTTTCTGCTTCTTCTTAATCACCTCTCTAAGATGCTTGCTCATCCAGCTTGGTCTACAACTCCTTCCTATGAATTTTTTCCCCTTTCTTGGGATACAGGCTTCCGATAGCTTCTGCAGCTTTGATTTAAAGTAATCCCAGACCTCCTCTGCCTTTAGATCCATAAGTTCTTCAGTCCAATCCACTTCCTTAACTAATTTCCTCAATTTTTGAAAGTCAGCCCTTTTGAAATCAAAAACTCTAGTTGCCGATTTATTTTTGTTAATCTTTCCATTTAGTTTGAACTGAATTAGCTCATGATCACTTGAGCCAAGATTGTCCCCTACAACCATTTCTTCTATGAGGTCCTCACTACTCACCAAAATTAAATCTAAAATGGCATCCCCTCTAGTCGGTTCAGCAACTACTTGATGAAGGAATCCATCAGCTATCGCATCTAGGAAAATCTGAGCCCTATTATTATTACTAGCACTGGTCCTCCAGTCTATATCTGGAAAGTTAAAGTCTCCCATGATCACACAGTTTCCATTAGTATTTATTTTATTAAAAACATTAAAAAGGGCTCTATCCATATCCAGATTACATCCCGGAGGTCTATAGCACACCCCAAGCACTATCGTAGGAGAGGCTTTACTAGTTATCTCCCCAATGTAATTTTTGCCCAGACAGACTCTATCTTATCCATTGCATCGCTTCTTATTTCTTTACATTCTACCTCATCATTGATATACAATGCTACTCCACCACCTTTACCTTTGTTTCTGTCTTTCCTAAACAGCACATACTCTTCAATACCTGTAGTCCAGTCATGACTACTATTCCACCAAGTTTCTGTTATCCCTATAATATCTGGTTTCACTTCCTGCACCAGTAGCTCTAGTTCCTCCATTTTGTTACCTAGGCTCCTCGCATTGGTTTACAAACATCTTAATTTTTGCTGTTTGGCCTCGCTCACATTTTGTACCCTATTAGGCACAGTCATTCTACAGCCAGTATAACCTATTAGACTAGTATCCACACCGCCCTCGCTCCTTATATACATTCTCCTACCCACAGCTTTAATTCACCTCGCCCATCTATCCCTTCAATCCTCTCACACTATAGGAAATCTCTTTGTTCCTTTGGAAAGTCCAGCGGCATGCAGATTCTAGAATGATTACCTGTCAGAGCAACATTTGCAGAAAGCAGTTCTCTCAGATGCAGGTTGCCCAGAGTTCTCCCTCCCACAGAAGGCCAGCAAAATCTGCATTTCATTCAGGCTAACCTCTAAAAACACTGACACCTTCATTATTATGAATATCAAAACCCAGTGGCAAAACCCAGAGCACAGAAAGAGATGGGTGTATCGCTGTTCTTCGAATAAGACCTCTAGTTTTTCCTTTCCTATAAGCCCCAGTTGCTAGTCTAATTTAAAAACCCAGAAACAGGAAAGCCACTGCAAATTTGGGGAAGTCTTTCTTATCAGCTGGTAGACATGCTTCATCTGGTCGACTGTAAGTAGAGCAAAGCACTAGCACCACATTGAACAATAACCTATATTTCATTATCTCTAAACAACCAAAGCACTAAATAGTCTTTAACAGTTACATTAGAGTCTGGCAAATACATAGGAATATGTACTCTAGCATAGAAATTCACAACTTTTTTCCACGTAAACTCCAAAAACACCTACCATGTTTTCCTATGATGACCCCAACCTCACTATCCTTTGTGGCTGCCGATTTCTAACTTTGAGCTGTTTTTTAATAAGAATAAATGCACTGGATGTTGTGATCAGGGTCCTGTGTTTTCTACAATTCTGTAGTTAAAGAATCTGCCCCTTGCTATAGAAGAGTGCTCCAGTATATAGGATTTCATCTTAAAACAATGTTTCTATCTCTTATAGTCGCAAAGAAAACTTTCCACACGTCAATTGCTTGTAAATCAATGCAGTTATGCCTGCCAACAACCTGAAGTAGTAGAAACATAGGACATGGGACTGAAAAGGATTATCTGGGTCATCAAGTTCAGTCCCCCATTAGCACAGGCAACTGCATTGTGTAATCCCATTCATAAACTTATCCTAAAAGCAGCTTGTTCATCTAGGAGTATGATTATTGCTTTGCATATGTAAAGGCCTGGGTTCAAATCCCAGACAAAGTCTTGTAAAGGCCATGAGTGGTCCTGTATCTTTAAAGGGGAAAGATGGGGCACTGACTTAGGCTGTAGGAGACCTGGATTCTATCCCCTTCTCTGCTAGTGACTTCCTGTATGAATTTGGGCAAGTCACTTAATTTCTCTGGAACTTAGTTCTCTATCTATAAAATGGAGATAATAATACTACTACTGTCTTTAGATTTTAAGATCTTCAGCTCAGTAATTGTCTTTGACTATGTGCTTGTACAGCACAATGGGGCCCTGACCTTATTTTGGAAACTGTAGGTTCTACTGCAGTAGTAGGGTTAATAATAATACTGTTGATGATGTCAGGTTAGTCCCCGAGGCTATCCTGTATTATTAACTTCCGGGAGATGGTTCAGTGGTGACAAACTTTATAATGCTGTGGAGCATGGGCCAAAAATTGTTTCCCCTGGTATAGTTAGTGCTATAAGAACAATGATAAATTCCTGCAAAAATTACAGAAATTTCAAGGAGGAATAGGGGGAGGAAAAAAGGCACTTAAACTGAAAAGCTTTGGGCTGTTTAATGGATTAAGCATTGGCATTTCTTTGCAGAGTTCCAGTTCAGAACCGTGACTGTAGAAAGGAATAATTGAAAAAATATTTTAAAGGTTATGAGTTAATAAAGTGTGAAAATGTGTTGTGTGGCTGCCATACTCTGCTCAGTTTTACATTGACTTATATGTGATATTGCTCATCTGGCTTGCAACTAATTACATAGGTGCTCACAATGAATTTTTTATTCATTTATGTACAGTACAGGTTTTTATTTAATTAGGAAATAAAACTTCACTGACACAAGAATCTCGGTCACGAACAGAGTCCTAGCCATCCTGTTGGGTTACATTTCACTCCAGTCCAATAAGGTATCATGTGCACAAATACTTCTGAGCAAAGTGGTGAAATTTTCAGGTAAGAAAAGAACAAATTAAGTCAATTTAAAATGAGCCAGTCTCTCTTTAGGCAGCAGTAGTTATGGAAAGAATATCACAATGTATGCTAAGTAGTGATTTAGTGATTGGGCCCAGACACAAGTGTAATACTCTCTCTAAAATTCAAAGGATTTATTGGAACATTGCAAATAACAACTCCAGCACACACAGGCAGGAATTAACTTCTTCTATTCACCACCTCCCTCCCCCTGAACCAAAACAACAACATAATATCAAACAAAGACAACAGCTTACCACTGAAATAAAGACACAGCACCATCTATTGGCAGAGGCACTGGCTACACTGAAGGAAGTTCTTCAGTAGAAGTAGAAATCTGTGCTTCTGGAGTTGACGGATCACATTTTGAGTCCCAATGCTAATTTAATTAGTAATTGTGTCCCTTGTCTGCATTTTTCAATATTATTGTAATATGGCCTAGATGAGCCATCCTAGGAAATTTGTGTCACAGGTTAAAGACCCTTGTGGGAGCTGTGCCAGGGCTGAGCCTGAGAGAAAGGAGCCCCATAGTAACTCATGTGAGAAGAAGACAGACTAAATGGGAGGGGCCACTGACAGTTCAACAAGGATTATTGAACAATCTGCTGCTCTTGCTACTTAAGAGATGTTGTGTGTGGCTGCAGAGATCAAAGCACATCCTACTGTTACTGGCTGGAGTGGCTCATGACTGAGCACCTGCCTCATGCCAGACTGTCAAAAACAAGGCAGATATCCCCACCCTGGAGGTGTGTTCTAGAAGTAGATTTCACCGATACCAACAAATGTGAACTCCTGGATCACTATAACAGTCTTACTATGGAGTCACAGACAGTCCCCTTAGACTCTCCAGTCTACCTGGCTAACCAGAGCACCTGAACTTAGTGGTAAATGGTCACTTTCACCAAAAATCACATGATATTCAGGTTGCATCCCGTGGTAAGAGACTAGTCACATACCCCACATCAATTGGTACCCTAGATCTTACACCAAAGATGGTAACTGCAGCCAATCCTGTAATAAACTATCTAAAGGCTTATTCCCTAGGAAAAAGAAATAGAATCATTTACAGGTTAAAGCAACAAACATATACACACAGATGAGTTACCATCTGGCTCCTAAGAGTGACAGAGTTGTAGAGATCTGTCACTTCAAGTGTCTTTCAGGGTGGACCCTGGAGGTAACCTCTGGTTTCAGTTTGGTTTCTCTGACCCTGTGAGAGTTCCAACAGCAAAAGAGATGGAAAATTTTCCTTCAGCTTTGTTTTATTTCCTTCTTTCAGCTTCCAAGTCCGCAGGAGGAGTTTCTTGGCACATGGCATACCAGTCCTTTGTATTGCCATATTCCTTGATAGTCCTTCTGGATGGGCAGGGGGATGATTCCTGTGCCTAAGTTCACAAGTTCAGAGCCAACATTTTCAAAGTTATAAAGCAAAATGTACCTATTTTCTTACTGCCTGGAAAGCTGACATTACAAGTGAGATCAACACAGGCCGCAATTTACAAGCCTTTCATAGAGTCTAAACATGAACTACATTCTTATAAGACTAATACCTATTTTGAGCAAAACTAATACAAAATATGAAGGAAGAAACTGAAGCAAAACTGGAGGGGTCTAAGATGGGGTCAGGAAAGCGGATATTATTATAGGAGGAAACAGCCTAAGGCCGCAGCTGAGGAAGGATGGTCCAGTGATTTGGACATGAGCCTTAGATGTTGAAGCTTTGGGTTCAAGTCTCTCTTCTGCCATAGCCTTCCTGTATGACCTTATGTTAGTTCCTTCCTCATAAAATAGGCCTAGATTTGAGATTACTAGCAATCTATGTCAAGAAACTAATATAAGTTGGCCTTCCTCAGGCTTGGCATTGGGGGTAAGGGAAGAGATGCTGGTTCCTAGGACAGGAAGAAAAACACTGCAGTAGATGCTGGATGTTCTCAGTCCAATCAGCTGTTTATTCACCACAGGTAGGGAAGCACTGCAGAGACCCTGGCAGGAATTGCATCACACACATCCCCCAAGAAAAGCAGAGGCATGTTGGGCCGGATTCTGCTCACACTAGTTTCACCCTCGGGGATGATTTCAGTGGAGATTTCCTGATTCACACTGGTGTAAAGAAGAGGAGAATCAGACCTGGAGTGTTCTGCAGGGAAGAAGCTTGGCTAATCCCAGGGGCCCAAAGGAGGCAAATCATTAGAGAAAAGGAAGAAGTGGCCTCTTGGACTCCTTCTCCTTTAAGATACCTGCCTCCCATACAAGCATTGCCTCTCACTGGTCAGCTCTATCTGGTAGTTGGGCCAAAGTAGGAGGAATTATTCAGCTAACACCTTGTGCCCCCAAATGGCAATAGCACCAGAGAATGTGGCCAGGGAGCTTGGGACCCCAGCAAACCATAAGAATAAGCCCTGCAAGGGTGGACTTGGTCCTGGAAAATTGTGTTGATCTATTTTTTATTCTGCAAAACCAGGGGGCGAAGAGGGAGGCTGAGATTTGGCTCCTACTATATCTGAACTTCTGGAGCCAGGATATGGGGAATGGCACATGCAGGGTGTATCTGAAAGCAAAGGGCTGGAGATGGGGCTGGCACTTGAAGAGAGAAGCTACATCTGTAATGGTGGAGGCAGCCAATTTGTAGATTAACCAGTTATCAAGTCACCTGGCCAGGATCTCTTGGCCAGTTAAGCTCCCACCCTGGTGGGTTTTAAGCACTGCCTTGCCAACGCCAAATTATGAGTTTGTGGGCTTAAATCCCACTGGGAATACTCTGAGAGGTTTACAACAATTTCCTCTTCCTTTGGGAACCACTCCGAGCAACTGAGCAAAGCTTGCCCCTGAACACGTGTTGTCTGTATTTACTTGGAAGACATGGGAAGCTGACCTTTCCTGCAGTGCAGGCCGAAGGGGAGCCTCATAAGTCCCCTCATATATTTACAGTCAGCTTGCCTGTTGTTTACAGCTTTCTTTTCAAATTTAGAAACAGGGACTTTTCCCCTCTCACTTGTTCCTGGCTAGAGAAAGGTCTCCAGCTATTTAAGTGCATAGCGGTGATGCCAATAGACACACAACACTGTTGGCAGCCCCCCTGAGCACTTGGCACTAGTTACGTTGCATCTATCCGATCTTCTGGAACACACTTGATATCAGCAATTCTCTACAGGGGACACTTTGATCTCACAGCATTACATAGCTGCATCCTGAAAAACATTCAGCTTTTCGCAGACAGTATGAGAATTGCTTCACTTTTTGCAATCCCGCTAAATCAGCTTTTTCTGCAAGAGTCAAAGAATGATTTTACATTCCCAACAATCTCTTATTTATGATGAATGTGTGAACTGGTTCAGAGCTAATCAGACCTAAAACCTTCCCACAAAACACTGACTGAACTGCAGTATAGCTAGCTATGTAATTATAATGACTGTGCTTTCTGTTACTGCATCTTTAAATCTGTAGAGACACTGCTGTATTCAGAGATAGGTCGCCATTTTTTTTATTCAGTTCAGTGCAGACTGACACAAAGGTCTAGATCAGGGGTTCTCAAACTGGGGGTTGGGACCCCTCAGGTGGTTGCGAGGTTATTACATGGGGGGTCATGAGCTGTCAGCCTCCACCCCAAGCCCCGCTTTGCCTCCAGCATTTATAATGGTGTTAAATATATTAAAAAGTGGTTTTAATTTATAAAGGGGGAGGGGGTCGCACTCAGAGGCTTGCTGTGTGAAAGGGGTCACGAGTACAAAAGTTTGAGAACCACTGGTCTAGATGAAGTCAAAATCTTCCATTCAAAGCTTTCTTTTCCATTTTTTTTGTAGTTTTGAAATTTTCTGATGTTTCAGAAAACACAAAAACAAAAAAAATTCACATTTTTTTTCCATTTTCAGGTTTTGTTTCAGTTTTTTATTTCATCCTGCTTTTTTGCCCCTTATACTCTTTATTTTCAGTGGAAAAAGGAAAAAAAGGAAGGAAAAGGGAGAAGAAAAAGGAAAGAGCCAAAAAACAAACATGAAAAACATTCCATTCTCCTTTTTTTAGTTTTTTGGGTTTTTCAGTTTTCACTGAAAAATCTGAAAATTAAAAAAATATGCAAAAATTCTGAGAAAAATAAAGAGGGTTTTTTTGCGGGGGGGTTACAATATTTCACAAAACTTACTTATTGTTTTTCAGCCAGCTCTGCAAAAGACACACAGAGAGAGAGAGAGCTGTCTCTTGGACATTCACTTTTGTTCTTCCTTGTTTTGTTGTTTTTAACTAAACTACATGGGTATATCTACACTGTAATAAAAAACCCACAACTGGCCCATGCCAGCTGATTCAGGCTCTTGGGGCTCAGGCCAAGGGGCTGTTTAACTAAGGTGTAGATGTTCAGGCTTGAGCTGCAACTGGAGCTCTGGGACCCTCCCACCTCACAGGATCCTAGAGCCCAGCATCCAGCCTGAGCTCAAACATCTACGCCGCAATTAAAAAGCCCCTTCGCCTGAGCCCTACAAGCTCAATTCAGCTGGCATAGGCCAGCCACAGGTTTTTAAGTGCAGGTACCCAAAGTCACTCAGATGGAAAGTACGTGGTTGCTCTTTGTATATGGAAAACTATAATGTGAGTCAAGCCCAGACATCTTTCCTGAGGTGTGAAAGTGTTGGGTTATCATCCCCCCGCCCTTTTTTTTTTTTTTAAATTTTCTCTATGTGCTTTGGTACTTCCAAATTCTAGTCAGGCTCATAGAAAGATAGGAATTGCCATATGTGATCAGACCCCCTGGTCTCTCTCACCCAGTATCCTGCCTTTAACAGTGCCCAGTGCCAGATAATTCAGGGAATGGTATTAGGAAACCCGGAGTGGAACAGTTATGGACTATATTGTAGCTGGCTTGTGCAGACATGCAGGGGAGTAAGGTGGGGATGGGGGAGCGGCTTCAAAGCCTGAGGTCCAGCCCAAGCCACAACTTCAAAGCACTGTCTACACAGCTATTTTTAGACTGTGACCCAGACTGGGAGGCTCGCTCATGCAGGCTCCAGATGCAGTGTAGAGTTACCCAATGGGGCCTCAGGCAGCATCTAATGCCCCCTATGAGATCTACTTTTAATATGGATAGCTGCATGGGTGGGGAGAGCAGCTTCTGCTGAACTGGTATGTCTCCATCACTCCCCACTATGTATGTGGATGGGAAGGGGCATGAAATGGGCAAAGCCTCGAGTCTGGCCCCAATACACCAGTCAGCATGACTTCACTGGGTGATGTATGCTGTGCCAGGTATAGATCTGACACAGGGCACCTCCCCACCAGAGCGAGAGGGTGACGAGGAGATAGATCGTGACTCTCCAAATCACAATCTGCCTCCCAGCTTGCTCTTGGCACAGCATAACAATACTCTGTCCCTTGATAAGGGCTCAAGGCAAAGCGACAACTTAGCCCTGTGGAGTAACCTGCCCATAACAGAAATATCTTCTTGAGCCCCAGGAATCTGTGGCTGCGAAAGAGAATTGATTCTCATAAAAATGATTGTATTTTTGTATTCTAATGTAACTGCAGCACTCATTATCCACACAGATATCTACTCCTTTTTGAACCTTATAAAACTCTTGCCCTCTAGCTAATGCCATCTAGCAGCAGTAATTTCCACAGGTTAATTGTGTGTTATGTAAAATATTTCCGGTTATCCTTTTAAATTTTGTTGCTTTTTTGGTTTCCTTGCATGTCCCTTTATTCTTAATTATGAGAAAGTACAAATAGGATTTCTCAATTTATCTCCTCTATATCATTCTGTACCATTCTCTATGGCAAAACATACTGACCCTGCGAACCACACATGGCAATCTTCAGATGTTTGAGAGCCAGGGTGCGCCTGCCAGGGTTTGGGGCTTCACCCTGTAGTGGGGTTAGGGGCTTCTAGCCTGTGGGGGAGTGAGATCTCAGGGCTTCAGCCCCACAGGAGGCACTTGCTGGGGCTTGGGGTTTCAGCCACATGCCTGCTAAAGCCCTGAGCCCGAGACCCCCATCCCTGCTGGGCAGAAGCCAGAGACAATGTGTATGGGGTGGGTATGTGAGGCCATGTGCCCCCCTGGTTTTTGCCAGGGTTTGCTGGCCCCGCTCAGTCATATGGTGCCACTGGGCCCCCTGCCTGCACAGCAGCTGCTGGAGCCGGCAAGCTGGGAGCTATGACTATGCGGAGAGGCAGTGGCAAACAGCCAGAAGCTGCAGGGAGGGGCTGCTGAGACTAAGAGAGAGGGTGTGCCTGGGGGTTCTGACTCAAGCTGTTGGGGGCTGAACCTTTAAATTGTGCCTCCCCCCACTCTCAGCAGGCACCAGTCGTCTCTAGCAGAAGCCCCTGGCCCCACCACCCTGCCACAGGACAGGATCCCCGAGCTCCCCCTCCCCAGTCTGGTAGGCAGAGAATGGAGGGGGCTCCACGAGCCATGCTTTAACTGTAAAAGAGTCGCATGTGGCTCACGAGCTGTGGTTTGGCCGCCCCTGCTGTATCCCATTTTCCATACTGTTATTTTGTATCCTGTCCCTTATCATTCACCTCCTTCTTCTAGCACCAATCTCTTTAACCTTCCCTGACTCTCTATCAACCATCTCTTGACTGTTCTCCTTTGTGCCTTCTCTTTTTTGAGAAGAAAAGGAGTACTTGTGGCACCTTAAAGACTAACAAATTTATTAGAGCATAAGCTTTCGTGAGCTACAGCTCACTTCAGCTGTAGCTCACGAAAGCTTATGCTCTAATAAATTTGTTAGTCTCTAAGGTGCCACAAGTACTCCTTTTCTTTTTGCGAATACAGACTAACACGGCTGCTACTCTGAAACCTTTTTTGAGAAGGTGTCTGTTCAGCAGTTACCCAGCTTCTTGGCCTCCCATAGTCCAAGAGCTCCTTTGCTTCGCTTCTCAGTACATCAGTGTGATTTGAAGATGAAGGCCAAACTAGGGGATGAAGAAAAGAAACCAGTAACTCCCTGGCATGCCAGCTGCTCCAGCCAGTCACCATGCTGATGACAGGCAGGCTTCACGTATTGGGCTGTGCTGGTGTTTTCAGCGTTCCAAACATGCACTTAGAGGGCCGCTCATTTCCCTGGGCCACATAAGCGGCTGGGGGTTTCTAGATAACACACAGTACCTGGGCACTTGATGAAAAAGGAAACTGGGAATTCTTAGCACAGCCTGTTCACACAGACTCTTCAAGCTGGGTTGGAGTTGTTTGCTGCACTTGGCATTCGTTCTCGGTGTCAATGGATTTTCTCTGCTTGACAGAAAGGAGAGGAACAGCTGCTACAGGGAAATTTTGGAATGAAATTGGAGAGTGAGGGAGGCAGCGCGGGTACCAGGGAAGCTATGGCACTAAGGCCAAGGAGGGAGGAGGGAGTGCATCAGAGTAGAAGATAGCACGAGATGGGGTCAGGGAGAGAGAGCAGAGGTCAGAATCACTAGGAGAAAACCCATATTTATGCTCAAAATAGGAGAGCCTCCCTCAGCTTCCGGGCATAAATGTGCACATTTTGAGAAGACCTTCAGCACAGCCCGGTACACTTAAGCCTAACTGAAAATGTTAGTCATCGGTGCTGCAATGAGTCATGTCCCCCACCCTCCTTCCATCCCTGCGCCACCTCATCGAGGCGAGTGAAAGTACAGATGAAGAGGAAGGTTGAGCTGAGGACAGCACCACAAGCCATTCAGCGCTGTGGAATTTCTCAGTCTCTCACTATGTCAATGCTCATCTCATGAATCTTTCACATTCAGCAGTTGGTGTATGCGGAGAAGAGCAGTGGCCATCTGGGGAAAGAGATTAGGGGAATTCCTTCCTCAGGCAGCCTGCTGGGCAGGGAAACATTTTCTCAAGGGGGGAAGAAACAAACAGCATCAGAGACAAATGTCTGAAAGGTAGAAAAGGGGAGAGGTGTATTCACTTGCTGATTGCCACATTAATCAGAACACAAAAAATGGAAGGAAAAATCACAAATGATTCCCAACCTGTGTACAATAAGGGGTGGGATATCAGTTTTGGATGGGTATTAACACCAAGGGAAATAATAGGACCCAAATCCTGGTCCCACTGAAGTCATTTTGCCATTGATTTCAATGGGGCTAGGCTTACAGCCTTAGTTTTGGTCAGGTTTAGGCAGTGGGGTCTGGAAGACGGTACTGGGAATCAGGATATCACAAGTTCTAGTCTGTCTGTCACTAACTTGCTTGGTTATGATGGGCAAATCACTCTGTCTCTTTTTCTCCATCAGTTTAACTGGAGTCAGGCTGTAGGATCATGTTCGGAGTTATTCTGCTACTACACAGGAATGTTAAAACTTTTTATTTGAAAACCTGTTTCATTGTAAAATAGCCTTTTTCTAGAATAAAAATTGGGTCTAAAACAGAGATAATCATACTTATTTTCTCCCATCTTTGTCTGTTGTATTGTAGTGGGGTGGCAGTGCCACTATAGTTAAGGTTGCATCACGACTTCTGTTTAAAGGTCAATCTTTCTAAGTCCTCTAAAGTTGGCATGCTTAGTCAGGTTCTTTTGAAATTTGGTGTGCACAAGTAGGGTCAGTGATCCAAATCTGGGGTCATTTGAGCTAAGGGTTGTGGAGATAAGCCCACCAAAACTACAATTTTTTCAAAAATTGTCTAGGTTTTTCGTTTGGTTGGAGTTGGGTTTTTTTTGTTTGTTTTGCACTGAGCTAGAGATCAAACTATTGATGTGATATAAGTCAAAATGATCTCAATCTGTCAAGTTTTACCTAAGGTATTGCATGGCACCCATTAAATACTTGGGGAACCCAAACGGTAAATAGTATTTAAGAAAATGCACGTTTTACTGTGTGTGTGTGTGACAATATAGAAAAATGTCTAGAGGGTTTCCATTTACCCCCCTTTATATACTTTAAAGCTCAACTCTTATTAGTGCTCTAAAATCTGAATGGTTATTCAGCTTGCTTTGAAATATGGTGTGTTTCATGGGGATTCTGGGTCGTGTCAGTAATCCAAATTTGGGACTATTTGACCAAGGGGTTCCTGAGTTACACCCCCCAAAAAACTGTTTCCTTCTGCTGCTTTGGATTGTTAAAGTGAGAGGTACTGACTGGAGTAATCACATAGGCCTCACTGAAACTGATGGCTGTGACCTCACCCTTCAATAACAGAACTAAGAATAAATCAGGGGTGGCCAACCTGAACCTGAGAAGGAGCCAGAATTTACCAATGTACATTGCCAAAGAGCCACAGTAACATGTCAGCAGCCCCACATCAGCTCCTCCCAGCGCCTCCTGCCCACTGGCAGCTCTGCCTATCAGCGCCTCCCCCTCCCTCCCCATACATTTCGTGGCATGCAGAAGGCTCTGGAGGGGCGGGGGAGCAGCGAGGGCATGGCAAGCTTAGAGGAGGGGGCAGGAAGGGGTGGGCTGGGGGCAGGGCGTGTGGCAGAACCAGGGGTTGAGCAGTGAGCACCCCCTGGCACATTGGAAAATTGGCACCTGTAGCTCCAGCCCCGGAGTCGGTGCCTATACAAGGAACCACATGTTAACTTCTGAAGAGCTGTATGTGGCTCTGGAGCCACTGGTTAGCCACCCCTGGGATAAATTAATCCCAAGCCCCCAGCTAAGACAAAAGAAGGTTTGGACTGAGGTGTGGAGGTTGGCGACAATTTGTGAGGCATGGGAGGGAGCAGTTTTATTTTGGGGGAGATGTAATCAAAGTATCTGGGGGAAAATGAAACCTGTGAATGCCTCTGGGGAGGGGAAGGGTATTAGGGGGCGGAGGAGCGGGGGAATGGGGTAGAGGGGTTTGGGACTGCCATGAGGGGGCGTTATGGGTAGGGAGATAAATAGGTATGGGTAGTAGGGGAGGGGAGAGAGGTTGGGGGCTCAGATGAGGGAGGTGTGGCACCTACCAGTACTGAGTGTACCCCCAGCCCCCCTGAGCCCCCCAGCTCTGTCAGTGCAACCCCAGCTTTGCCCAGTCCAACCCCCCGGCAATCCCAGCTTTGCCATTGCATTCCAATCACCTCTCACCCCCACCCTCTGCACACCGCAGCTCTGCCAGTACACCCCAACCATCCACAGTTCTGCAATTGCACTCTACCTCCCAGCACCTCCAGCTCTTACAGTGCATCCCAACCACCTTGCACCCCAACCTCCTTGCACACCCAGCTCTGCTGCTGCATCCTAGCTCCCAGTGACTCACCCCAACCTCCAGCAGCCCACAGCTCTGCCAATGCCCCACAGCCCTTTCACAACAGTCACGCTCACCCACAGGATTCCACCTACCACTTTTAAAGGACACACACCCACAAAAGTCGCCCACGCCACCCACCCTCTGTTCACCTCTATCTGGCAGTAACCAATGGGAATTATTTGCATACACTTCAGCTGCAGTCAGGGTGTTAGGTGTACCTACACCAGTGGTTCTCAACCACTTGCACCCCAATCAGCACACAGCTGCGGCCCATGTGACATTCTCAGAGCCATACAGGTAGTATGTATAGTGTGTGGATGAAGCCCATATAACACATAGAAAGCTGCCCATGCGGCCCACAATGGTAAATTGGTTGAGATCCACTGACCTACACTAACTGGTGGAGGCAGTAGTCCGTACTGCCTGGTAAAGGTGTGTTTGTGATATGAGGCCATGTCTGCATTCCTTTGAGGAGTGTGACAGAGCTGTGACTGTGATAGGAGGAGGTCTCTGCTCTGTTTCCTGCAGTGTGTGTGCGGAAAGGGAAATGCTGCATGGGTCTCTGATAGATCCAGTATATAGTGTTTCAATATAGAACTCTGTAAGTTATATAATTAGCAGGGCGCAGAGGTTTTATTACAAAGGTCAGTAGCAAGCTGGGATGTGATAGCAGTCTAAGCATTTATTACCTCCTGGTAAAGTGAATGTGGTCAGTGTCAGGTGCAGCTCTACTGAGTGGCAGAGGCAATAGTTAGCTCTGCTTGGTAGAGGGTGTTTTTGAGATCTATGGATTAGTTTGAGATGTGCAACAGAACTGTGGATGTGATATGAGGCAATCTGTGTTTTCCACCCTTTCATTTCTGTGTACTTTCAGGATCCACTATGCATCATTTTTGTCCAGAATTGTGTAGGTTAAGTTGGCCGCAGGGCATACGGCTTTTATTCCAAAGGATATTGTCAACAGTGGGGTGAAATATGAGAGGATTCTAATGCTTAAATGTAGGTTAAGTGAAAGTGTTGGTTGAGATGGTATCCTGTGAGTAGGTGTAAGGGAGTTGTAAAAGGCTGTGAGGTGGTTCTTAAATTGTACGTGTATGGTATACTTCGTGGGGAGTTTGCGGAGTGTGTGAGTGTATGCCAGGGTCTGGAACCTCTTGAGTCTTATGGTGACAAGGGCCGGTGTGAGTATTGCTCAAAGAGGATTGCTCAAAGAGAGGCATTGCTCAAAGAGGATACAGGGGAGATGGCATGGTAAAACCTTTTTTTTCTCTTTTTCTCCTTTAATAGTGTCAGATGGAATCCTGTGGTTGAGAGTGAATTGGAGGTAAAAGGAGGTGAAGAGTTTGTACATTTCAGCACTTGTGGTTCTGGCAGAGCAAAAATATGTGTATTAATGAGGCATATTGTGGCATTGCTGAAAGAGGACAGAGTTAAGGTTACATGGGCAACCTTAACTGTGCATTTCCTGGCTTTCAGAAGTCTGAGTTTTTCTCAACTCAACATTCTGCATGTCACCAAACAACCTTAATTCTGCACTAACATAATTTTTTTCCATAGATACTAGATAAATGGTCCATCTAGTCTAGTGTCCTGTCTCTGAGCACTGTCAGATACCACATGTTGCAGAGGAAAATGTAATGCCCCCTCTTGCCTCACCATAGTGCATCTAATTGGGCAATGCTCTGTAATGTGCATGAGGGTAAGTACTTCTTCCTGACCCTAGGTGGTGATCAAATCACATCCTCCTGAAACATGAAGACTGAGAGCATTTATAATTCTCTTGAGAACAGGTCCCCATGGTACTTACTGCTCACAGTGGAGGGCTGCATCCCAACCTCTCTCTTGGTATTTCAGTAGCATTTCTGCATTTAGGGAACAATTCTGATCCAATCAAAATAAATAGTAAAACTTACATTGACCATAATGATGCAGGCTTGCATGTGTAATGGACCAGCTGATGTGTCTAGCCCAAATTAATCCACTGACTTGAATGGAGGTACACCAGGGATGGATTTGATCAAATGGGTCTGATTCCCATTTATAGTAAGTCCCTGTAACACTGCTCTAGCCACATAAAGGGGCCTTAACATGGTTGTAAAATTCAATCTGAGTATAGGAGTAGGGTAGTATCCCTTTAAATAGTTTGTGAGACTGCTAGTGGCTCTCACCATGTTCTGTGTTTAAGACGCCATCAGAAACTTGCACAATCTGGAGCGTATATGTGCAGCTAGGCCTTGTGTATCATGTATATTCAGTAAATATGATTATTTGACCCCATTATGCTCATGTGGTTCCTTCATATGATGGTGGTTGCGTAAAGAGCAAAAGATACAACACATTTCAACCCACCTTAAGGCCCCTGTACTGTGTCAGAGTGATGTAAAAGAACCTTAGTGTAAAGGAGAATCAGGCCCAATCTGTACTGTAAAACAGCTGGCTGCATTGATGTAAGCATTGAAAAATCAGGCCTGAGTTTTATCCACAGTGGACCTAGTAAATCAGAGCATGATGCATCAGCATGTCAGAGCAATCACACTTTGTATGTGAGGAGATAGATTGCCTGTGTGTGCCACAACTAGCCTGCCAGATACACAACCACTGGCAGCCTGATGCTCTCTCCCTAGTACTGTAAAGGCGGAAACTATCTGCAGATGCCTTCCAGCAGTGCTAAGTTCCAAGCCTCTGTACCTGCTTGTGTTCAGCGACCCTGTGATAACAACGGTAGAAAACCATGCAGCCCTTGACATGTCCTCCCATTACAGTGGGGCTTTCCCAGGGCAGGGGGAGAAACCCAGTGCAGCACTTAGCTACATTTCTATATCTATCAGTTGGATTGTGGCAAGTCTAATGGTTTGGTGAGTTATGCACTGAACTCTGACTTTCCAAGACTAAATATAGAAAACGTGCACTCTGTAGGGGCTATATTTAGCTTTGCTGAGGTTAAGAGGGGAGGTGCTTTGTTACTCAAGCCGGGAAAGCAAAATGACTGCTGTCAGGGAAGCTTGGTTGATGCAGCAGCAGGAGCCTCTGCCTAAAATTGCCCAGTTGTTTCAGCGTGGGAAGGAACTAAATTAGAACCAACATACCTGATTGCTCTGTTTATAACATGCGATCTGGTAGCTGTCCTATTTAGGCTGATGGCTCTGAGTTGGTTACTTCATCCAGACAGGATGTTATGTCCCAGGTGCTCCACTCGAATACTTAGAATGATGCTTATTTAGATAGAGGAGAGACTTTAAATTATATAGATTGAAATTCAGAATTGCAAGGACCAAGTTTATCTCAGCTAGCAAATAATATTTTGCCTAAAGACACTCACAGGTAGTAAATCATGTCTCTCTGACACTAGCCTGGGCAGGGCTTTTTAGGAGCATCAAAAGTTCATAAACAAGGAGGACTGGCTGGCTCAGGATTGCAGCCTTTCCCCTCTTATTCACCTGCTCTAGTGCAGGGGTTCTCAACCTTTTTCTTTCGGAGCCCTTCCCCCCCGGCAACATGCTTTGAAATCTCCATGGCCCACCTGTGCCACAACAACTGTTTTTCTGCATATAAAAGCCAGAGACAGGGTTAGGGGGTAGCAAGCAGGGCATTGCCTGGGGCCTGGGCTGGGGGATCTATGAAGCTAAGTTGCTCAGGATTCGGCTTCAGCCCCGGATGGCAGGGCTCGGGGCCCCAGGCTTCAGCCCTATGCAGTAGGGCTTCAGCTTTCTGCCTTGGGCCCCAGCAAGTTTAACGCTGGCCCTGCTTGAAAATACCTTTCTATAGTCTAGTGTAAAATATCTAGTATAGTTCCCTCAGTGCATTTTTCAGTGGACAAGTGACTACATCAGAAAAATCACCCCCACAGCTAGATTTCTTTGGCTTCATGCCACCAGTTGCACTCACGACTGAATTTTGGAAAAGACACATGGCTATAAAAAGAAATAAAAACCCTGGGACAACTGTAAGTTTTCTTGTCAGAATCAAATTGGAATAGTAGGAGAACCTTGGATATGTTACCTTAAATAAACCTTTCCTAGCCCAAACCAGACCCAACCTTGGGTAGTTTGTGAGATATGACATGTTAACAGCCTGCTGCAGGATGGGGGGCCAGCAAAGGTATAAGTACAGTTGGGTACTTTGTGAGTTCTGAGGTATCTTACACCTCCTTCTATCCCCACAGCATGTTACACCTACTTAGATTCCACTTGACTTACTTAAGGCAGGTCTACACTTAAAATGCTGCAGCTCTCCCGTCAGTGTAGTTAATTCACCTCCACAAGAGGCGGTAGCTATGTTGGTGGGAGAAGCCCTCCTGTTGACACAGCGCTGTCTATACTGGGGGTTAGGTCGGTATAACTGCGTTGTTCCTGGGAGTGGATTTTTCATACCTCAAGCAAGGCAATTATACCGATGTAAGTTTATAGTGTAGACCTGGCCTAAGACTAATACCCACTTACCATCACTTAACTCACCCCGCCATCTTACACATCACCTTGGAATTTGGCCCACCGAGCCTAAGAAGACATTATTCACACACACAGGGCTCAAGCAAGAAAGGCAATTAACAACAGGGTGCAAGGATGTGTAAATTCAGGATGTTCATCCTCTCCATTAATTTACACCTCCCTACATCTTCTGCCATCTTGGTGTGTAAGTCGCACCAACTTCAACTCTCTTACATATCAGTAAGTGGGTGGAAGTAGGCTTAGGGGAGACAGAGTGCAAATGTGCCTGATTCTTCCCTAAGTTAAACCCTCTCCTCTCTGCTGTAAGAGCCAGCTCTCAGTTCTGCTATTCTTTTCATGCCAATGGGAGGTCGGCACAAACAGGGACAGGTAAATATTAGAAGTGAGATCCCACAGGTGGAGCTGGGAGAAGAAACCAGCCCTTTGAAATGCTCTTCTCCTCCTAGGTGCTGTGCACCAAAGTAGGCACCATGACCTAATTATTCAACTGTACAATGTGTAAAACCCTAGATTTGAAAGAAACCTGCCCACACATACAGTGTATACTGTTAAAAAAAGAGCAGAGCAATATTAAAAAAAACAAATTAATGTGCCGGAACCCAACTCACTCTTTGTCTGTCATGATGACTTAGATTGTAAAAGTTTCTGAGGGCAGGGCCTTGCCTCTTACTCTGTGTTCGTACAGTTGCTAGCACAATGGGGCCCCCGCTCTAGATTGGGGGACTCCCTGCACATCTGCAATATAAATAATGATGATGATGATGATGATTCTGCATCCTCACTCACACAATAGCACTACTGGTAGAGGCAGGTCCTGCTCAGTGTGAGTAAAGGCATGAGAATCCATCCCTGAGAGTCTTTATGCATCCTCCTTAGTTTCCCTCTGAGTTCCCCCTCTCAAGTACTGAGTAGGCCCACCCCCTTTTGAACTGTCTCTTTTGTCAGTCTTCATCTGAAGGAACAGCTGGTTCTCCCAGGCATTATGTCCTGGTTTTGATTAATATTGTGTAAGATTGAACAATATCCCAGGTATTATATCCAGAGCGTTGTGCATTAGAAATGAATAAGGGCCTGATTCCAGGAGGTCTATGCAGTAAGGTACAACTCCGGTTATGTCTACACTTTGAGCTGGGGGTGTGAGCGGCTAGCTGCCCTGAGTACAAACCCGTCCAAGATGCTAGGTGCATACTCGTGTGGCTAGCCCCACCCACGGCTCGTGCTGTCACGTCTGCACTCTATTTTTAGCATGCTAGCTGCGAATCACAGCCCCTGCTTGAAGTGTAGGCGTACCCTCAGTGTGAGTAAGGGTGCCAGAGTTTGTTTATACAAAAAGAGCAACTGAAATTGCATCACCCACACAAAGGATCCATATGCCTGTTCTGTTTCTTTTGTTTTCATGTTCAGTTTCAAATAGCCCGCAATGACCTAGGCTGGGCATTTCCTGTGATTAGCAGCCTTTGGGGCTGGTGACCTTTAGACAGATCTTGGCCTACCCTCTCATTAATTTCCAGAAAATACCTTTCCCTCAGCTGGATAGTACTAGGCTACAGCCTATCCCTCACCAGAGCTTATTTAAAAAAAAAAAGAAAAAAGAAAAAAAAAAGATGCCAGCTCAAGATGGTTTTCTTTTGGAGCAGCAGTAGCTTCCATATTCTTTCTCACACACCCTCACTCACACACACACACTCCCCAATCATAAAATGATAGAAATTAGCAATGTGACAGGCCTATTTGATTATCTAGTCTATCCCTACCATTTCCTAGGGTCTGATTCTCCATTATCCTGCAC
Source organism: Dermochelys coriacea (assembly GCF_009764565.3). Taxonomy (NCBI): domain Eukaryota; kingdom Metazoa; phylum Chordata; order Testudines; family Dermochelyidae; genus Dermochelys; species Dermochelys coriacea. The sequence goes on along the minus strand of NC_050068.2, from coordinate 199,467,775 downwards.
CTTGTACAATCATTTACACCAGGGCAAAGTGATGTAAAGTGGGCGCCATTCTGGCACTCACATTGCCTTTCTTCTCGTGCATTATCTGGTCTAGTGTAAAATATCTCACAGGATGAAGCTTCTCCCACTTCCCTTAGAGATTATTCCCTGGCCTAATACATCTCATTATTAGCAAGTTCTTCTTGGTATTTATCATAAAATTTCCTTTGTTGGATTTAATCCCTAGTTATAGCACCTTGGACCATCCTAAATAATTCCCTTTCCTCTTTGTTCTTTGCATACTTCACCTACTTATAGACATTAGTTTGTACTCTTAGTTGTCATATAGCCAAGCTATACAGTACGTAGTATTTAATCTTTAAATCAATCCCTCCAGGGCCCTGCTGCCAGTGACTGAAGTTTTGATTGGAAGGGAGTTGGTACCAGCACAACTCAGAAGAACTGGATGTTTTTCTATTATGAGAAGCAGGTTATTGAGTTTCAACAGTATCTTGCCCTTCATTCTCTTAGTGGAACTGTTTGTGAGTTCTCCACAGCAGGCTGCCTTTAGCTGGCAAGAGTTATTTCCCTGCTTTCTTCCCACCCCTCCCCCCCACCCCTTGACTATGCTAGGGCAGTACAGACAGAAACACCTGAGAATAACTGAATCCATTCTTCATTGCAGTCACACCAAACTAGAGGGGGTTCAGCACATCAGGCTCATGTGAGCCTCACTAGAGGAAAACCATTGTCAAGAAAACACTGCAGTGCCTTGTTCTATGTCATGGGGGCAGGGGCATTCTACACTGTGTACATTCTTCTGTTCTGTACTGTAGCAAACAAAGGACTATTTAGAACATGTATATGTGTGTGCATAGACCTCTATGTACACACTCCCCGTATCAGCACCTATCATCAGTTGTTTGGGTGCTTATCTGATCTGAACCTCCCAAACTTTTTACTTTAGATTGTAAGCTCTTTGGGGCAAGGCCTGTCTTTTTTGTTCTGTGTTTGTAAAGTGCCTAGCACCATGGGGTTCTGGTCCATGACAGGGACTCCTGGGAACTATTGCAATGCAATTTATTATTGTTGTTGTTATATTTATTAATAATAATAAATATTTGCCCATCATTAATTCCATAGATAACAAAAAAGAAAGAGGTACTTTAAAACAAGCCCTCCCCACATGTGCAATGTTTATATCTTAACATAAATTGTCAAATTCAGATTGAGTTTTAAACAGATTTATTTTAAAAATAAATAAATGTCCACTGTAATGTCACATATATCGTCATATATAATCTGTCTGTACAGTGAGCTCTAACATGGATGGTATGTGCCTTAGAGGTACCTAGGGAGAAAGAAAGAGAGATTCAGATTAGATTTGTAGGATTGAGGCTACTTTGCCACAACTTTGGAGGAGAGGAGAAAGGGAAAAAGAAACAAGATGCACATATTATACCATCATGTAGTCTCAGTGAGAAGGCACATACCCATACTGAGAAGTGTGGTTTCTTTTTAATGGGAGGATGTTGGTGTCTATATTCATTGAGTCAGCTGCCTGGTGCTATGAGGTGATCAGTCTTAAAAGCAGCACAAGTAGAAAAATAGGATTTTACAATCAGACAAGCAAGAGATGATATATTAAAAGTTACAGGGAACAAAATCCCACCGGATATAGTGAGAATAAAAACATTGTTTTGTGAAGGGCTTTGAGACCCAGTGATGAAAAGCACTATATAACAGCTAGGTATGATGATGTTGATGATGATGCAGGCAAGTAAGAATTCTATTCCATTATCCTTCTGCTAATACAAAGCCAGGCTGACAAAACCAGAGCTGAAACTAGACTGTATGGTTTATAACAGGCAAAAATCTTTGATATGAGGTAAGGCCCTGATTGTGCAAAAGTTTACACATGAGCTTAATTTTACACACAAGAGCAGTCCCATTGAATGCATACTGATGCTACTCACATGTATAAAGTCAAGCATGTGCATATTGGAAGGATCAGAGGTTGTAAATAAATCCATTAATTCAAAATATTAGAATACTGTAATTATATTTTTAAAAAAATTTAAAGTGAGGAAAATCAGTTAAGTTTCTGCTGTCAACTTTAACTCTGTCCTCCAAACAATCCCAGAAATAGCTATACCATTGCTAACTACTCTTCTTCTGTATTTTTTATTTCAGAAGTGTTACAACATTTCTATGTAAACATTTTTGAAACTTTCACCCACTAGAGCTAATCGGGGTGGATAAAAATCAAGCACTGTTTTTTTAATTTAAATCTGTCTTTTTAATTTAAATTACAATGTTTTTCTTTTTTTAAAAATAAATCTGTTTAAAACTCAATTTGAATTTGACAATTGATGTTAAGATACAAACCTGCTATCATCTATTAAAATCATTTAAATAAACAACATAGTAATATGCTGAATTAACGAGCTCTCCTCAAGTTAAGGCTTTATTTTTCTATTAAAAATAGTGGGAAAAGATCTTTCACTAACTTGTAAGGTCAAGCTTTATAAAGATGGCACAATATGACATGAACTAAATTAAGTATCTATATCATTTTCAGTATTTATAATGAAGTGAATTCCAAATGTCAACGCTTTCAATCTCTGTTGTGCAGAAAAGCTTTTGTCTTAATTACTTTTTATTTCAGTTTAGCAGAAATACTTTTAATTTCACATTTGCAGTCTATTCTATTCATCAGAGTCATCTAGCACTCTTCAGCATAGCTTCTACTGTAGATGTCAACAACAGGAAAGTTGGGGGGAAAACATTTTTACTTTTTTTAAATGCTGGTTTTGTGCTTTTTTCATTGAATTCCAATTTCTATCCAAATGCAGCTTGACACTAGTAATGAATAAAAAATTAAGCATTATCTAATAAAGAAGAAATGCATCCATCACATTTTCTAACATAATGAAAAAATGTAGAAACTATTAATCTGAATAAACGTATGTTAAGCTACATAATTGTGTGACTAAATGTGTATAGGTTTCAGAGTAGCAGCCGTGTTAGTCTGTATTCGCAAAAAGAAAAGGAGTACTTGTGGCACCTTAGAGATTGTTAGTCTCTAAGGTGCCACAAGTACTCCTTTTCTTTTTGTAAATGTGTATAGTTATAGCATATCCTCTTGGATAGCAAAAGGACTTTCCAAATCTCACAAAAAGGTTATATTTAGTGGTAAATAAGAAAATCTACATATTTTAATGATTATATTAACTGATAAGAATGAAATGGGAAAATAAAAGTACAAACAGAAAACACAATTAAAATTGATGATTTAAATAAAGGTTTTTCTGCTTGCTGATTTAAACCAGTCTACTCTGGAACTAACAGAATAATTTGTAACAAATAATTTAATTTGATGAATTTTACCTAATTTTTAGTTGGAGGATTGTTCATGAGTAACATCTGATTTTCTCAGATGTATCCATCATTTGATATTATTATTTATTGAATCATTTTGGTCAGCAATTCCTCATCTGTAGATCATTTTCAAGCTGTTTGTTGTGAGCATGCAATATTCAAAAATTGAGTTGTGTTGTAATTTTGGTTATAATATAAGTCAGGTGTTAGGTTTCCGTCCCCCTGTTGGATAAACACAATTCCTAAAATTAGTTTTCCAACCCTAATACTTGCATGTATGAATTCACATTTCTTTCAGCACAAATATTCCCTAATATATTGCCTTTGAAAATCTCTCCCACAAATATATGTGGACAAAAAATGCTAAAGAGGCATGCACACAGTTAAAACAAATTCATTTAAAAACTGAAATAAATATTCATAGTGTGATACTGCACCCCATATTCTTCACAATGATATTATGATATGATTATGACAGAGTTATGATGTATTTTATGCAAGATAGGTCATGTGAGGTGTCATTGGAAAGGTTCTGATTTGCTGAATATGATTATCCTATTTGATTATCCTATACTAGACAAGATGCTTTCATTCTATACAGTGGATGGGGAGTGGGCCATTAGGAAAACAATAGGTCTTAGGAAAATCTTATCTCCCACCTGGGAAGTCTTCCTGAGAATGCTACAGACAGCCTCTAAGTAATGGCTATTAGGACTCTACAAGGACATGTGATAAGACCACATGTCTCTAGACTCCATCTTGGGATGTCAGTAATTTTCCACAGGCCAATCTGAGGACCAAGCTTTGAAACAAAGGGTTCCCTCTATATGCAAAAGCTATATAAGGCAGGGAGTGACATCATCTGGGGTTCTTCACTTCCCACACAAGAAGACTCCTGGAAACACCTGAGGAACAAAGACTGAACTGAGGGAAGTGCTGGATCCATGCTAAAGGGATTTTTAGCCTGTGAATGGAACACCTGAGGATTCCAAGCTGTAAGCAAGTGCAGCTTGTGCCTTAAGAATCTGCAGCCTGCTTGTATCATCTCTTAGGGTGAGAAACTGCTATTCATATCCAATCTATTTAGTATATTAAGTTTAGTTTGTGTTTTTTGCTTATTTGCTAGGTAATCTGCTTTGATCCGTTTGCTATCACTTATAATCACTTAAAATCTATCTTATTTTTGCTTTATCTAAACCAGTGTGTGGGAATCATAACTCAGGGGCAAAAGGCTGTTACATATTCCTCTCCACATTGAGGGAGGGGGTGAATTTTATGAGTTTACGCTGTGCAGTTCCTTGTGCAGCATAAAACGGTATAATTTTGGACTTATACTCCAAAGGGGGTTGTGCCTGAGGAGCTGATAGTAGCTTTCCCCTGCAGGGGCTAGTCAGTGAGCCTGCTTGTAACTGCAGCTGGGTGTGTCCCTACCTGTATGTATGCTGGTGAAAGTGAAAGCTCGAGGGCTCTGTAGCTTGTCACAGCAATATAGTGTGATCAGAAGCCAAGGTTGGTGGGTCAGGGGGTTCAGGAGTACCCCAGTTCCAGGTGGCATCCCTGGGGGAACCCATCACACAAGGAAGATTTGTTGAATTATTCGTCCAGCTCTGTTCACTACAGGTAAGAAGGAAATACTATTCATTCTACAGAGATTCTGACTCTCTTCATTCCTCTATGGTAAATAAGTAAGATTTGGTGTATGGAGTGCTCTGAATTCTACATCTTACATTATTATTTATTTATTCAATGACCATCATGCCTAGGAGCTACAGTCATACACCAGGACCCAATTGTGCTAGGTGCTGTACCAACACAGAAGAAAAAAGACAATCCTTGCCCCTATACTGTTATGAATGATAAGCCTGTGGACTTCATAAAAGACCAGCTATGGCTGTGGAAATTGAACATTTCTAGTGGCAAGGTACTTCACTTCTTCATTACAAATAGGCACCTGCTATTTGGCTCTCCTAATTTGCAAGCTGTGCTTGGCATGTCTGTTATGCTTCTGTGTTTCTTGATCCTGAGTTCCTTGGTTTAATTTAAGGAGCTTAAAAACTCTTCTAGCTATATTGGGAGAGCTTTGTAAACTTGAACAAAAGCTATTCAATTTCTGGAGTTCAAAACTTACCTAATTTCCTTTACACAGACACTTTGGCTTTCAAAATTATACTGGCAATGCCTGCAGAACTTGTACCCTTGTTGAATCAAAGCAATTTGGTTTGAAGAGTTTACAGACTCTTCACGCGAGGCCTGGAAAGTTTATTCAACTCTATTATGCACCATCAAGAAATTTATAAACTCCACACAGAGATCTGAGAGGTTCAAATACCTGTAATAAATAAATTCAGAATTAATCAGACAACCTTCTAAAAAATACTCCAATAGTCTAGATCTAGTCTGGGATCTGCTCAGATCTCAAAAACAAAGCAAGATCAAATGTGGCAGTAAGTAGAGGAGACCTCTGAGAAAAACCAATGCACAGCAAACAGAAGTGTTGTTGGTTTAGTGAGTAGCTCTCTTGCTTCAGAAAAAACATTGAACCAGTACCTCCACAAGATATTAAAGGGGGTGGTGGTGCTGCTGGCAGTTCATATTTTCTGTGAGCTGTAAAAGCAAGTTCCTTATAGGCATTAAAATAGTCTTCTTTACTTTTTTTCATAACTGTTCTGCTTTGCTATATGCTATTAAACAGCTGCCACATTCCAACACAGAGGTGGCAGCATCTCAATGGTGGATAAAGTAATTTGTGATTTTTTTTCAGGACAGAATGTCTGATTTTTATTACTAGGAACTCATTTTTCATTGGAATTCAGCCTGCAGGGCAAAAACTAACTGTGGGAAAAGAGGGATGTAACTGGTTGGAAAACCATTCCCAGAGAGTAGTTATCAGTGATTCACAGTCATGCTGGAAGAGCATAACAAGTAGGGGCCTGCAGGGATCAGTTCTGGGTCCAGTTCTGTTCAATATCTTCATCAGTGATTTAGATAATGGCATACAGAGTACACTTATAAAGTTTGCAGACGATACCAAGCTGGGAGGGGTCACAAGTGCTTTGGAAAATAGGATTAACATTCAAAATGATCTGGACAAACTGGAGAAATGGTCTGGAGTAAATAGGATGAAATATTACGAAAATGTTTCGGGGTCTAGAGCACATGACTTATGAGGAGAGGCTGAGGGAGCTGGGATTGTTTAGTCTGCAGAAGAGAAGAATGAGGGGGGATTTGATAGCTGCTTTCAACTACCTGAAAGGGGGTTTCAAAGAGGATGGCTCTAGACTGTTCTCAATGGTAGCAGATGACAGAACGAGGAGTAATGGTCTCAAGTTGCAATGGGGGAGGTTTAGATTGGATATTAGGAAAAACTTTTTCACTAAGAGGGTGGTGAAACACTGGAATGCGTTACCTAGGGAGGTGGTAGAATCTCCTTCCTTAGAGGTTTTTAAGGTCAGGCTTGACAAAGCCCTAGCTGGGATGATTTAACTGGGACTTGGTCCTGCTTTGAGCAGGGGGTTGGACTAGATGACCTTCTGGGGTCCCTTCCAACCCTGATATTCTATGATTCTATGATTCTATGATTCTATGGATGAAATTCCATATGGACAAATGCAAAGTACTCCATTTAGGAAGGAACTATCAGTTGCATACATACAAAATGGGAAATGACTGCCTAGGGAGGAGTATTGCAGAAAGGGATCTTGGGGGGGGCATAGTGAATTTCAAACTAAATATGAATCAAGAGTGTAATGCTGTTGCAAAAACGAGCAAACATCATTCTGGGATGTATTAGCAGGAGAACTGTAAGCAAGACACAAGAAGTCATTCTTCGACTCTACTCAGCGCTGATTAGGCCTCAATTGGAGTATTGTGTCAGGAAGGATGTAGACAAATTGGAGAAAGTCCAGAGAAGAGCAACAAAAATGATTAAATGTCTAGAAAACATGACTTATGAGGGAAGATTGAAAAAACTCGGTTTATTTAGTCTCGAAAAGAGAAGACTGAGCGGGGACATAACAGTTTTCAAGTATGTAAATGGTTGTTACAAGAAGGAGGGGATAAAAATTGTTTTTCTTAACCTCTGAGGATAGGACAAGAAGCAATGGAGTGAAATTGCAGCAAGGGCGGTTTAGGTTGGACATTAGGAAAAACTTCCTAACTGTCAGGGTGGTTAAGCGCTAGAATAAATTGCCTGGGGAGGTTGTGGAGTCTCCATCACTGGAGACTTTTAAGAGCAGGTTAGACAAACACCTGTCAGGGATGGTTTAGATAATACTTAGTCCTGCCATGAGTGCAGGGGACTGGACTAGATGATCTTACAAGATCCCTTCCAATCCTATGATTCTATGTACAGGAATATGTCTATAAATGTTAATAATAATAATGGTGATGATAATAATAATAGAACTAAAATGCTGTGTGAGGGCTTATCTACACACAGAAATTATGCCATTTTAACTATACTAGTATAATTAGTTATACACCTCCACCCCCAACCCCAGTGTACATGCAGTTATACCAATATAAATGTGCATAGTGTGGTATAATTTATTTCCATCAGGAAGGGGAATAAGCTATACCAGTATAAGCCCATGTATATTCATGTAACTGCATCCTCACTAGGAGTTGTACTTGTATAAGTATATTGGTAAAAAATGACACCCTAACGGAAATAATTATGCCATTATAAAAATTGTGTGTAGTCCTGACTTAAAAGTCACAAGTGATTGACAGCTCAGGTGCTTCTGTTTGCTATGTAAGTGGCCATGTGCCCCCTGGTGGTCAGATAACTCAATCCAGCCACTTATTTCAATCAAAGTGCAAGGAAGGAATTAGCTCACAGCCTTGAGAATGTTGCTGTCTTTGGGGAAGGCAGTGTACCTCCTTTTGTCAGAACCATTTAGCTCACCTCTGTTTCTGAGGCCACCCATGTAGCACACTCCATGGAGCATGGCTTCTTAGCGCAGTATGTCTTCATTAATTGACTCTAGTAGATCAAGTCCAGCTAAATGAATGCCTCTGAAGGAGAGATCCCTTCATCACAACTTGCACTGTAGCAATTTCTGTTAATAAAGTTTATTTATAATCAGGGTAGGATTACCCAGTCGTTATGCTGGGTGCCATAATATGGCCTTTTCTTTCTAGCGTTCCACAAAGGGACACTTTGCAATCACTTTGGTTGGTAACTGATATTCACAAGATGTAGTTTCCCAGGCAGGGAGCAGCTGAGAAACAGACCAAGGGCATTCTCCCTTTAGTAATAGAGCTGTCAAGCTGAAATGCAGAACCAGAGCACTGCAGTGAAGCATCACTAATGTGCACAGTAGCTTAGGTATTAAGTTCGCTAAGGAATAAAAAGGGCAGGCAAAGAACACTCAGGCAAATGTGTAACAGACAGCTACAAGTGGGAGGAATGTCAGCTTTGAACCCTCACTCTAATAATCTCTTGCATAAGCTTTTATATAAGCAGCCAGTCTCCTCATAGTACCTACCCTGGGGGGTGGGCTCCCAGCATTCCCTCTGGCTGGCTACTCCTCAAGCAGCTGTCCCTCGGGGGAGTCTCTCCTTGAATGTGAGTGAATCAGCCAGCCCCGGAGAACCCTAGAGTGCAGGTGATAGGAGAAGCACAGGCCCCAGGGAAGACTGAGCTCCTGCTGGCTAGTTTTGTGGCTAATGGCAGAATTCTAGCCCTGTCAGGTTTTGCCACCTTCGACTCAAAACCACATTTTTCCTTGCAATGTAAATGAACCCAAAGCAACACAGCTGTTCTACTGGACAGGGCCAAGGCATGATGTGCATGGAAATATCCACCTCGGAGTGTTTCTGAGGCACGATTAATAATGGAAGGTGAAAGTTTGGGGGGGCTAAGATTCACGTCAGTTCTTATGTCATTTGGATCTATTTGCTCAGGCAATGCTACAGGGAACCCCACGGATACAGTAGCTGTAATTTTTTTTATATAACAGGAGCCCCTACAGACTCTCTCGCACTAGACATGCAGCATTGCCAGCTCTCGCGCTTTTATCATGAGTGTGATGATATTTGGTGTGTTTCTTAAAGCCCCAGCTCCTGGAGGCATCTGATCAGGTGAGAAGTTCAGCTTTAATTTTTTTAATATGTAAGTTTCTTGCCCTCACAGTAGTAGAGAAAAGCTTGAAAATGTGACTGAATGTAACCCTGAATCTCAAAACCCAGAAGGCAAAGAGAAAGAACTCCTCATTAAAAACAAATCAAATTTTTAACCTAATCTCATGGTTTTGGGGCCTCATTCATGATTTTTAAATGTGTGGGGTTGGCAATATTGGGCACTGCACAAATGCATGTTAAAAGACAACCTCTTCCCCTAAGAGCTCACAGTCTCAATAGAGAAGACAGATAAAGAAAGTATCATTGTCCTCATTTAATTTATGGGGAGGTTAAGGCATAAAGAAAGCAAGTGACTTGACTGCAAGTGACTTGACTTGAAAATACTAAGTCAAATCGCCTTTCTCTGCACACTTTTTAGCACCTCTACTTCCCATCTGGGTCAGAACGAGGAAATGCAGAGACATATGCAAAAGCACAATAATGGATATTAAAGAATGGTTCTTATTGCTCTGAACCAGGTCACCTTTCCCAGCTGATTATGGAAGGAGGCAGCATGTTTAGTGGTTAGGGCAGGGGAGTGAGAGGAGTCTGGCGATCTGGGTTATCTCCTCAGCTCCGCCACTGGCTCACTAAGTGACTCACTAAATCACTAAGTGACCCTAAGTGCATCCGATGAAGTGAGCTGTAGCTCACGAAAGCTTATGCTCTAATAAATTTGTTAGTCTCTAAGGTGCCACAAGTACTCCTGTTCTTTTAAAGTGACCTTTGTTGAGTCATATCTTCTTCATGCTTCCATTTACTCTTGTGTAAAATGGGGCAGTAAAACAGGCCACCGTGTGGTAAAGCATTTTCAAATCTTGTGATGCCAGGTGCAATCTGAAGCACTTGTCTCATTCCTGGCATTCCGGAACTCATAAATACAGGTGCAGATGACAAAAATGAAGCAACTGAAGAGAGAGGCTGAGAAACCTCTTCAGATATGAATAACTCTCAGTGACCTTTGGTGCACACTCTCTCTTTTGTGAGCCGTTAATATTCACTCATGAAGAAGGAGCAGAACATTGCCTCTGGAGCAGATTAGATGCCATTCTGATAAGTGCCTTAAAAGTATGTAGATAGAGGCTAGACTGGTTGGTTTATTAGGGAAAATGTCTGTGACACTGTTGATCAAAGGGTGAACACAGTGTATCCATTGATAGTTCTGCATGAGTCAAATGACGGGATAAAACCCATGCTTGAATTATGGGAATGTAAGTGAAAATCACTCTGATGGGATTAACAATGGTTTCCCCCAAACTTACTGATCCTGACTTTGTTCTGTAGCTGTGTCATTTGTTTATTAGGCCTCATCTACCCTGGGGATTTCAGCCTTTGGTAGCTGCCCGCCCCTAGTATAGATGGGGAAAGTACCTCTGCAGTTTACTCCAGTTTGAAACTGGGGTAAGCTACCCCTTAGTAAGCCTTGACATTGTAGCATGCTGCTGGCACTGCAAGATAAAGAAGTCTGGATATTACACCCAGCTGTTGGAATGAATTGAGGAGAATGGGATTTCTAGTATCTCAGAACTGGACATGTAAACCAGACATAATGAGCATTTGTATCAAATAATAACTTGATAAGGCGATGACTCCTAACCCTCAGCCGCTGCTGTGTTGGAAAGAGGTTCCTACACATGCTTTGTTCTGTAGATTTAATTTCCTACTTGACTGGTTTGAAAATAATTTCTCTCTCCGTACCAAGAAACTAGCACATTACCTCTGGCTGGTACATTCTGTTGATATTTAACCACCTGTGTTCCAGTTCACCACTTTCCTGTCCTGAAAAGCTCTAGTTAGGGCTGGGCCCTCAGAGTAACCATGCTGTGAAGAGCCACAGAGGCACAACTGCTGTATCATCAAAGCCCAGAACTTGACTTTTGCTTGTTTGACCTCGATTCTCTTTCCCTCCATCATTAAGCTGCTCAGGCAATGTCGATCCCTCTGGTCTGAAGTCAGTTGGAACTGGATTGCTATAATCCAAAGCACATGCTAGTCACTGGTTTAAATGAGTAAATAGGCTAAAGATCATGTGGAAGTTGCTTTTCATAGTATCACAGAGTTTACGGCCAGAAGGGACAGTTAGATCACCTAGTCTGACCTCCTGTATTTCAGAGTCCCTTAAATTTCACCCAGTTATCCTTATACTGAGCCCGAAAACTTGTATTTTTTAGTCTTGATCTGAAATAAGATTCTTCTCTCTCCAAAGTCTACAATCTGCATTGGTATAGGGGGCAGTGAGGGAGAGAGGAGTGAACCTTTGTCTTTATTGCTATGTAATTTCAAGTCCTATTATGCTATCCAGCCATACATCATACCTTTATCTATCAACCCTTCTCCACATAAGGCACCTAGCAAACAGTTAAATTATAATGACACAAAGCAATGAAAATATCCTAAAATAGCATAAAGCAAAACTCAAATAAAATGCTTATCGGCCAACTAAAACAGCCATCAACATGCGTGCTCAGCCTTCTCCGCTCCCCCCTCCCCGCCATCTGCCTAGTCTAGTTAGATTATAAACTCCTTGGGGCAGAGACTTTCTGCTCTCCTGTGTGCATACAGTGAGCTCCATGTTTGATTGATCCTTAGGCACTACCATAATAAACCTGATTAATCAGCATCCGAAGCAACAGAGCGTCAGTGGTTATAGGAGGACTTGGATACTGAGTGGTTTAATATTGTTTTCAAGGCATGTTGGTTACTATTACTGGTTTGTGTGTAAATTTTCAATGCCACAGTTGCTAAAGTCCTAAAGAAATGGTTAGAAAAAGAAACAGATTGTGCTACAGTTCGACGAATTCCTCTCTGTGCAGCGAGATGGGGAAATGTTGGAGTCAATGGAGCTCTGACAATTTACACTGGCTGAGGAGTTGCCTCAGCACCCATTTGTTTCCAGGGCCCCATTCACCTAGCACAGTTATTCATGTGAAGGAGCTCTGCGTGTTGCCAGTATTTACCCCTGCAGGAGAAGAATGACCTTCACACGCGTGGTGTCCGACTGTGGGTGAGTGGATTGCTACACATCTAGAGGTGTTATCTGCTACTAGCGCTGGTGGCAGTTAGTGTTTTTAGAGTTAATAGCCAGGGCCTAGGGCCAGGAGATACTGCTGACTTGCTATGTAATCATGGTGAGTACTTAGGGTAGGATCATGACCTGCCTTTACACCAGAACACAGGAGAGTAAGGGGTGCAAAGTCCTGCCATATTCACCTGCAAGGGCTACCTGCATGACAGGTCACAGCATAGTATGGGCGGGGTGGGGGGAGGCTATTTCCCATCCTACTCATGGGATATAGAGAATGGACAGGCAGGGAATGGGCAGAGCTCTGGCACCATCACCCTCCAATACATCAGCTGGCAGAGCAGTGCTGAGCTGTCCTGGAGGGGGAATTCACCTGCTGCTGTCACAGAGCAGAAGCAAGCTACCTCCCCACAAGAGCAAGGGGGAACCAGGAGCAATATGTCTCTCTCAGAGTTGAAATTCCCTCCCTGGTCTGCTTGTGGGGCAGTGTAATGCTCCAATCCAGCTCTTAATCTCCTTGTGTTGCAGGGTCCCTTTTATAAAATGGCAATCATCGTTCTGACCTTGATAAAGCTCTTTGAGAGCCTCGGATGTGCCAAAGCAAGGCAAAGTAGCTATTCATTATGAACCATTAGGATGCACATAGAAACAGAGGTGGAAATCATTTGCAACTGCCTATGTGGAAAGAGCTAGAGACAGTGTAAGGACTGGTGTAAGCAGTGCTTCATTAAACAATGGTGAAGGCAAAGCAGGCCAATCTTGGGCCACGTCTATACTACCCGCCGGATCAGCAGGTAGTGATCAATCAACGATCGCTCTGCCATCAACTCCGGAACCCCCCCAGGGCAAGAGGCGGAAGTGGAATCGACATGAGAGTGGCGGCCGTCAATCCCACGCTGCGAGGACGTGCAATGAGTGATTCTAAGTCGATCTAAGATACGTCAACTTCAGCTACGCTATTCTCGTAGCTGAAGTTGCATATCTTAGATCGATTATCCCCCCCCCCAGCAGTGTAGACCAGGCCTTGGAGGATTATAGACTTTCTGTGAAGAGCTGACTTGGACTAGGAACCTCACATAGTGCTTGATTCTCGCTGTTATAGTGAATGATAAACAGTATATATTGCCATGAGCAAAGAGAAAGGGAGGAGTAACTGGGGTGTTTGTTCTCTATTCTTATACCTTTCTCTTCTCTTTGAGAGTGATCTCCAGCTGGAGTTCAGGCAACAGCAAGTCTGTTGTGATGGGAACCTCCTGCTGTTCCTTTGTCAATATGTACATTTCTCACTCACAATTTCATTGACACCTGGCTGGGGCGTTGGATAGCTTTTCCATCTGAGGTTCTGGTGTGTGAGTGTTCCTCAGAATTGTAACATGTTTCAGTAGGACAATGCAACAGAAGCTTATATTTTTACATACAATGTCGCCACACATATTTCAACAGGACAATAATGTTCAGCAGGTTATGAGGTTTTTCAAATGATACATCACAAGGCATGTATTGTATAAAACTTATCATAGTCTTGTAAAAAGTGTGCATATGGGGGTACAGATTATCAAACCCGCTCTGAAGTCAGTGCCATTTCCAGCAGCAGTAGATAAATAAGGGTGGCATGGTATGGTATTCCCACCCTTACTTTTCTGCTGGTGGTGGTGGTGGCACTGCCTTCAGAGCTGGGTGCCCAGTCAGCAGCCATCACTCTCAACTCTGCCTTCGGAGCTGGATGGCCGGAAAGCAGCAGCAGAAGTAAGGGTGGCATATTGCTGTGGGTAAAATGTGCACAATACCTTTTTTCCCGGAAAGCTTCTCAGCCCCACCCCACCCAGAACACATTTCATCACCCAGTTTGAGAACAGTGACACAGAATGAGAAGTTGGGGAGGAATGCTTTCTGCAGTGTTAACTAGAAGAAGGAACTGAAGACCTGGAGTGATGTGAACTCATCTATACGATATAGGGATACAGAGTATATGAAAGCTTGGATGCAAATTCCATCTATCGATTGTTAGCTATTGAAGGTGCCAGAACATGTTGATGGAAAAGTAATTTCTCCTAGACTGACAATAAAATCTTGGATTTGTGCTATAACCTCCATACCCCCACTGTGTGATCTCCATATAGGTCACATACAAGCAAACACACATACCATTTGACCATAGAGTTGCAAGAATTTTATTAATTTACAAAAAAAACAAAGACACCACAGTTATTAGAATCCATTAATTTCTAAAATGTAATTTACATTTACACTGAATATTCTTGAGCCCCTTGGACAGGGCTCTCCACTAGTTGGAGAATAAGAGATTGGTACATAGGATTGGCATCAAGCACAGTCGCCTGCCTCCAGCCTTGGCTTACACATGATGCTTCAGAGCAATGCAAAGGAATAAAATAAAGCAACTGTTTCAGATTTATCTCATACCAGTGTAAATAAAGAGTAACTTCACAGAAGTCAGTAGGCTAGATCCTCCACTGGTGTAAATCTGCATCAGGTTACACTCTCTAGACTGATCATCACTTATACTGGGAGAGGACCTGTCCCCAGTGAATTTGCATTGTTGCAAAGTGGGAGGAGAATCAGACCCAATACATCTAGCTAATTCTCTCCTGAATTTTGCAGTTATCAGATGATGCCCTGGAGCATGAGGGTTGTTTACTTATAGCTTATATAGTTATTAATTATCATAAAATTATCCAAACCCATTTTAAAGTCCAGCCCCTGACCTCCTTCACCTGTGAGTTCCACAGGTTGATCAACTCCTCTATGAAGTAGTTTCACCTACATCCTTGTCCTTACTGTATAAAAGTTCATCCGGGTGAAGGGGGGGATGCCTACACACAATAATAAATAATTAATGAACATTTCAGAAAATAAATCTGCAAACAGTGTGGAAAAGCCCAGCTATAAAATGGAATGATTCTCAGTCAGCTCTGCCCTAATGATGAATGGATTCCGATGTGCCCATGTTAGTTCAGAGATTTTATTTCCAATTAACACCTAGAAGAAGTTACAAGCAGTTGATGAGGGTTGGGCTGGTGCATCCATTTAGTTAATTGCCTTTGGGTTTGGGCTTGGCCTTGGCCTTGGGTTTGGGTTTGGGTTTGGGCTTGTTGTTGGGTCTTCTGGGGCCAGGTCCTTTATCCAGGAATTTTATGGCATCCTGCACCCATTTAAGATCAGGTTGCACGCAGATCTTGATGCCTCGTTTGGTGATGAACCTGCAGGGGAAGAAAAGGAAAGCCAGGCTGCCATTAAAATTCTTCTCTGTGCATGTTTCTATTCTGTGGCCTATGTGGTGTGGTACAAAGGTTTTGTCTGCAGGCATTAGGGATGGTTGCATCACTAAAGAGTGGAAAAGCCAGGAATGAGCTGGTTCTGCTGTATGGTATGGACATCAACTCTACATACATGATATGTGTGTGTGTGTATGTGTGTGTGTATATGTATTCATATACGTACATAGGCATATGCTGTATAGCCAGAAATTTCAAAAGAGCTAAGCACCTGGCATACTGAGTTGGCCCCTCATTTATCCCACAAGAACCAAAATTAAATAGATGCTCATGAGATTGAAGGACTGGTCACATCCTCTAGAAGGAGGGATAATTACACTTCGTTCTTCTGTATGTTTCCTTCACACAGCTCAGCCCAATGCACCTCATTGCCAATTGACAGCACCATTTGCTATTCCCCAGCATGCCACTCAAAACAGCTCTTGCTCTTTGTGAGATTTCCCCCCAATTTCTTGATCAAAAAGGTTTGTCTGTTCAATCAAAGTTGTGGATGCTCCTCTGAACAGCATGAATCCTCCAGACCTTTGGAGGTTCATCCACTAACAGTTACTACATGCTAGAAATGAAAGAATGCTCTTCAGTAGTATGTTTTGGTCAGATTGAAGACCCTCATGCTTGCTGTGATTCACTTCTGCCCCTGCCCTTCCTCTCCTGCTATCAGCAGCATGTGTCTCTGGATTAGTCTGAAGAGTAGTTGATACTTACATCACAGCTTTTACTGGTATGTTCTGGGTCTCATATTTAACAAGTCGTCTGATGTCCAGCTGCTGTGTGGACAGGTCTACACAGGAGCTTCTGGGCGCAATTTGACTTGCAGCACTTCCTACAGGGGAAAAAAATAGATGATTAAATGAACACAATTATTCTTTACACTAAGAGGAAATTACTGCATGTTAAATTACAATTGAAAAACTATAGATGTATGTATTGGGATCCATTTCCTAAGTATGCTTCTTACATAGGAGCTATACAACCAAACTCCTGATCATCGGAGATCGTTAAAAAGCCAAGGCAATTGTAAGAGTAAATGTCCTGGCCAAATTCCAGTGTAGACAGTAATTACATTCTGCTTTTCTAAATTGCCTCTGCAGTTTCAGCTGGGTCCATTGCTCTTCACTTTCTCTCCTAACCTGTCACGTAGCAGTGCTTCGCTGTCAGAGAGCTGCTGGGTTCCCAGAGATGGCTTGAAGCGATCTGTGTACATAAAGTATCTAAAGCATTTTGGGTTCTTCTGGGATGTAAGATTCTGGATGAATATGTGATACTTTAATTACAAGTGTGAGTGTGAGCACGTGTGTGCCTGTCAGCTTCACTCGGAAACAGATGTGCATCTCATGCTGCAACTAGGTGTGTGCATGTAATAATCCTAAGAGTTGGTGCTTGTGTAGCACCTTTTCTGGGAGGAGCTCAACGTACTTTACCAAGGAAGATCAGTATTATCATCCCCGTTTCACAGGTGAAGAAACTGGGGCACTCTGATTTAGGATATGAAGCTTGAGACATCTTGGGCCTGATTTTCAGACGTGTGGAGTACCCAGAAAGTCTTGAAAGTGCCCAAAAACCCAGGCAACCAGCAAAAGTGGTCACTTTTGAAAAAGTAGGTGTAAGAAGCAGAGTGGGATTAGAATCTGGGGACTCTGCAATACAATCCACAGATGTGGCCAGCGAATTTACTGCCTGCCCATGTGGGATTATTTCCACCCTCTCACACCTGGCTCTAAAGAATATTCCCTATACAAGCAGAGCTTCTCTAAGTGGTTTGGAAGGGGTCTGAGTAGATATCCGCTTTTATGGTGCAAAGATGTGTGCCTATAACTTCCTTGTCTGCCCATTTCTTATCACTGCCCTTTCTGATCCATTTTATGCTGCTCACATCCCTCTCCGCTTTCCTCTCCGTCTCCCACACACTTATGTTACTTCATTCTTTTCTTCTGCCTCCTGCTGCCTTCTGTTTTCCTCTTCACTTCATTTCTCTCCCCACTTTCCTGCTGCTGCTGCTCCGCTTCTTCCACTCCACTCCCTGGGGCTCTTACTCTCCTTCCCAGCAAAATCTTTGTCTCTCTCTGTTCCAATAATTTTTTAGAAATCAAACCCACTTTGAAGACAATTAACTACAGTGGGGAAAAAATCAAATGCTTCAGTTTGCCTCTCTCCTCCCCCTTCCTATTCACCTGCCTTTGGAAGTTCTGTATCTTCTACCCAATTGCTCACATCCACAGAATCACTTCTAACGGGGCTACCACCTGAGACTTTTGATGTCTGCCTCATCTCCCCTCATCTCCGCTTGCTATGCACGGTTCTTCTACAGAAATTTTCAGCTACATTTTATGGCAAATTATACTGCCAGAGACACAGGATTGGAACAGCAACAACAAACACAGACTACAAGGGTGAGCCCTCTGGATGTCTAGTGCAGATTATTTTGTGTTTGTGTGGGTGGGGTTGTGTTTGGGGTTTATGGAGTTTTGTGAAGGTATTTTTTTTTATACCCATCATTGTGTATTCTTGTGGTTCTGCCTGAACTGGGTATGACTGTGGTTGTGCATGTGGTTTTTTTGTTCTTGTTGCATGCATCTGTTTATGTGTATTTGTACATGTGCTTTTGTGTGTGCAGATGAGCTTTTGCAACAAGTGTGGTCTATTACAAGTGTTGTGGTCTACTAATTGTTCATGATTAATAGGAAAAAGATCAAAGTGTCACTGTGGACAATTAATTTAAAAGACCAATGTGGAGCTGCGCTCCTAAAAAACAAAACAAGTGTGTAAACCTTATTAAGAAAGAAATAGCAAATAAGACTGAAAATATCATAATTTCATTGATCAATGAATGGTGTAATGTAGTCTTGAATGCTGTCTTCACTTCTAGCCACCCCATCTCAAAAAGGATTTAGCACAAATACACAAGGATTCCACAGAAAGTCAATGAAAATTACTAGAGTCTTGGGAAGATTTCCATACAGGGAGAGACTAAAAGACCAGGACTATATAAATCAGAGCAGAGACAAATAAGAAGTGACATAATAAATATAAGAACTGCCATACTGGGTCAGACCATGGTCCATCTTGCCCAGTATCCGGTCTCTGACAGAGGTCCATACCAGAGCTTCAGGAGGAGAGTACAGAATAGCACAATTATGGAGTGATCCACCCCATCTTCCACTCCCAGCTTTTGGTAGTCAGAAGTTTTGGGTTGCCCCAAGCATGGGATTGTGTCCCTGAGCATGTTGGCTAATAGGGTTAGCCTATTGATGGACCTAGCCATAGAGCCCTGTGCTGATTCAAAATTTGTATCCATATCCAATCCGCAAAAATGATCTGCAGATATCTGCACCCTCAGATGCAAATATCCACAGATTTGCAGGGCTCTACCCATCCTCCATGAACTTATCCAGTTCTTTTTTTGAACCCAGCTATAATAAGACAAAAGTATATACAGTAATGAACGGACTGTAGAAAATGAACCGGGAGCTCTCAGTTTTCATAACATTAGAAGAAGGGCACAACCAACAACATTAAAAGGCAACATCCTTGAAACTGCCTGAAAGACATGCTTTTTATAAAATGCATAATCAACCTTTGGAACTCATTACCACAATATATCAGGAATATTAAAAAAGGTTTAGACATTTATATGGATAACGAGAGCATCCATTGATGCTTTAGTTAAGCTCAAAGGTTTGCAGGGGATATAAACCCTCTTGGGCATAAACCAACCACCAGTTGATAGGGGTTAGGAAGAAACTTCTCCTATGAGCAAGTTATTCTATAACTGTTCACTATCAGTTTTCTCACTCCTTCCTCCTACATATCGGGTACCAGTCACTGCCTGAGACAGAATACACTGGATTGGATGGACCACAGGGCTGATATAGTATGGCTATTGCTACGTTTCTGTTGAGTTGAAAACTTACCTCTCACGGTGCTCACAGTAAAGAGGCCGAGACAGAAAATGACCAAGATGTCTGTTGCGTGGAGTTTCATTGTTGATGGCTTCCTTGGAGTAGCAGAGGTGAAAATGATAATCGGAGCCCCTTTCACCAAGCTTATATATCTTGCAATGGTCAGCTCACTTCCTGCACTCAATGAAAGGGGCGTCATGGTGGGGGTGAGTAGAGATGGAAATTTTGAGAAGCAATCAGTACTTTTTTTAAAGGTGCAAAAAAACTCCTCCCTTCCCTTGCTAGACCCCTCTGAAGGCTTTTTCCTGCCACAAACTGAGCTGTGGTTGCGTCTTGCTAACACTTTGCAAGCATGTCTTATTTTAGGCTGAAAAAAAAGTCACCTTTCTGCAGTGGAAACCAGTAATGTTCCTGTCCTTTGATATCTAGGCTATGAGCATTCAAAGCTAAAACCCACCACAGAGGCAAAGAGTGACGGCTCAGAGCTAGGTCACTCCAGGACCACTTAAAAGGGAAACATGAGTTACAAGAGAGGATTATTTGCTAATGGAAACAGGAATCAATTGGGTTTTCCTTAGCAGCTGTACATCAGTGGTGGCTGTGACATTACCCTGGGTACAATCTGGACTGATGGACAGCTGTGTCGCCTCAACTTTCCAACCTGGGATGCCTTTTACACTGCTTCGCTGTGAGAGCAGCCACTCTGAGTCTGCTCACCAGTGACGGATTAACTCACAGACCCATAGGCCCTGTGCCCAGTGCCCCTGGCCAATTTGGGGCCCCCATAGGAGTACCAGAACCTGTGTGGAAGTGAGGGGGCCATCAGCACTGGAACTATGGCCCCACCCTACTACTCCTCTTCCCCTGAAGCCCTGCCCACAGCCAGGCCAGAAGCCAGTGCCAGGCTGTAGTAAGAGCCACCCAGGGAAACCAAGCCACTGTGGGGAGTCCAGGACCCTCCACCTAGGCAGGGGGCCAAGGTGCCTAAGAGCAGCCCCTGCCCCATGTCTCCGCCACCTGGGGTGCACCACCCAGGACAGTTGGAGGGTCCAGAGCTCCCCACTGAGGCCCAGGTTCCCTAGGCAGCTCTTATCACTGCCCAGCTCCAGCTTCTGGCCTGGCCAGGGGGCATGGTCTTGGGGGGAAGATGAGAAGCAGGGGCTCCCCTACCACTTCCATTCTGCGCTTGCCTGAGGCTATTATGCCCATGTTAAAAAGTGGATGAGTGTGGCCCCCCCAACCCTTCTCCAATTCTGGCACCCCTGGGCCCTGAGGTGTAGGAGGCCCAAATGTTCTTAGTGCCCAGGGCCCCAATAAATCTTAATGTACCTCTGCTGCTCACACACAGCCTCCAGCATGTAAATCACTCCCAGCTTTTTTGTACGAGCGCTATAACCATTAGCCAGCCACCCATGACTTACACTACAGGGCAATTCCAGCCAACACCCAGTCCCAGATTTTCCCCCAGAAATGTGTGTCTTGTGCTGCCCAGCCCCTTCCTAGACAATACAAGCTCATATAAAGTCCGTCATCGCATTAATAGAAAACGATATGCACAAATCCCATTATCCCAAATGAAGTTTCCCAAACATTTCAGTCCAAACACATTGGTTTAGATAAAACAATAAAACAAGTTTATTAACTGCAGAAAGATAGATTTTAAGTGATTACAAGTAATGACGCATAAGAGTCAGAATTGGTTACAAAGAAAATAAAAGGTAAAATGCAATGAATATCTAATTTAACAAGGTTAAATGAATTCAAAGCAAAGGTTTCTGACACCACATGCTACAGCAGTCTTACTGGCTGGAATCCTTTCAGCTCAGGAGCCCTCCCCCAGTTCAGTGTTAATTTCCTTGTCCCTCAGGTGTTGTTGATGCCATGGGCTGAGGGAAAAGGAGGAGTGTTTGAGGGGGCATCTGTTCCCCTTTCTTATAGTTCTCTTCTTCTTTGAAAATCATCTCCAGTTGAGGTTCAGGAGACAGAAGATCTGTGGGGATAGGAACCGCCAACTGTTTCTTTACCAGAAATGTAGATTTCTCACTCATACCCTTTTTCCTGCCGAAGAATGGCCACTTAACCAGATGATAATTCATTTGATTTTGTTGACACCTGGCTGAGATATCAATTTGCCTTTTGTCTTTGAGGAACCTTTTTAAACTTGGAACATACATATCTCAGTAATGTTATACCGGAGAATATTATAACTTTACATACAATGTTGCCACACATATTTTACCAGGACAGTAATGATCAGCAAATTATAAGTTTTCAAATGGTACATCACAAGGCATACTTTGTACAAAATCTATTATAGTTTTGTAAAAAGGGTGAACGTAGGGATACAGACTGTCACAGTGGCTCTTAAAGATATGGCAGATATAGTAATAGGGAGATATTCCCTGCCCATTCTGTGTGGTGGATCTTGTTAAAGCTATTTTGCTCTCCCCTTACATGCACAGGCCCCACACTGACATCCCTAGGCATAGGCACCAACTTTCCCTCTTTTCCCTGTGTGCTCGACCCCCCTCTGCTCTGGCCCTGCCCCCACTCCAGCCCTTCCATGAGGCCCTGCCCCTGCCCCGCTTCTTCCCACCCCTTCCCCGCCCCCATTCCAATCACATAGACCCTGCCCCAACTCTGCTCCCTCCCTGCCCCTATTCCAACTCCTTCTCCAAATCCTTGCCCCAGCCCCACTTCTTCCCATAAGCGTGCCATATTCCTGCTCCCCCACCATCCTCCGAGCTTGCTAATGCCACCAAACAGCTGTTTGGCAGTGGCCAGGTGGGAAATGCTGGGAGGTAGGCGGAAGAGCAGGGACACGGCAGGCTCAGGTGGGGAGGGGACCTTGGCTGCCACTGGGTGCAGAGCACCCACTAATTTTTCCTCATGGATGCTCCAGCCCTGGAGCACCCTAGAGTTGGTGCCTATGTCCCTAGGTCTTTGGGACATGTTGACAGAAAGAACAAAGGCACAAAGGCCTAAACCTCAACTTGCAAGATGAAAGTAACTCCACTAGCCTCTACATGAGTTACCCATATTCTGTCCCAGGCTCTAGTCTAAACTTGTAGGGAGCTGGGTCCTGTTTCTGCAGAAGCAGTTTCTAATTTGGTTTCATCATGGTTGCGTCAGACATTATCAGGTTTCTGACTCCTTCACACACTGCACAGTCAACCTGTGGAACTCATTGCCAGGGGATGTTGTGAAGGCCAAAACTGTAACAGGGTTTTTAAAAGACTTAGATAAGTTAATGGAGCATAGGTCCATGAATGGCTATTATCCAAGATGGTCAGGGATGCATCCCCATGCTCTGGGTGTCCTGGCCTCTGACTGCCAGAAGCTGGAAGTAGACAATAGGGGATGGATCATCGATAATTGCTCTGTTCTGTTCATTCCCTCTAAAACAGCTGGCATTGGCCACTGTTGGAAGACAAGATACTCAGCTAGATGGACCATTGGGCTGACCCAGTATGTCTTATGTTGTTATGTTGAATATGGTCCAAGGAATAGCAATAGCTGCACTCAGCCACATTCCCTCCTTTACCAGAAATGGCAGAAGCAGAAGTGAACAGCGTAAGGCCAAAGTGGCTTTAAAGAGTTTTAGGAATTATTTCCGTCATGCTTCCTGTAGGTATAAACAAGGGAGATCAAAAGACTTTTCATGTGGGGTCAGAGAGGAGAATCTCTCATAGGCCTAGTCCAGAGTGGGAGTAGAATCCAAGTTCATTGCAACTATATTTAAACACAGTGCTGATAACAGGGCTCTAATTGTGGTTTCCCAGAGCCCTGGGGACAAAGACATTTTTATATTAGATCCTTGTTAAAGTAGAGTATTACTGCCATGTTTTGGGGATTCTCCATGGTCTTCTCTCCACTACAGTTGCATCTATTTTACAGTCCCCCATTTGCAACATTGCTCCACACCAACTGTTTGGTTTTTGTAGACATTTTACAGCCATGCATTGGAACCTATGCTGCACCGGTGGAAGGAAATGGTCATCTGTCCAGTTCACATTCATTAGCACCTTCATCTGTAGCCTCGGCAAAGAGGTCCAGGATTGTGCCAGCTATGGAGATTGAACTATGCCCTGAGGGCCCCAGACCTGCACTAGACACTTTTTTCTCAAAATCCCCTCCCACTATTTCTAAAACTCCCCCATTGGTAGCCATGGTGATAACACTGACATAGACAGGCTGCTAGCAGCAGTGGAAGCATCTTCCTTCCTGGTGATAGGAGACTAAGGCACACAGAGATTAAATAGGTTTCAGAGTAGCAGCCATGTTAGTCTGCATCCGCAAAAAGAACAGGAGTCCTTGTGGCACCTTAGAGACTAACAAATTTAGTTGAGCATAAGCTTTCGTGGGCTACTGCCCACTTCATCGGAAGCATAGAATGGAACATATAGTAAGAAGATATATATACATATACATGTTCATGTTCATGTTCTTTGTATGTGTATATATAAATATATATATGTGATCTGAGGGGATCTGGTAGGACACTTGGGGTTCAATTCTTATTTACACTAAGGCCACTTTACACTGCCAGAAAGATGTAAAGGGGGCTTGGTATAAAGGAGAACCAGATTTGTGGTGTTCCTTGTTTCTAGCTGGTGAGTTGTATTAAAAAGACAGCTACAAATACACAAAATACTTTTCCTAATATTCCTTTTCAGCCCAAAAAAACCTGAGTATGTTTCATATAAGCAACCAGACTGTGGAAGGCTTCTATGAAACTTTGGAAGGTCACGCAACACAGATAGAACTGGGTGAAATTCTTCAGCCAAAACTTTTTTTGGCAAAAAATGTAGATACAGAGACACCAACATTTTTCGCAATTTCAGATTTGCTGAACTGTTCCTGGGGGTGGGGGGTGGGGGGGATTTTTAAAAATCCCCCAAAGTTAACATTTTTATTTCAACATTTTCTAAGCAACATGTTAGGATTTTTTCAATTTGAAATTTTATTGATTTTTTTTAAAAAAAAAGTTTAAAATGCTCTAGTTCAAAACGAAATGTTATGTTCAATCCAATATGATTTTTTTTAACTTTTCAGTTCACCAAAAATTTCTAAAGTGTTTCGTTTTGGGTCTACCCAATTTTTTTTTCAATTTTTCAGAACAGCCAGCAACTTGAAAGATCAGTTATTCAGCCCTGGTCTATACTAGGAGTTGAGGTCAAATTTAGCAGCATTAAATCGATTTAACCCTGCACCCGTCCACACGAGGAAGCCCTTTTTTTTTTTTTTTTTACTTAAAGGGCTCTTAAAATCTATTTCCTTACTCCAACCCTGACAAGGGGATTAGTGCTGAAATCGGCCTTCCTGGGTCAAATTTGGGGTACCGTGGACACAATTAGACAGTACTGGCCTCCGGGAGCTATCCCAGAGTGCTCCATTGTGACCGCTCTGGACTGCTCTCAACTGGCCAGGTAGACAGGAAAAGACCCGCAAACTTTTGAATTTCAATTTCCTGTTTGGCCAGCGTGGCAAGCTGCAGGTGACCATGCTGAGCTCATCAGCAGAGGTGACCATGCAGAGCTCATCAGCAGAGGTGACTATGATGGAGTCCCAGAATCGCAAAAGAACTCCAGCATGGACCAAACGGGAGGTACGGAATCTGATCGCTGTATGGGGAGAGGAATCCGTGCTATCAGAACTACGTACCAGTTTTCGAAATGCCAAAATATTTGTCAAAATCTCCCAGGGTATGAAGGACAGAAGCCATAACAGAGACCCAAAGCAGTGCCGCGTGAAACTTAAGGAGCTGAGGCAAGCCCACCAGAAAACCAGAGAGGTGAATGGCTGCTCCTGATGATGAGCTGCATGCCATTTTAGGGGGTTCAGCCACTACTACCCCAGAAAAAAGAAAAAAGGCGCGGAATGATTGTCTGCCATTGTGCTGACAGAGGGAGGGGTGACTGATGACATGGCTTATAGGGTTGCCGTACAAGGAATTAAAATCAACAAAGGAGTCGGGCTTTGTGAGAAACAGAATGGCCCCCTCAAAGATAGAACTCAAAACCTCAAAGATAGAACTCAAAACTGGGTTTAGCAGGCCGTTGATTTCATGGAGGAAGGGAGGAGAAAATGAATACAAAACAAATCTGGTCTATTTCTTGTTTTGAGCCACTTCGTCTATCTTTATACATCTTGCTGGCAGCAGACTGTGCAGTATGACCGCTAGCCATCGTCATCTCCTGGGTGTTTGGCAGAAGACGGTTCAGTATGACTGCTGGTCATCATCTTCTGCTGGCTGCTGATTAAAAGACAGTGCACTGCCGGTAGGACTCCATTGCCATGAGATGAAACTTAAAAGGGAAATGACCTGGCTGAGTCACTCCCATGTTTGCCCAGGCGCCCCTGACCTCATTGAGGTCAGTTAAAAGAGCACCCAGGACTACGTTGACGACAGCTACCAGTCATACTGCACTGTCTGCTGCCAAAAGGCAATAAACTGCTGCAGTGTAGCAATGCAGTACCACGTCTGCCAGCACTCAGGAGACATATGGTGACAGTTAGCTGAGGGGGCTCCATGCTTGCCGTGGTATGGCGTCTGCACAAGAAAAAAGGCAAAAAACAATTATCTGCCCTTGCTTTCACAGATGGAGGGAGGGAAGGGGGGCCTGCCGATATGCCAGAACCACCCGTGACAATGTTTTAGCCCCATCAGGCACTGGGATTTCTACCCAGAATTCAAATGGGTAGCGGAGACTGTGGGAACTGTGGGATAGCTACCCACAGTGCAACGCTCCGGAAGTCGACGGTTGCCTCTGTACTGTGGACACATTCCGCCGACTACATGCACTTAGAGCATTTGTGTGGGGACACACACAATTGACTGTATAAAAACACTTGCTACAAAACCTACTTCTATAAATTTGACCTAATTTAGTAGTGTAGACATACCCTCACTCAGCTTTAATCACAGTGTACTTGGAATGCTTCAGAAAATGCACTGGCATGAAGCAAAGTGACAATGTCCAGTGTGTGGTACATCTACCAAAGCAAACTGGATATCCAGTAAAGTTGAATTTAAAAGAGACAACTAGCCCTGGATTTACGAATAGTCTGGCTACATTTCAAAGACCATCTTTTTCCGCAGGCAACAGAGGTAACATCTTTGGAGCTCTGAGCAAGCTTGAAAGCTTGTCTCTTTCACCAACAGAAGTTGGTCCAATAAAAGATGTTCCTCATCCACCATGTCCCTCTAATATCCTAGGACCATCATAGCTATCACAACACGGCATACAACAATGGAAGATATCTTCTTACACAGACATTTGGGAAGAAGGTGGACAGAGGGAGAACAAAAATATATGTGATTGCAGGACTCTTTAATTACTTTAATTGCTAAGTAGTTAATTATTAAACTCGCCTCAGCCACGATAATGACAAAATGCTCAGAAATAGCTAGACAATTTCTGTGACCGCTGCTCAATATGGGTCTCATTGTTACTGTGGGCTCCCCTTGACTGGTTGTTGTATTCATCTGTTGTCTCTTATCATATACTCAGATTGTCTGAGCTCTTTGGGCCGCATTTCTATAGGTATTTAGACCCCTAAAGGTGCAGACAGGTGCTTTTGAAAATCCCACTAAGCACCTGTCTGCATCTTTAGATGCCTAAACACCTTTAAAAATCTGTCCCTTTGGGAAAGGGATCCTCTTTCATTATAAATGTGTGCAGTGCCTAGCACAATGGGGCTGATCTCTGTTTGGGGCCTCTAGGGATTCTGATCATAACAATTACTAATAAATAGCACTAGATAAGTAAAAATGCCAATAATTAATTAACGGTGGCTAATAATTTGATTGATATCATCAATCCATTACTTATTGGTTTACTTGTACTTGGCACTGTGCATTTTAATTTGTTGTTAAAGTACCCAGAGTGATGTATGGGCACTTATTCTAAATCGAAATAAACTGACATTAACTGAAATACAGAGACACAAACTTGTGCATGCACACAGCAGTCATATGAAGTTTTATATAGAGGAGCCAGCAACTGGAAAGCTCCAGATTCAACAGTGCCCTCAGGGAGCAGAAACAACAAAATCCTCCATGACACCAAAAAGCATAATCACAATAGCCACAGTACAGAAGGCAACTTCTTACCGGCAGTATCCAGAATGACTAGCAATAATGCTAATAATTCATAAAAAGCTTGTATTTCTGTAGTATCTTCCATTTTAGGTTTGAAAAGCTCTTCACAAATGTTAACAAAAACAAACCTCTTATCCCCAAAGTGAAGCAAGGTAGTACCATCCCTGTTTTACAGATGAGGAAACTGAGGTCCAGAGTAGGGAGTGGCGTGCAAAGTGAGTGCAAAAGGTTATATGGGTGTAAAATGCTACCATCTGATGTGGTAGCATGCTACACTTACTTTGTACTTCACAAAGGTGTGAATCATGACAGCCCTTGAAAAAAGGAAATGGATTAGAGTTTGACAGCAAATCTGAGGCAGAACCAGTAATAGAGTCTTTGGCATCATTCCTATTCTATCACTATATCACACTCCCTGCTTTGATTTTTTACTAAGATTACAAGCAAATTTGGAATAACTATTATTTAACTAAAAGAAAAGGAGTACTTGTGGCACCTTAGAGACTAACAAATTTATTAGAGCATAAGCTTTCGTGAGCTACAGCTTACTTCATCGGATGCATTTGGTGGAAAAAAAAAACAAACAAAAAAAACTGAGAGCTTCTACTCTCAGTTACATATTAACAGCATCACTGAAGTCAATGGGGACATTGTTATGTGTAAGTGAGAGTAGAATAGGGCCTAGTATCATAATAATTTAATTATTTTATTCTGTTCTATATAGATGCTGATACCAAACTCATCACCATAGTAGCTGAGCGACTAAGTGGCCTAAATTCTCCTTTACCATATTAATAAACCTGACTGACATTGGTTATTTGGTCTCTTGAGTATATGTCATAATGAACCAATGTGTGGTCAAGCAATTGACTACACAATCTATCAACAAGTTCAGTTATATTCCTCATTATGGCATCTTTAAGTGTCCATCTGCCTACTTCCACACTCCTGGATTTTAATATTTAATTCCATTGCACCTGAAATTCCAGAATGTTCTTTATTGAAATCAGATATCCTGGTGCTATTCTTTTAACCTATGCTTTAATACTAGAGCTCATCAATATTTTTCTGTCAAAACATTTTTGGAAAATGACTTTTTTGACTAAATGAACATTTTTTGCAAAAATATCTGTTTTCATAAAAAAATTTACATCATCTGCAAAAAAAATGAAAACAAACATTTGGAATCTTGACTGCTGATTAAACAAAACCATTTTAGTTTGGGGATTTTCAATAAAAATCAACACAATTTTGAGGCAATCAAAAAAAATAATTTTCATTGAATTTTTTCATGGGAAAATGATTTCCTATCTGCTCTGCTTAATACATTGGATTCAAATAAATAGATAATACTTAGTACTGTCTTGAGTGCAGGGGTCCCTTCCAGTCTTACATTTTTATGATTCTATGATTCTTTAAATAATCACAAGCACCAATCTTCCATAATGCCATTATGTTCTCAATTCATTTCCTCTTTATTCTCTTTCCTTTCTATGTCATGTCATTAAATTGTCTTGTGTACAATTCAAACCTCTGCATAAATAACATCTTTGATCAGTATTTGTTACCCACATGATGTCTGAGTAATTTGGGTCCCCCATTAAGGCTCCTGTTGAAGTCAATGGCAAGACTCTCATTATCTTCAACAGGGCAGGACCAAGCCGTAAGATGGCATCCTGGCTGCTTTCGACTTCTTTGTTAACTGGTTCCTCGTTAATTGGTTTAGGAATTCTGGGCCAGACCTTCAACAGTTGTAAATCAGAACAGCTTCATTGAAGTTAATATACTTACCCCAATTTATATCAGCAGAGATTCTGTCCTTTTCCTATAATATGTTGATTCATTCATAGTCTCTCTCTTTCTTCCCTACCTCTTGCCTTCCCTTTTTGCCATCTCCCTTCAGTCCTATTACAGATGCCCACGTTGATTAAGTTTCTCCTTTTTCTCATTTCTTGTATCCTTATCACTATATTTTGCGGCTGCTTTATTCATTGTCAAGTTCATAACTGGTCAAATAATTATTTGAACTCTATATTAATTTTTCCTTTCTTCCATTATTTGACACCTCCAGTCAAATTTTATCTCACTGATTCTGTAAATGCTTTTGATGTATAATTCCACCTTTCCACCTTTTCTTCCCTTTCTACAAGATCAGTGCTGACATTCCATTTGTGCCATCCCATCTGGCTTATTATGCGTCACTGCTGTAGGTCTTACTCCTCACCATTTAGACTCTGATTTAGCAAAGGGCTTATGTATGTGCTTATCTTTAAGCATATGCTTAAATCCATCCCTGTTGAGCAAAACACTTAAGCTATTCCTTGAAGTTAAGCATGTGATTAAGTCTCTTTGAAGTCTTAAATATGGCATTTAAGTATGAAAAATTAGGCCCAGAATAACCTGGTTTGGAAGGGGCCTCAAACAGTTCATATAGTCATCTAAACCTTCCTATATACTGCAATGAGTGTCAGATCTCAGCCGTGACTGATGATTCCATAACAGTGACGGTGATTCCATAATTTCCCTTGACAGATTATCAAATGACTATACAGAAACATAATACTTACAGCTTATATACCATTCTGTATGTTCAAAGCACTGTAATGGCATTAACATGGATTTTTCTACACCAGAGAGACCTTCAGTCTCTGTTGTTCGGTTTCAGTACCGTGTCTTGATGAGTGGTCTGACAGTCTGGTGCTACAAGTCTGTAAGAGGAAGTCTCACATACCTTATCTATCTAATCTTACACAATCTGAACTATTTTAGGCACATCCAAGGTGCTCATCAGCAAGCTAGCTAAGCACATTGCAAAACTAATGGTACAGCGAGTCCAGGAAGGTGCTACTTTCTCTGTCTTCTCCTGTTCCCTTTTTCATCCCATCTTATTCCTCTTTCTTTCTCCTCTTCCTCACCCTCATCCTCTTGTGAGGTTTCTTTCTTTCTCTTTAATTTCCAAATGAGACAGAGAAAGCAGGTTCCGTTCAATATATGCTTGCATGACTCCTCTACAATGTCTGAGATATGGAAGCCAATTTGCATCCCATTGATTTTCTGTGGGAACAGAACAAGGCCTATAGAGTGCAGAATAAATACTGAGTCTTTGTTACCAGGTGTAAAGGTAACCTTCTGTGGAATTAGAGATAGACATGAACCGATACACTAGATCTCAGCATCCATGGACTTCGGAAGGAGGTTAAGAAACAGATTATCTCTGTAATGGGCCCTCTCTTCTTTCAAGATTTGTAGAAGTTCAGAACTAATTTTGCAGCTTGGGCTAATTTTGCAGTGCACATACTATTTATCCCCAATGCACTGAACTTTTCTTAACACCGTTTGCTAGAGTAAACTAAAGCAAGGATTTCATAGTGTTAACTCCTTTAATAAAGTGCAAGGGTGGAGATACACTAAGGAGAATGGAAAAAAATTGTTTCTGGTGCTTCCTGCTCCTTATGATGTATGAAAGTGGCCTCATGAACGTTTTTCAAAACCATTTTTTCTCTTTGTATTTTATGTTAGAAATATCTGGCCCTGATATCCCTCTTTTTGCTGGAGGACTTTGGTCAACTTTTGGAGGACCTGAAAGGTAACATCACAGCTCTAATAAACTGCAGCAATCCCAGCTTTGAACTCAGGATAGGACTGGGAGAGGTTTTTGACTGCCTAAGACTCAACAGGCCAGACTCTGAACTCCCCTACAGTAGAGTAAGTCAGGAATAACTCTATTAAAATCAACCGAGTGATAGCAGTATAACACCAGAGTAAGCAAAACCAGAACAACACGCAGTTGAAGGCTGGGATGGATCCACCATAGGTTGAAGCTGTGAGCTATGATGTTATCATCCAGATCTTCCAAAGATTTGCCAAAGTCCTCCAGCAAAAAGAAGGAGACATTAGGCCCAGATCTTTAAAATACAAATTATAATCAGAAAGACTTCTTTGGGAAAAAGAAAAGAAAAAAACCCAGACATTTATGAGGCCTTTTTTCTCCTTCCTAACGAGCAGTAAAAGATACATCTTTTTTAAAACGAACTGTTGCTTTGTCGTTCATCTCTCAAATGATGTACAAGATGAGCTGTCACACTTTCTAACCACGCCATTGATGATGCCTGCTGTCGAACCTCATGCTGGTTACTGTGAGCTGGCCATTTTGTGGCCACATCCTGCTCCACAAACTACTACAATACGGCTAAAAACTAAACCAAGCAACTGCTCCTCATCTAGTGCATGAAACGTAACTTGAGGCTCAGGCTGGACATGACACAAGGCGAGAGGAAATATTTTTCTTTCGGTGGGCTTTTTTTCCTTTGATATTCACTCTGTGGAATGGAGAGTGGAGGCATGACAGTGGGAAGGCAAGTGAATACAAAACATCTGTGGCCAGGAGCCAAAAATCAGCCTGTATGGCTTGCAGTGAACACCCACTCATCAAAAAAGTTCCACACTCTGAACTTTCCAAAAGAATCCTTGAGGTTTATTTGTTCTGTGGGTTTTCCCCTCATAACCAATACTCATCTGTGTATAAAGGCTTTATTAAAACACTGCGTTTGTTTGGCTCATTCACTACAATGTGCTATAAGTAACACACCACTCTTGGTGGGGGAAAACCATTTTCCCCTGAGAAACAATGTACATTTTCTCTTCTCAACTCATAAAGGATGAATTATATCTATTAAATGCTATTTCACCTTTTCAGCAGTTTAGCCTCACAACAACATTGTGAGGGAGGCAAACGTTGTCCCCATTTTACAGCTGTAGCAAACTGAGGCACAGAGAGGTTAAATGATGCAAGTCTGCGTTGGAGTCAGGACTAGAACGCAGAGTTCCCGATGCTCATGCCTTTGCCATACTCACAAGCCCATCCTGCATGTAATCAATGCTTATGCTGGCTGTAAATCTGTTTCCGTTCTGACAGCCAGCCTCTGTGATGTGGGCAGGGAGACAGGTGTGTAAGATGGCCTATGCTTTCGAAAAGCTCCAGCAAAAGATGTTGAAATTGTTTCGAACATTTAAAAACTACAAACAAAAGAAATCGTATCTCCTCTCCTGGACTGTCCTGTGCAGACGTGGCGATAAATAGCCAGATCCTCACCACGTGTAAAACCAGCATAGCTCTTTTAAAGTCAATGGAGTTATGACACTGAGGATCTGGCCCCATGTGTCTGAAGCTCCCAATGCTAGTCTTGTACTTTGGGATGGGCTCCCCTTCCTTTTTAGGAAGAACAGCATTGCAAAAATGTTATTAGAACTTCTTGCACTTGCAATGCCTGTACAGCATGCACCTGTGTGTTTTACAAATGTTGATTATTCTGTTGGGTTTAGATGCTTGGGATAAGGCCATTAGCTCAGATCCTGCTGAAATGGTTCAGCCTACACCTGTTTCTCCTCAGTGTGAACAGGAAGCCACAAGAGCTGGTGTTACAAGAGCTCTGCCAGTCCTCCTAACTCTGTCTCATAGTTCAGTGCCTCAGCTCTGGAAAACATTCAAAGCCCCCGTACCCAGCATTTGTGTTGGGAACTCTGGGAGAAGGAGTCCCAGAATACACCCAGTCTAAAGAAGGCTGTAAATAGATACGCCGGAATCGTTCTGCCAGAACCAAGTGAACATTGTGAACATTGGTGAACATTGCTGACCAAGCCCTTTCATGTAATCTATGTACCTACAGTAGTTCTCTTGCTGGGCATGGACACATCACTACTGGCCTTTTTGGAGCATACCTGATAGCTATTCAATGGCCTGTGTGAATTGAGATGGTATTCTCAGTCCTCTTCTTGATGGACAAGTGTCTGCATCACAAAAAATCCTCACTACTTGACAGTGTGTCTGGCAGGCCCTACATTATTGACCTTTATCCCAAAGGTACTGGATTATGGACAAGAAAATTAAACCACCCTCTAAAAAAAAAAAGAGACAAATCCAGGGAGCCAATGCCCAGCCTGAGTAACAGGCTGTGTACTGATTATTGGCCTACTGGGAGACTGGGGAGCCTCCTCTCTCCTAGAGACGATGAGCTGCCGAGCCACTCTGTAGAGGATACTTCAGCCCAAAGATTAACTTTATCCTTTATGACCACAGCATGCCCCCTGAGGGAGGGAGACCTGGAGAACTTTCCCAGCAGCAGCAAATCCTCTATTCCAGATGTTCTCAAACTGTGGTCTGCGAGCTCCATTCAGGTGGTCCGCAGATAGTTCCCTCTAAGGTGTACGCCTTGGCAGCCACACACGAGAGAATGAAGGGCCACCCAACTAATTAGTGGAGCCGCACAGGTTTGGCTCCACTAATTAGGTGCCTGGACCCTGGAGAAGACGCACATATAAGGTGAGGTGGTGGCCTTGTGGGAAAAGGGGATAGGTGGGAGGGGGCAATGGGATGAGAAGAGGGGATGGGGGGGATTTGGGATGTGCAGGTCTGCGATGGCCAGAGAAAAAGGCAACTTTCCCCAGCTCCAGGGCTGTGGCTGCTGGGGAAAGATGGCCCTCCTTTCCAGCTCCAGCTCTGTGGCTGGGGACAGACCCCACTCCTTCCCAGCCCCAACTCGGGGGCTGCTGCAGAAGGAAAGAGAGGGAGAGACACCCCCCCCCCGGCTCCTTCCCAGCCCCAGGGAAGAGGCTGCCACAGCGGGGGAGAGAGGGCACATCCATCACATTAGAAAGGTAAGACTACTGATATTAAAATAAGTTGTGTGCTTTTATTTGTAGAACAAAAAAACCACATTAATTATTATTAAGTTTTTTTATATAGCGCTTTTATCCAAAGCACTTTACAATAGTTAGCTAACCATACAAACAACATTTGGAAAGATCATTACATGGTCTGCCGAGACCCTCAGCAATTTTCAGGTGGTCCGCCAAAAAAAAAAGTTAGAGAACCACTGCTCTAGTCCCTCTTCTGCCTCTGCTCTGACCAGCCCCTATCCCACCCTTTGTATACTGCCCTGTAGGGAGCACCTGGTGGAGGTGAGCTCTGCATAGTCTCCCAAATCCAGCCCTCCACACCTTGGGTGGTAGACCCACACCTTTTCTGCTGCTGGACAGCTTGTGCAGCTGCAGCTACGAGAGCTGGATTTGCCCCCACGAAAAGGCTTTCAACCATTCACAAAGCAGCAAGGTGTCCAGCCACTGGGAGAAAACTGCTTTCTTTCAATTGATTGGGGGGTGGGGGGTGGAATTTTAGCTGGTTAGTACAGAGATGGGGGTGATTAGTTTCCAGTGGAGACTGGAATAGTATTCTGATTCATTTCTAAAGCCATTTGACATTTACACTGATGACAAGGAGCAGGCTGGAAGGGAGCAAACGGAAACAGTGGGAGTGGTGAAGCCACAATCAGTCTTTTGTTCAGCAGATCAATTGTTTCACTTGGAAAAAAATGCACCTGACAGGAGCTCATGTTTCCTCTAATGCTGATCATGTACATTAGTCTGCGTGAGACCAGCTGATAGATCTCATTCCAGTACTCACTAATCAAATCACTAACAACACCATCAGAAATGAACGCCAGCTGGCTGCAGGGCTGGCAGCCTCGGCAAAGAGGCCAGGGAACAATGAGCCACAAGGATAGAGCGACACTCTTGCCACTCTCTGTGGTCTCTGGAGGGCAGAGCATTTGTAGGGGTGGGTTGGGGGACTCTGGGAATCTTGGGCTGCCCCTGACCATGCTGTAGCGGTTCTGTAGTTAAACAGAGGGACTTCTGTTGCCTGGAGCATCAAGCAGCAACTTTCACCAGTGCTAGAACTTGCTCAAAAGTAAATAAAAAAAAGCAAGCAAGCAAGAATCATCTACAAAGGTTATAAGGAAAAACAGCATTGCAGACCTTACAGAGAACCTAAAAATAAGTCCCCAGGCCGTTTATGGGACATGGTAATGGAGGAGGAGGGCACACTCCATTTACGGCATGTTTGAAATGTTTTCTTAATGCAGCCCTGCATTGATTTGTGACCACACCCACCCACCTGTTTAGTTAGAGCTTTCAACCAATATTTAAGAGCAGTTTATTATGCTCCCCATGTCTGACATACTGTTGCAATGCACCAGCATGAAATCATTATTTAAGCCCTGACAGAATGCAGAAAAGACAAACAAAAGACCTTAGCTTGCCACGCCACTGACCCAGCTAGAAGAACGTGTTTAGAACAAACCATCCAACCCATGGGTATTTTTTGCCTTGCAAATCTGAGGAGCTGAGAAATGAATTAAAGTTTCCCAGAGGAAATCAAAATCCTTCAAGCTATGGCTCAGTGTGTGAGGAGGGAGTGGAATGACGGTATCGTTGTTCCAGTTCCAACTCTGCCTCTAACTGATGCTCTATCTGGCCTCTGAGAGGTCACTACTTCTCTTTGGGTGCTGCTCTACATTGGCCTATCTCTGCTCCCACTGAAGTCCATAGTGAAACTCCCATTGAGTCAAGCCAATGTTGAGCGCCTTTGAAAATCCTGTCCTTTGTGCCTGGGTTTACCCACCAAGAAAATGGAGATAATAATCTTTCTCAACCTCATAGGGGCCCTGCTCTTACCCCCAAAGTTCCCACTGACATCAACGGAGCGGGGTCAGCCCCATGGTGGTATGAAGTTAACTAATGCCTGTAAACCGTCTTGACATCCTCAGATTTAAGGTACCACTGTGCAGGAGAGTGAAGTACTGGTATGTACACCACAAAAGTAAAAACTTTCTCAAGTGCCTTTGGGTGGAAATTGGGCAAATAAAAGTGTAGGTTAAATCTCAGGTGACATTTCCTAATGGCGCGGATCTGTTAGACTTCGGAGAAATCCCCCAAGAAAAGTCATGGAAGCTCCAGTGTTGAGTCATTTAAAACAGGAGGGGGGCTAAAGCAGTGAGGAATATACTATTGGGAACAATCTTGGGTTCACCAGAAGATGGACTAGATGAACTAATCTGTAGGGCAAAAAGTCCTGAGATCTTTACTCAACGTTTACTGAGTCCTTACTCAAGCAAAACTCCCATTGGCATCAGTGGGAATTTGGCTGAATAAAAAAGTGACTGAGGACTTGAGGATCTGGCCCAGCGGCTTTAGGCGTAAGTAGCCAAATTCATGGGAACTGGCTATAATTCTCCATTTTCATGGGAATTCTTTTCAGCAGAGCTAAAGCAGATGCTTGGAACGAGTTTCACATCTTGGAAGACCTAGGTGACCTAGAGGGTTTATGCTCATCTCATGATTCAGCCAAATATCAGCTCCTGTTCTCTGGCCGGTTCGGCCAAGGATTGTGTAAAAGGTTCGCCAGGAAGCCTGGGGTGGGACAGTGTTGTATGCATTGAGTGTCTTTGTGCTTGTGGCTCCCCAGGTGGTATGGGCAACCTTTGTGGTGCAAGATGTATGTTCTCTTCACCCAGAACCATCCTTTAAAGTCTACAAAAGCAGACTAGCACAGGGAGTGAATGGTTAGTGAGCCATTGAAAGCTTATGTAAAATGGGACAGTGAAGGAGATGCCAGGCCGAGATAATACTGCAAGGAACGGCATGTAATGTGAACACTCCTTCCCTCTCGCTGGCTCCAGGTCAGATGTGCTCAGAAGACAAGTCAAAAGACGATGGGTCAATTTATCCCCATGTAAGTCCATTCAAGTCAATGCAGAGTTGCTCCTTCCAGGAGGCACTGTGCCTCTCTGAGTCTCTCAGGGAGCCCCTAGGGTGATACATAGACACATTGTGGCTCTAGGGAATAGCCCTGAACAAGGGACAATCTATCCACTAGACCCCAAGTGTTTCACTTGAGATTGCCTATTGTTCATTTGCCCTGTCAGCTGAAGCAATGATCATGGGGAGTTGTAGGAGCTACACTCTGCTCTTGGTGATGCTGGTGCTGCGGGCCCGGGTGTCACCGAGCGGATTTTTTTTGCCCTGAATTACGACAAGATTCTTGTTAAATACTCCACTGGGGTTCTCCCACTCAAAGCACAGCATGTCCCCGATGTGATGGTGGTGTATTATTTGTGAAAACACAGCGTGCACCTGACCAGATTTGGTGCCAATAACAAAGGAGGAGGTGGAGTGTTACAAAGCACAACCTGCGGTGGATGCCAAAAATAGCTGATAAGAATTCCTTGAGCAATGGGGAAATAACAAACTCGTATCTTAGCACCAGCAGAGATCCTGGATTAAGCTGGGGACTGGCATGCTGGATGGCTGAGGGGCTGGTAATGGGATATAAAGATTTTCATCACAGTGTCATTGGTATGAATTCACCAAGTCAACAGTGACTGAAGTTCATTACAAGCTGACAGCCCTTCGGTGTGAAATAATCTGGGGGCCTCTGGCCAATTGCTAGTGAACCGGTGGGTATGTTATCAAAGCCACCGTCACATTTGAGCCAAGGGTCCAAGAACTGTAAGATTAGGATGCTGTTAACTCCACTCTTGCTCCTGCAGGGGTTTCTCTCTCAGGAAATGCTGACAGGGTAGGGCAGGGGACCAGCCTTGCTGACACCCATGCTGTACTTACTTTGTGGAGGAAGGAAGCTCTTCAGGGCTCTCAGTCTAGGACCTTTCAACAGCACTAAATTCAATTTAAAGACCAAGATACTTTGCAAAGGAGCTAGTTTCTGTGGCCCTTGGCTTGTGACTAAGGCCATGTCTACACAGCAATCGGTGGTGTGACTGCAGTGCATGTAGACCTTCCCAAGCTTCCTTCAATGTAGGTACCAATAGCAGTGTAGCTATGGCGGCACAGGTTTCATCCCGGCCTAGCTACCCACATACACGCTCCGGGTCCTGGACAGGCTTGTACAACCTGCACTGGAGTCCGTGCTGTTGTGGCTTCACTGCTATTGGTACCTGAGCTAGCTAGATTAAAGCTAGGTCAGGTATGTGTACACTGGCTGCAGTCACATATACCCTGACTGCAGTGTAGCTGTACCCTGAGAGGGAGGGCATTGGAAGGCTGTGGAGGGAAAGACACCAACAGGGTCCCTACAGCCATCTCCAGCCATCTCATCCCCTTTCCACCCGAGAAGGCGGGCTGCTGTTCGGGGAGCTGGCAATTCAATCCGTACTTGCTTTGTGAGTGTGAAGTTTCCCAAGCCACGCTCCAATGATTGGAGACAGAATGCTCTCTCCCTTCTAAATCCTGAGAGGTGCTTTAGGGAGTGGCTGGGCTAACAAACATGAATTGGAGTCTTCCGAATGAGAAGCAAGAAAGGCCTTTTGAACAGAATAACAACTCCATATGCAGTTGTTTGCCAAAGGTGGGTGAACTGGTGTTCCTTTGTCAGCTTATGGAATCGCTACTGAGATGGTGTCCCAAGGGCTTACTCCTC
The DNA here is from genome assembly GCF_009764565.3 of Dermochelys coriacea. Taxonomy (NCBI): domain Eukaryota; kingdom Metazoa; phylum Chordata; order Testudines; family Dermochelyidae; genus Dermochelys; species Dermochelys coriacea. Next base: position 199,428,702 of record NC_050068.2, on the reverse strand, counting down.
TCTTCTTAACTCCCTCCAGTTCAGTGTTTTTCCTTAATGCTGCAAACCCACACCTGTTTGCTGGCTTGTTCTCAGTGTTCTCCATGTCGACAGAGTACAGTAAACAGGAGGCTCTAACTGCCATCAGGCCTGTTCTCTGAACTCTTGTAACAAGATGCCTTTACTACTAGTGTTTTGCATTTCTACGGCATCTTTCACCCCAGACACATTAACAAAAGTAGCCTCACCGTCCCTTTTGAGGGCCTGTAGGCCAAGGATCATTTCTTCCACATATGTTGAGTAGCAACTGATTCTCCCATCAAGAGCAACTGCCCTGGGGCCGGCGATTTAAAAGGGCCCAGGGCTCTGGATGCCACTGTCGCTAGCAGCAGGATATCACAGTTATTCCTGAGGGCATGCTGCACCAAAAAAATTAAAATTCTGTGCACAGTATTTTAAAATGTTGCAAAATTCTGCAAGCTTTATTTGTCAATAAATAAATGTGGAAGCTCCAGCATGACAGTGGGGAGCACAGGCCACTGGCTGCACGAAGGTGGGAGATCACCCTGCAGCCTCCCCATCCCCCACCCCTGGGACATGGACTCGGTGAGGCTGCACCCGACCCTGACACAGCATAAGGTCTGGACCTACCCCAGAAACACTCTGGGGCCTTGCCCTCAGTGCACCAGCTGTGGGACAGGCAGGGTCAACCAGGCAGGATCCAATGTGGGAGGGGCTCAGTGTAAGGTGAGAGGATGCTGTGTGGGACAACCTGGGTGCAGGCCGCTCAGTGCGGAGTCTAGGTGTGGGGGGATCTGGATGCACAGAGGCTCACTGGGGGAGTTCCAGGTACAGGGGCAATGGAACTCTGCAGGGGCTTCCAGGTGAAAGAGGTCAGGGCTCAGCGGAAGGATCTGGGTGTGGGGTCTGAGCGGGAGGCTCTGGTGCTGGGGGGAGTGGGGCTTGGTGGGGTGGAAGTCTGGGTGCACCTAGTTGGAGGCATCTCTTTTCTGTTCTTTTATCTGTCTACTCCTGTCAATCATTCAGCTCTGCACAGCTCTCCATCTTGCAAGCAGCACTGTGTGAGCGGTTCTCTGCATCCACATGGCACCCCCGTACAGTGAATGGAGCTTTGTGTGGGTGCAGGGCTCTGCTCACATGGAACAGTTTGCAGGAATGGGGGGCTTATATGGTCAATCACACCTTACAGCTCCTCCATTGTTCAGAGTAACACCCAGTCTGCCTCAAGCCACGGCAGCTTCATTTGCTTGCCTTATTTCCCTGTAGCTCTCTTTTTGATCATTTAATTTTAACTCCTTTATTTTTAGATTTTCTCTTTGATGATTTGTGCTGGCCAATGCAAAGACAGGCACCCAGGGTCAAACTCTGAGCTCCTTACTCAGTAGTTTTTACCTAGTCTTACTCAGGCAAACCTCCCATGAATTCCCCATCATCCCCTTGTGATCTGACCCTACTGCATAGGAGAAAGGGGTGTCATCTGCTCCCATGGCAGGTGACATGTGCTCCCTTCCCCCACTTTCATTGCTCTCTGCGAGGGTCAGAGCTGCATGGGGGGCATTGGCGGGCCTGTAGCACAAGTGGGGAGAGCAAGGTTAGGATGAGGTGGGGAGATTCACACCCAGGGCCAAGGCTTGTGAGCATATCCCTGCTGCAGCATTCCGAGTCCAGCTCTGTGCCTGGTGCCTTATCTGAAAGGTCAGACAAGAGAGAAAGAACAAATAGCACCAGTAAAATATTAAACCACATTTCCCAGATAAGCAACTGGGGCTGCTTCATTAAGGAAACATACCCAGGGAAACCATCTGGAGTTGGCTGGAGAAGGGATTTTTAGCTGGCAGGATCCCCACCCTCCCACGGCTCCCAGAATACAAGCCTCCCCTGACTTATATTCACTTTAAAAAAAGAAGAGCGAGGAGGCATCAAACAATGGTCAATCAATCCCATTTGTTCTGCTTAATGGAGAACAAACTTGCAGCGGGGACTGGGCAATTATAGCTCCAGGTACGTTTGTTCCTTCACCATTATGTTCTCTGGGGCAACTGGATGATTCAGGATGATGGTGGTTTACATGACCTGCGGTTGCATAAGGCACTGCTGTTCCAGCAGCCCTGGAGCACCTGCTAGCCAGAGACCCATTCTCGATTCCCTATCCCCAGTTCTGTAAACCTTAAGCATGTGCTTCAGTGCTTTGCTGAATCAGGACCTATATACGCAGAAAGGCTGGTGGTTATCTGACAGACCTTAAAGACTAGACTCCTCTAAACTTACCAAGGGCCAGACTATAATGATGGTTACACTGATATACATCCAGAATAATCCTGTTGAATAGAGATCCTCTGCATTTGTACTGGTCTAACCTACCAGAATTGGTCTTGAGGACCATGGGCCACGCACATCTCCAGAGACACTCCACTCAGCCAATGGGATTATTCATGTGACTGAAAAATGTGCCAGACCCTTAAGTTGCAAGCACCTCAGGGCAGGGGCCCTTCCTTTCATTTGACTGTGAAGCACAGTGTACTTCAGTACTGTTATTTATACATATATATATATATATATATATATATAAGAGCCAGATCCTGGTCCCTTGAATCAGTTGCCACTGATTTCAGGGACACCTAGATTTGGTCTGAACTAATAAGTACCACAGAGAATAGCTGGGTGCACGCAGTCACGTACACAGGTTTCAGACACCACTTTTTCAGGCTGTCTGTGGCAATAGCTACAGTGACAACAGAGAAGCACTAACTAGAGCTGGTTGGAAAAGAGCTAGTGTCGTCCTCACTAATTTTTGGGGAAAAAATGAAACATTTTGTTTTTTCCAATTTTTTTCACAAATATTTCCCAGTTTTCTTGACAAAGAATTGAATCCCAAATAACTTTCTGAAAACGGGAACATTTTAGAACCAAGTGAAGATTTTCACAGAAGATTTTCCATATGGATGGAAGACTTTCAACCAGCCCTATTCATAAGCATGTACCCCCTTCCCATCCTTTCAAGGTTTGCTGAGCACACAAGAAAAATGAACGAAATGGTCTGGACAAAATAGCTCCAGAGAGAAGGACAAAGAAAATCCCAATGGTGACAGAGTTTGCCAATTCCATCTCTGCTGTAAGTCCATCCATTGAAATGGCTTTACACCAGGAATGGTTTTGGCCCCGGTAAGTTTGTTTCATTTTCCAGAGAGTTTGCTCCATGCAGCTTTTTTTGAATCCATGATTTAATGGATTTCTCTCCTGCAAAATAAAATCTGAAGACTAGGAAACTCTTTCCTCAGATCCATCCCCCTCTGGATGCTCTAGTCAGCCTTGTTTCTTTTCTGAACGGTTCTCAGGCATGTTTTAAAATGTCACGCACTCTATATTCTTGCATCATCACTCTCGCTGTCACCTCCAGTGCTAGGAGTCTGACTTTCAAGAACAGCCTTAGAAAGCAAATATGCTATTGTGTGTGGGTTGACCTGCTCTACTTATCAGTAGGAAAAACCCAGTATAATCCCTGACAGGGCTGCAGACAAGAGCAAGATCTGTGGCTGACTAACACAGCATGGATGAGCACTTTTATGTAATAGGGAGACATAAGTGGAAGAGGAAGAAGGAAATGCTTTGGTCTGAGGAACCCCTGTTCCTACTCCCCAGTTACAGTACAAATGTACAAACAATAGCCATCTCTGGGAATATGACCCCTGGGCACAACTGTGGGTTTCACACTTGGTTCTTTACCAAACAAATTTTAAAATATACTTTTCCGCATGCAAACTAGAGAGGGGCCCAAAATGCACAATTCAGATCTGTATACCAATTCTAAACATCCCAAGGGCTGTTCTAAAGACAAAGGCTAGTTCAAAACTCAGATCCAGATCTCAAATACCCTAAAGCTGGGAAGTGTTGAGATCTCGATTTTAATATAAGACCCTTACTAGTACTTACATGACAAATGTCCTCGCTTAGGAGTTTGCAGCATTGTTGTAGCCATGTTGGTACAAGACTATGAGAAAGAAAAGATGGGTGAGGTAATATCTGTTATTAGAACAACTTCTGTTGGTGAAAGAGATAAGCTTTGGAGCACCACAGGGCAATTCTTCAGGTCTGGATAAGGTAACCAGAGTGTCACAGCTAAATACAAGATGGGACATATTGTTAAGCATAAGGGTTAACACATGTTGCAAGAAGCAGGTTATTAACACCTTTTCAGCCATAGGACAAAGGAGGGTGAGTAGGTTACAAATTTTGTAATGAGCCATAAAACCAGTGTCTGATTTTTAGTAGATAGCAGAATGTGGCGCTTTGCTCAGGACACCCAGCACTGTAAACCACTGTGTTACCCCTCTGCCTTAGCAAAAATGAGCTTTACTAGAAATTAGCCTGTATGTCAGTTCCCTGCCACACCAGTCTGTCTACCTCACCAGCAAACTGCTCAAGATTCTTCCAGTCCTTACCTTCCATTGCAGGTAACCATAATTGAACTCCAGTTCCCGAGTTCCCCAGAGACAGCTCTCTGCAGTGCCCAGTCCCTCTCACTGAACACTCACAGAAAGTATTAAGTTTGCTGCCTCCAAAGAGACAGAGAACACACCAGCCTGTTAATTTTGCTTTATCTCAATATAACAGCACTGAGATGGTTTACAATAAAACTAAGTTTATGAACAAAGAGCAGAGATTTAAGTGATACTAAGCAAAAGAAAAAGAGATAGGTGTGGTTACAAACAGAACAAAAGAAAACATGTTTTCCAGTGACTAGAACTTACTTTTAGCAAGTTGCAATCTGTGCCTGAGCAGTTTTCTCACTTACATCAAGGTATCGGCATCTCTACCACTCCAGGCCATGGGATCCAATGTTCACAGAATCCGAAGGTGCTGCTCTCTTTGTTTCCTAAGTGATGGATCACTAGTGTGTCTTTTTGTTCCCTTTTCCCCCGCAAAGTCCAATGTCTTTGTCTCAAGAGCCAAGAAGACTTCCTGTGGGTGCAGATTCAGACCCCTAGTGTGCTCAGTAAATTGTTTCCTCCACAGTTTGTTAGCTTGATGGCTTTGATTACCTTATGTGTAAATGTACCTCCATGGCCTCTGCCTGTAATCAAGCTGGTCAGCCAGGTAAATCCATGTTCCTTTCTCGAGGGCAGACTTGATTTATGCACTGCCTCCAAAACACATTTTTAGAATGTATTTCCAGCACACATACATAACTTTTTATACCCAACCCATACATACATCACACAATGATTTTCGGGACCACTGTGTCACCAGTTTACATATGATACCCTACATGACACCTCTTACCTAAATATTATGACAATAATGTGTTGGGGGTACTGATTGTTTCAGCCTTGATATGAATTACCATACAGTGGGCTTTTTGCTCATGGGCATTGAGGGGTGCTTAGGGTAATACAAAGTTATGAATTCAAGTTCCCAAGCTCATCTTTTGAAGGTATGCAAGTTTCTTTTGAGGATGAGGACGGATAGGTCAGATATGGAGGTACTCAGCAAAGAGCTGAAACTTGTTTCACCATGTTCCTCCCTAAAGCTGTCCTCCTCAAATGTATCTCAATTGAGTTAAACAGGGTGGGTCCCTCCATTGGGTTCAGTTGCCTCATCTTTTTTCCCAAATATTCTGATTGGATCTTTCAGCTGTTAGCAGGTTTGAAAGGGATCTGACCAACCGCTGGTACGTGGGTACCATTTTAGATGGGTGAAAAAGTGTAGAAGCTGCCCACCTGTCATCTTTGGTCATCCCCATTGGTTGCCTATCTGTTGAGCTCAAAGAGCAGCAGCTATGTCTGTATGTATCATCACAAGCTGGTATGTACAGTATTTGGAAGACATTTTTCTGGAGCTGACTACGCCAAATAATTTTTTTGCCCACCCCATATTCAAATGGCTATTAGTAGTGCATATTTCTCATCCTCTAGCAATATTTAAATGGATCCCCTGACTTGTTTGTTCTTGAAGGATCAACTTTTCTCCATAACTTGAAATCATTCTGGGAAAGCTTTAACTGATGGTACCACACCAGTAACACATCATTCAAAATTGGAGGAACCTTCAGGTTGTTGGATTTTAATTCCTAAATAGTTACATTGCATAACTGTAAAGGCCCAGATTTTCAAAGCCAGGCACACAAATATACATGCACACAGAACAAAATGCCTGATGCACACTCAACCTATTGGGTATTTGCACATATTATCTAGTTATAAGCATCTTTGTGCAGATGCATTTGAAAATGTGGGCCAAAGCACATAATATTTTCCACAAAACAAGAGTCATGTAGACAATATTTGACAGCAGAGCTGGTAAAAAAAAATGGGGGGGGGGGGTCCATGTGGAATGCTTTGGCAAAAAATTTTTAAAAAATATTGAATTTTCACAGGAAAATTTCAGCTTTTTATTTAATAAATTGGCCAAGACCCCAAAATAAATAAATAAATACATAAAAATCCATTGGAGTGAGGGGGTTGGTTTTCCAATGAAAAATCAACCCGTTTTGAGAACGGCAGCCCTTTTTTGTGAAAAAAATTATTTTGCCGCAAACCCAATTTTTCATCCAAAAAAAAAAAAAGTTTTGACAGAATATTTTCAATCAGCTCTATTCCATGGAGCATCAAGCAAAGAAAAAATCATCATTCGCTGATCAAGTTGGGCCAGAAATAATAACATGCTATCAGAACGCAGCTTTAAAGCATGCCTCATATACAGCATGGGACTATTCCCTGAAAATTCCAGCTTTAATCTACTGACTGCAGTGTTCCTCTTGGTTTATGCAGTCGCTTCCAATGTACTGCTTTTTCTACTGACATTCATATAACCGTAACGATGAATAGGCTTTACAGAGATTTTAAAAAGATATCGTCCCTGCCACAAAGTGCTTACAGTCTAAATCAGATAAAGAGAGGAAATGAAGGCACCACATACAAAGGGAAAGGCGGAGTGAGAGCTGAGACAGAGATAAGATCTATGATGTCATATGGTGAGAAAATCACTGACATTCTGATTTTAAATTGAGGCAGAATTAGGGCAAGAGCAGAGGGATCCCCAGCACAGGAGTTGGAGCCAGCACCGCAAAGGTTGGGAGGTATTTGAAGAAAAGAGATCTGAAGAAGGTGACTGTGGCCAGTTGATGCAAAGGAAGTGAAATGTTTCAGGCACATGGGAAAGCTCTAGTAAAGGCAGAAAGGTAAGAGCTGGTAGAGAAGCCCCACAGAGCAACAAGATGAAAAGAACAGGTGCAGGGCAGCGTAGAAGCATGACCACCTTCTTCTTTTTTTAACACCGGCGATTAAACTAGGCGCCTTCAAGGCTGAAAGCATCAGTCTATTCATCTTGAGATAAAGAGACAACCTTTGAAGGAGAGATTTCAGAGTAGCAGCCGTGTTAGTCTGTATTCGCAAAAAGAAAAGGAGTACTTGTGGCACCTTAAATTTGTTAGTCTCTAAGGTGCCACAAGTACTCCTTTTCTTTTTGAAGGAGAGAGTTGTCACAGACTATACCCTCTGTGGATCACGCTTGGCGGGGAGGGGACACGTAATGCACACTGAACAGACAGCTGCATTATCAACCCCAACATTAAAAAATACTGTTGGTCCCCCAAAAAGCATGAGATTTTTAAAATATATTTGGAGTCTTTTTTCTTTGCCTACTGGTTTGAATTTTTAGGGTTCTCTTGGATCACATTTTTGAGCTATTCTCCACAACCAGGAGGGCAAGAAACTAGATCTGGTTGGTAATTTTTCAACAAAACACTTTTTATTGAAAAATGACAAATTATCAAAAACCAATTTTTTTCACAAGAAAAGGTCATTCCCTCTCCCCCCCCAAAAAAATTCAAAACTGTTTGAGTCAAGGAAAGTTTTGAAATTGTCAAAATGTGTCATTTTGACATTTTCAAAATGAAAAATTCCAATTTTCTGGTTTTAAATGACTTTTTGTTTTGAAATTTAACTAAAATTAAAAAATAAAAATAAAAATTATCATAAACTAAATGAAATGTTTTGAAATTATCAAAACAAAATGATCTGATTGTCCCAAACCAAAACAAATGTTGGATTTTTGGTTCACAACATTTTGAAGATTTTGAATTTTCATCCTGATTTGTGATGGATTTTTTTGTTTGTTTGTTTGTTTTGTTTTGAAAATCTCAATTTTGGTGGGACAGGAAAATCACTTCCCACCGATCTATTAGAAATTTACTTTTTAAAAAAATGAAAGCTGAGATTTTCACATAATCGCATGACTCCAGCTGCTGGAGCTTTAAGAAAAATACCCAATAGGATGAGAGTAAAATTGCCAGAGTTGGCAACATTGAGTGGGGTACAGTATTGCTAATGAAGTCATGACACATCTCATCTCTCATTTCCTTCTGTAACCTACTCAATGTTGCCAATTCTGACAATTTTACTCTCATCACCCATAGTCAAAAAACAAGAATTTAAACTGGAACAGGTGCAGAGAAGAGCTACAAGGATGCTTAGGAGACTGAAGGGCCTATTTTATGAGCAGACACTGGAAAAGCTTGGCTTGTTTAGTCTTGTAAAAAGAAGGCTGAGAGGACATATGATTGCACTCTAGACATTCACTTGGGGGTGGGGGGAGGAAGGGGGGTATAAATACCAGGGAGAGTGGAGAGCTATTTAAGCTAGAGGATAGTGTTGGCACAGGAACAAATTGATAGAAACTTGCCATGAACAAATTCAGGCTGGAAATTAGAAGAAGATTTCTAATGATCAGAGAGGGTGAGGTTTTAGAACGGCCTCCCAATAGGAGTTGTGGGGGCAAACAACTAAAAATCAAAAAATAGAGGAAAAACTATCCTTGCATGATTTCCAGCCCTACTTTAGACCCCAAAGAGGCTTGGATGGATTTCAGCTGCTTCTCAGCTAAAACATCTGACCTTTAAAAATTATCATAAATTGTATGTACATTTAACATTCACAAAATGACTGGACTGTCATCCCTCGAGACTGAAATCATCCCTGCTCTTCCAATATGTCTCAGTACTGTTGCGGCGGTTGGGGGAGAATCCCATTCTATCTTTGGCCTGGCTAATGAGTCTGCCAAAAATGGTACAGGGTTCCAATTGTGGAGATAGGTGGTTTGTTTATGTGGATACTTGGCCACTGGAAACTTAAGCAAGACCTGGGCACTCAGCTCCCCCAGTAATGAGTGAGATATCAATGCCTCAAGAATGATAGATACATAAACCAACCTACCAAACTCATTTCTTATAGGTCACTGGGCTGAACTCAAACCAGTGACTTACAGGCATTAGACTATTACTGGGCTAACCAATCCTCACACCACTAAACCTTCTGAGATTTACTCAGGGATGATTGAAAACTTTCTTAAAGCTTTTGCCCAGCACTATATTTGCTGCTTGTTGAAATGAGGCAGGAAACTTCTCACCACACAGAAATTACCTTTTCTTGGCAGGTGTGTTTTGCTCACTCTGAAGTGACATTGTCTACAAGTAGCCAACAAAAAAAATTTTTTTTAAAATTACATTAAATGTTGGTTAATAATCAGTGTTCATTTATAATAAGGTGTGTCATATTAACTGAGTACAAGCACATACATCAGGGAGGGCAGAACCTGGGGTCAGGCAGGGATGCATTTTGAAATGTGTATTTTATGCTTTAATATCTTCCAGCTACACTGTAATTGAAAATGTTGCTGGACATTTTTTATAAATGGTCCATCTGGATTTATTGTTTGTATAATGGGCCTGATCCAGCTCTACTGAAGCCAGCAGGAGTTCTTCCATTGATTTCTCTGGTGGTTGGATCAGGTCCGATGCTTTTCAGAAATATCTCTTTAAAGGAAAAGGAAAAAGAACTGCTTAAAGGGACACAGTCAACTTCATTTGGGTTTTGTTAAGCAAAACAAGCAAATCAAGTTTTACAAAACCTCATCAATAAAAACATGCTCATAGGATTTTTAACAAATTAAAATGAAAACAGTTTGGGAATGGGGGATGGTCCTAAATTTTCCCCTGCTATGCTGGAGACATAAGCACAGGGCTACTGCTTGAGACCACAAGCTGGTGAAACCGACTAGCATTATTTGTATAATTTGTAGCACCTAGAGGTCCCAATCAAGATCAGGGCCCCATTGTGTTAGGTGTTGAACACATGTATCGTAAGAGACAATCCCTTCCCCAATGAGCTTATACTGTCTAAAACAGTGGTTCTCAACCTTTTTTCATTTGTGGACCCCTTTGGACATTTTAAATGGAGGTGCGGACCCCTTGGAAATCCATTGTCTGTATATATAGTTGAATTCTGTTCAGTCAGTTTTCAGTCTAAGTCTTTTGCGGACCACTTAGACATAGGGTCCATGAAGGTGCTATTTTCTCCATCTTGTCCTGTTCCCTTTTTCATCCTATCTTATTCCTCTTTCTTTCTCCTCTTCCTCACCCTCATCCTCTTGTTTCTTTCTTTCTCTTTAATTTCAAAATGAGATAGAGAAAGCAGGTTCCGTTTAATATATGCTTGCATGACTCCTCTACAATGTCTGAGATATGGAAGCCAATTTGCATCCCATTGATTTTCTGTGGGAACAGAACAAGGCCTATAGAGTGCAGAATAAATACTGAGTCTTTGTTACCCAGGTGTAAAGAGTTTCTGTGGAAATTAGAGATAGACATGAACCAATACACTAGATCTCAGCATCCATGGACTTTAGAAGGAAGTTAAGAAAGAGATTATCTCTGTAATGGGCCCTCTCTTCTTTCAAGATTTGTAGAAGTTCAGAACTAATTTTGCAACTTGGGCTAATTTGCAGTACACATACCATTTATCCCCAATGCACTGAACTTTTCTTAACACCATTTGCTAGAGTAAACTAAAGCAAGGAAGGAAGATGATTTCATAGTGTTAACTCCTTTAATAAAGCGCAAGGGTGGAGATACACAAAGGAGAATGGAAAAAAATTGTTTCTGGTGCTTCCTGCTCCTTATGATGTATGAAAGTGGCCTCATGAAGGTTTTTCAAAACCATTTTTTCTCTTTGTATTTTATGTTAGAAATATCTGGCCCTGATATCCCTCTTTTTGCTGGAGGACTTTGGTCAACTTTTGGAGGACCTGAAAGGTAACATCACAGCTCTAATAAACTGCAGCAATCCCAGCTTTGAACTCAGGATAGGACTGGGAGAGGTTTTTGACTGCCTAAGACTCAACAGGCCAGACTCTGAACTCCCCTACAGTAGAGTAAGTCAGGAATAACTCTATTAAAATCAACCGAGTGATAGCAGTGTAACACCAGAGTAAGCAAAACCAGAACAACACGCAGTTGAAGGCTGGGATGGATCCACCATAGGTTGAAGCTGTGAGCTGTGATGTTATCATCCAGATCTTCCAAAGATTTGCCAAAGTCTCCAGCAAAAAGAAGGAGACATTAGGCCCAGATCTTTAAAATACAAATTATAATCAGACAGACTTCTTTGGGAAAAAGAAAAGAAAAAAACCCAGACATTTATGAGGCCTTCTTTCTCCTTCCTAACGAGCAGTAAAAGATGCATCTTTTTAAAAACGAACTGTTGCTTCGTCATTCATCTCTCAGATGATGTACAAGATGAGCTGTCACACTTTCTAACCACGCCATTGATGATGCCTGCTGTCGAACCTCATGCTGGTTACTGTGAGCTGGCCATTTTGTGGCCACATCCTGCTCCACAAACTACTACAATACGGCTAAAAACTAAACCAAGCAACTGCTCCTCATCTAGTGCATGAAACGTAACTTGAGGCTCAGGCTGGACATGACACAAGGCGAGAGGAAATATTTTTCTTTCGGTGGGTTTTTTTTCCTTTGATATTCACTCTGTGGAATGGAGAGTGGAGGCATGACAGTGGGAAGGCAAGTGAATACAAAACGTCTGGGGCCAGGAGCCAAAAATCAGCCTGTATGGCTTGCAGTGAACACCCACTCGTCAAAAAAGTTCCACACTCTGAACTTTCCGAAAGAGAATCCTTGAGGTTTATTTGTTCTGTGGGTTTTCCCCTCATAACCAATACTCATCTGTGTATAAAGGCTTTATTAAAACACTGCGTTTGTTTGGCTCATTCACTACAATGCGCTCTAAGTAACAAACCACTCTTGGTGGGGGAAAACCCTTTTCCCCTTAGAAATGTACATTTTCTGCTCTCAACTCATAAAGGATGAATTATATCTATTAAATGCTTTTTCACCTTTTCAGCATTCAGCAGTTTAGCCTCATAACAACATTGTGAGGTAGGCAAACATTGTCCCCATTTTACAGCTGTAGCAAACTGAGGCACAGAGAGGTTAAATGATGCAAGTCTGCGTTGGAGTCAGGACTAGAACGCAGAGTTCCCGATGCTCATGCCTTTGCCATACTCACAAGCCCATCCTGCATGTAATCAATGCTTACGCTGGCTGTAGATCTGTTTCCGTTCTGACAGCCAGCCTCTGTGATGTGGGCAGGGAGACAGGTGTGTAAGATGGCCTATGCTTTCGAAAAGCTCCAGCAAAAGACGTTGAAATTGTTTCGAACATTTAAAAACTACAAACAAAAGAAATCGTATTTCCTCTCCTGGACTGTCCTGTGTGGACGTGGCGATAAATAGCCAGATCCTCACCATGTGTAAAACCAGCATAGCTATTTTGAAGTCAATGGACTTATGACATTGAGGATCTGGCCCCATGTGTCTGAAGCTCCCAATGCTAGTCTGGCACTTTGGGATGGGCTCCTCTTCCTTTTTAGGAAGAACAGCATTGCAAAAATGTTATTAGAACTTCTTGCACTTGCAATGCCTGTACAGCATGCACCTGTGTGTTTTACAAATGTTGATTATTCTGTTGGGTTTAGATGCTTGGGATAAGGCCATTAGCTCAGATCCTGCTGAAATGGTTCAGCCTACACTTGTTTCTCCTCAGTGTGAACAGGAAGCCACAAGAGCTGGTGTTACAATAGCTCTGCCAGTCCTCCTAACTCTGTCTCATAGGTCAGTGCCTCAGCTTTGGAAAACATTCAAAGCCCCCGTACCCAGCATTTGTGTTGGGAACTCTGGGAGAAGGAGTCCCAGAATGCACCCAGTCTAAAGCAGGCTGTAAATAGATACGCCGGAATCATTCTGCCGAACCAAATGATGGTCTTTGAAATGTAGCCAGACTGTTCATAAATCCAGGGCTAGTTGTCTCTTTTAAATTCAACTTTACTGGATATCCAGTTGCTTTGGTAGATGTACCACATACTGGACATTGTCACTCTGCTTCATGCCAGTGCATTTTCTGAAGCATTCCAAGTACACTGTGATTAAAGCTGAGTGAGGGTATGTCTACACTACGAAATTAGGTCGAATTTATAGAAGTCGGTTTTGTAGAAAGCTTTTTTATACAGTCGATTGTGTGTCCCCACACAAATGCTCTAAGTGCATGTAGTCGGCGGAGTATGTCCACAGTACAGAGGCAACCGTCGACTTCCGGAGCGTTGCACTGTGGGTAACTATCCCACAGTTCCCGCAGTCTCCACCGCCCATTTGAATTCTGGGTAGAAATCCCAGTGCCTGATGGGGCTAAAACATTGTCGCGGTGCTGGCATATCGGCAGGCCCCCCTTCCCTCTCTCCTTCCGAAAAAGCAAGGGCAGACAATCGTTTTGCACTTTTTTTCTTGAGTTATCTGTGCAGATGCCATACCATGGCAAGCATGGTAATAGCTCAGCTAACTGTAACCGTGTGTCTCCTGGGTGCTGGCGGACATGGTACTGCATTGCTACACAGCAGCAGTTTATTGCCTTTTGGCAGCAGACAGTGCAGTATGACTGGTAGCCATCGTCGACGTAGTTTTGGGTGCTCTTTTAACCGACCTCAATGAGGTCGGGGCGCCTGGGCAAACATGGGAGTGACTCAGCCAGGTCATTTCCCTTTTAAGTTTCATCTCATGGCAATTGAATCCTACCGGCAGTGCACTGTCTTTTAATCAGCAGCCAGCAGAAGATGATGACCAGCAGTCATACTGAACTGTCTTCTGCCGAGCACCCAGGAGGTGACGATGGCTAGCGGTCGTACTGCACAGTCTGCTGCCAGCAAGATGTATAGAGATAGATGAAGTGGCTCAAAACAAGAAATAGACCAGATATGTTTTGTATTCATTTTCTCCTCCCTCCCTCCATGAAATCAACGGCCTCTAAACCCAGTTTTGAATTCTATCTTTGAGGTTTTGAGTTCTAAATTTGAGGGGCCCATTCTGTTTCTCGCAAAGCCACCCCCTTTGTTGATTTGAATTCCCTGTAAGCCAACCCTATAAGCCGTGTCATCAGTTGCCCCTCCCTCCCTCAGCGCAACGGCAGACAATCATTCCGCACCTTTTTTCTGTACAGACGCCATACCACGGCAAGCATGGAGCCCGCTCAGATCACTTTGGCAATTAGGAGCACATTAAACACTACACACATTATCCAGCAGTATATGCAGCACCAGAACGTGGCAAAGTGAAACTGGGCGAGTAGGCGACCTCAGTGTGGTGACGAGAGTGATGAGGACAGGGACACAGACTTCTCTCAAAGCACGGGTCCTGGCAATGTGGGCATCATGGTGCTAATGGGGCAGGTTCATGCGGTGGAACGCCGATTCTGGGCTCGGGAAACAAGCACAGACTGGTGGGACCGCATAGTGTTGCAGGTCTGGTACGATTCCCAGTGGCTACGAAACTTTCGCATGAATAAGGGCACTTTCATGGTACTTTGTGACTTGCTTTCCCCTGCCCTGAGGCACAAGAATACCAAGATGAGAGCAGCCCTCACAGTTGAGAAGCGAGTGGCAATAGCCCTGTGGAAGCTTGCAATGCCAGACAGCTACCGGTCAGTCGGGAATCAATTTGGAGTGGGCAAATCGACTGTGGGGGCTTGTGATGCAAGTAGACAACACAATCAAAGATCTGCTGATATCAAGGGTAGTGACCCTGGGAAATGTGCAGGTCATAGTGGATGGCTTTGCTGCAATGGGATTTCCTAACTGTGGTGGGGCCATAGATGGAACCCATATCCCTATCTTGGCACCGGAGTACCAAGCCGGTGAGTACATAAACCACAAGGGGTACTTTTCAATAGTGCTGCAAGCACTGGTGGATCACAAGGAACGTTTCACCAACATCAACATGGGGTGGCCGGAAAAGGTACATGACGCTCACATCTTCAGGAAGTCTGGTCTGTTTCAAAAGCTGCAGGAAGGGACTTTATTCCCAGACCAGAAAATAACCTTTGGGGATGTTGAAATATCTATAGTTATCCTTGGGGACCCCGCCTACCCCTTAATGCCATGGCTCATGAAGCCATACACAGGCAGCCTGGACAGTCGTCAGGAGCTGTTCAACTACAGGCTGAGCAAGTTCAGAATGGTGGTGGAATGTGCATTTGGATGTTTAAAAGCGTGCTGGTGTAGTTTACTGACTCGGTTAGACCTCAGTGAAACCAATATTCCCACTGTTATTACTGCTTGTTATACGCTCCACAATATCTGTGAGAGTTAGGGGGAGACATTAGCGGGAGACATAGGCAGGGTGGAAGGTTGAGGCAAATTGCCTGGCAGCTGGTTATGCATAGCCAGACACCAGAGCAGTTAGAAGAGTACACGAGGGCGCGGTGCACATCAGAGAAGCTTTGAGAACCAGTTTCATGACTGGCCAGGCTACAGTGTGAAAGTTCTGTTTTGTTTCTCCTTGATGAAACCCCCCCCGCCCCTTGGTTCACTCTACTTCCCTGTAAGCTAACAACCCTCCCCTCCTCCCTTCGATCACTGCTTGCAGAGGCAATAAAGTCATTGTTGCTTCACATTCATGCATTCTTTATTAATTCATCACACAAATAGGGGGATAACTACCAAGGTAGCCCAGGACAGGTGGTGGAGGAGAGAAGCACCAGGAGGGGTGGTGGAGGAGGGAAGGACAAGGCCACACAGCACTTTAAAAGTTTAAAACTTTTAAAACTTATTGAATGCCAGCCTTCTTTTGCTTGGGCAATCCTCTGGGGTGGAGTGACTGAGTGGCCGGAGGCCCCCCCAATGCGTTCTTGGGCGTCTGAGTGAGAAGGCTATGGAATTTGGGGAGGAGGGCGGTTGGTTACACAGGGGCTGTAGCGGCTGTCTGTGCTCTTGGTGCCTTTCCTGCAGCTCAACCATACACTGGAGCATATTAGTTTGATCCTCCAGCAGTCTCAGCGTTGAATCCTGCCTCCTCTCATCATGCTGCCGCCACCTTTCAGCTTTAGCCCTCTCTTCAGCCTGCCACTTACTCTCTTCAGCCTGCCACCTCTCCTCCCAGTCATTTTGTGCTTTCCTACACTCTGACATTGTCTGCCTCCATGCATTCATCTGTGCTCTGTCAGTGTGGGAGGACAGCATGAGCTCAGAGAACATTTCATCGTGAATGCGTTTTTTTTGCCTTCTAATCTTCGCTAGCCTCTGGGAAGGAGAAGATCCTGTGATCCTTGAAACACATGAAGCTGGTGGAGAAAAAAAAAGGGACAGTGGTATTTAAAAAGACCCATTTTATAGAACAATGGGTACACTCTTTCACGGTAAACCTTGCTGTTAACATTACATACATAGCACATGTGTTCCAAGGTCGCATTTTGCCTCCCTCCAGGGCGTGGTTAGTCCCTCCCTCCTCCCCTCTCCTCATGGCTAACAGCGGGGAACATTTCTGTTCAGCCACAGGCAAACAGCCCAGCAGGAATGGGCACCTCTGAATGTCCCCTTAAGAAAAGCACCCCATTTCAACCAGGTGACCATGAATGATATCACTCTCCTGAGGATAACACAGAGAGATAAAGAACGTTGTTTGAACACCAGCAAGCATTCACTGCAATGCTTTGTTCTACAATGATTCCCGAGTACATGCTATTGGCCTGGAGTGGTAAAGTGTCCGCTCATGGTGGATGGAATAAGGCTGCCCTCCCCAGAAACCTTTTGCAAAGGCTTTGGGAGTACATCCAGGAGAGCCGCGAATGCCAGGGCAAATTAATCATTAAACATGCTTGCTTTTAAACCTTGTATAGTATTTTAAAAGGTACATTCACCAGAGGTCCCTCCTCTGCCTGGTGGGTCCGGGAGGCGGCCTTGGGTGGGTTCGGCGGGTACTGGCTCCAGGTCCAGGGTGAGAAACAGTTCCTGGCTGTCGGGAAAACCGGTTTCTCCGCTTGCTTGCTGTGAGCTATCTACAACCTCATCATCATCATCTTCCTCCTCCCCAAAACCTGCTTCCGTGTTGCCTCCATCTCCATTGAAGGAGTCAAACAACAAGGCTGGGGTAGTGGAACCCCCTAAAATGGCATGCAGCTCATTATAGAAACAGCATGTTTTGGGCTCTGACCTGGGGCGGCCGTTCGCCTCTCTGGTTTTCTGGTAGGCTTGCCTCAGCTCCTTAAGTTTCATGCAGCACTGCTTCAGGTCCCTGTTATGGCCTCTGTCCTTCATGCCCTGGGAGATTTTGACAAATGTTTTGGGATTTCGAAAACTGGAATGTAGTTCTGATAGCATGGATTCCTCTCCCCATACAGCGATCAGATCCCATACCTCCCATTCGGTCCATGCTGGAGCTCTTTTGCGATTCTGGGACTCCATCATGGTCACCTCTGCTGATGAGCTCTGCATGGTCACCTGCAGCTTGCCATGCTGGCCAAACAGGAAATTGAAATTCAAAAGTTCGTGGGCCTTTTCTTGTCTACAAGGCCAGTACATGTGAGTTGAGAGTGCTGACCAGAGTGGTCACAATGGAGCACTCTGGGATAGCTCACGGAGGCCAATACCATCTAATTGTGTCCACAGTACCCCAAATTCGACCCAGCAAGGCCGATTTCAGCGCTAATCCCCTTGTCGGGGGTGGAGTAAGGAAATTGATTTTAAGAGCCCTTTAAGTCGAAAAAAAGGGCTTCGTCGTGTGTACACTGCTAAATTCGACTTCAACTCCTAGTGTAGACCAGGGCATAGTCTGTGGATCCCCAGGGGTCCATGGACTACAGGTTGAGACCCAAGGTCTAAAACAAGACAGACAGTGAAATAGAAGCAAGGTGGCTTGTCCAAGATCAGACAAATATCAGGTCTCATGAATCCTATTGCCCAGTGCTCTAGCCACTGGATGACACTGCTTTCTTAACAAGGCATGAAAAGTAAAACAGACCAGACTGTGTTACTGTCCGGGGTGGGGGGGGAGAGAGTGAAGTATAAACAGGTAAAAGAAAGAGCATATATGGTAAAATGTAAATTTTCTTTTGTAAAAAAGCTTTCATTTGTAATAATGCATGCATAATCAACCAGGTGAAGATTATCTCTACCTATGGAGCCAAATTCATCCCATGAGCTTGAGTTTTTGTCCTGACAATGTCTCTTTAGTGTCTGTATAATGGTGAGTATTCCAGGGGCATAATCTTTTGTAGCACCCTATAAAATCAACGTCCTTCCTTCACTTTATATACATTCTTTTCATGTGAGAGCATTTCCAAAAATAACCATGGTCTGGATGTTCATTGCTCCACATAAACAGACTACTTGGCTGAGAGACCAAGTGTAATAACTGACAAAGGTTCCATCAGAGGACTGTACTCCTGACTTTGCCTGGGGATGGATGGGATACCCTTGTCTCTTCCCACTCTAACCACTGTGATGTTCTGTAACATGCTGGCCTTGAGCCAGTCCACATTAGGGAAGTAAAAAAATCAGTGGAGAGAAGTACATTTGAAGGTCAGAAAGAAAATAATTGGGGCCTCTTTGTGCCAGCTGTCTGCAGGTGACTCCGTTCCTCCTCTGTCTGCACCCTGATGGCAGGAGACGGCATTGACAGCTGTGTGGAGGAGCCAGCTCAGGTGTAGAAAGAGAGAACACTGTAGCCTTGGTCGTGTCAGTGACAGTCCGAGTGCCTCCCATTCCCAGCCTCTAACCAATCCAGACTTTCCTTTCCTGAAAAATAAAGGGACCCCTGGCCATCATGAGGCTTTCACACAGGTCAGCTCTGTGCAATGTGTAACTGTGGTGGGACGGGGAGGTGAATAACTATGACCCTCTAGGGATGGGATTCATTTTTGGAGGCTCCCTCCACAACCGAAAGAATTTGAGACTCACTATATTTATTTACTACGATGAAGGCTGAGATTAGTGCTGACCTCCAAAGGTTCCCCAAAAACCTATGACCCTGAGCTTTGCAGTTCCCACAAGCCAGACCTCAGTTCCAGAACCAGGAACAGAGAGCAGGAGGCTTGATCTCCAGTTCTTTGCTTCTAACGCTCCCCATGCTTTGAACACATTGTGTGTTTAAAAAATAAGCAAAACTCAAATCTGCTGTACTAGTACTAGTGAATTGTGTATTTATTTAGAGGTTTTCTACAGGCCATTGTCTTATGTTTCACATTGACTATAATGACTTATTGGTTATTTTTAATGCTGCTAATGAGTGATGTTTAATCAATCACAGAAAATACTGCTAATATAGCATGTTGCTCAATGGCTCACTTGACTCTCCGTTGTTTTACTGAATGTGAGTAAAATATTGTTATCACTGGACTAGAAATAATTGTTCAGGTGATGGCCTAGTTGAACACCAGCACTCTGACATCATTCAGCTGAGCTTTCCAACCCCTCCCCGTTAGCTGCAAATAGACAAAACCATATTCAATGCAGATACCAAAAGTGGCTTGTTCTGCACTATATATTTGGGTTCTTCACTGTGGCACTCAGTGGCATCAAGTTTAACAGGTGGCAGATCTGTCACTTTTTTTGGCCAGTCATGACCGATGCATGTCAACTGATTCAACGTACATTAAATCCTCAGTGTGTCTAGGTGATGACCTCATAAGGTTCCAATATGAGCTGAACCAACTTATAAAGATCAGGAGGATTCAATTAAGAGTGAGTTTAAAGAGCACAAATTCACCCCAGACGCCCGAAACACATTTTCATGGAGAGCATCAGCGATGTGTGGAAAGGTCTGTAGCAGGGCAGTGTATGAAGTTATAGGGAATGCAGAATTCCAGCAACTCAACATGAGCGAAAATGTGTTTTATTGAACCAAAAGGCCTTTATTTAATTGTGTCATAAATATAAAGGGAAGGGTAAACACCTTTAAAATCCCTCCTGGCCAGAGGAAAAGCCCTTTCACCTGTAAAGGGTTAAGAAGCTAGGATAACCTCACTGGCACCTGACCAAAATGACCAATAAGGAGACAAGATACTTTCAAAGCTGGAGCGGGGGGGGGAACAAAGGGTCTGGGTCTGTCTGTGTGATGCTTTTGCCGGGAAAAGAACAGGAATGGAGTCTTAGAACTTAGTAAGTAATCTAGCTAGACATGCATTTGATTATGATTTCTTTAAATGGCTGAGAAAATGGAATGGATATTCCTGTCTTTGTGTCTTTTTGTAACTTTTTGTAACTAGAGGGATTCTCTATGTTTTGAATCTCAATACCCTGTAAGGTATTTACCATCCTGATTTTACAGAGGTGATTCTTTTTACTTTTTCTTCTATTAAAATTCTTCTTGTAAAAACTCAATGTTTTTTTCATTGTTCTTAAGATCCAAGGATTTGGGTCTGTGGTCATCTATGCAAATTGGTGAGGATTTTTATCAAACCTTCTCCAGGAAGGGAGGTGCAAGGTTTCGGTGAGGATTTTGGGGGGGAAAGACGTTTCCAAATGGCTCTTTTCTAATAAAAAAACCCGGTTAGACATTTGGTGGTGGCAGTGAAAGTCCAAGGGCAAAAGGTAAAATAGTTTGTACCTTGGGGAAGTTTTAACCTATGCTGGTAAAAGTAAGCTTAGGAGGTTTTCATGCAGGTCCCCACATCTGTACCCTAGAGTTCAGAGTGGGAAAGGAACCTTGACATGGTGGCAGAGCGATGGGATTAACTTGAAATCATTTTGAGATCAATGTGAGATTTTTTGAACCAGAAATACAGATTTTAAAAGGGAATTTTTTTTTCCTTTGGGCTGCTGGAAAGCAGGTTTCCACCTGGAAGCAGTTGGAGTTTTTTTCTCTGCTTTGGGGCCAGAATAGAGACAAAAGGGAATTGTCTTTTGTGAGCTGGAGTTTTCTCTACCTAAAGGCAGGGTAGTTAACTTCCTGCAGGGAAATTCACAAGTCTTCACAGACCTGAAGTTTTTTGCTTTTTTTTTTTTCCTCCTAAGAGCAACTAGAGGGGTTTTCTGCCTATTTGCCTGGAGACAAAGGTGTCGGGGGGTTTTTTAGGATTTCTCTGTACACTGATAATCACTGCCAGAGAACATAAGTATCCGGACAGCACAGCAAAATTTTACAAGCCAAGTTTTTTTGTTTTTGTTTTTGTTTTCTTTCTAACTCTCGGGTGTAAAGTTAGTTAAAAACGGAGAGGTTAGGATGACAGACTCCATGGTTCAACAAAAGCTGGAATTAGCCAGATTTGAGGCTGAGGAAAAACAAAAGGAATATGAAAGACGGATAGAACTCATGCGGATGGAGATGGATGTACATGCAGCCAGGGAAAAAGAAATGGAGGTTGCCCACAGGAGGGAAATGGAGGCAAGGGACAAAGAAATGGAGTCAAGGAACAAAGAAATGGAGGCTGCCCACAGGAGGGAAATGGAGGCAAGGGACAAAGAAATGGAGGCAAAGGACAAAAAAATGGAGGTAAGGGCCAAAAAACTGGAGGAGAAGGAAAAAGAGAGGAAGCATGCACTGGAGATGGAGAAGGCAAAGACTCAACAGAATATACCAACAAACCCTAGCAATCCTTCTCCAGGTACCAGTTCCCATCCCAGAAAGTTCCCCACCTACAAGGCAGGCAATGATACCGAGGCCTTCTTAGAAAACTTCGAAAGGGCCTGCCTTGGGTACAGCATCTCTACAGACCAATACGTGGTAGAGCTGAGGCCACAGCTCAGTGGACCCTTAGTGGAGGTGGCGGCTGAAATGCCTAAGGAACGCATGAACCAGTATGAACTGTTTAAAACCCAGGCGAGAGTCAGAATGGGGCTAACCCCCGACCATTCCCGTCGGCAGTTCAGAGTCCTAAGGTGGAAACCAGACGTGTCATTTACCCGACATGCCTACCACATTGTGAAACATTGGGATGCCTGGATATCAGGAGCAAGTGTCAAATCTCCAGCAGATTTGCCCTTCCTAATGCAAATGGAACAGTTCTTAGAGGGTGTTCCTGAGGAAATAGAAAGATACATCCTAGATGGGAAGCCCAAAACTGTAATTGAGGCGGGGGAGATTGGAGTCAAATGGATGGAAGTGGCAGAGAAGAAAAAAATTGGTCGCAGTTGGAGCAGATACCAGAAGGGACAACCTCAGACCACACCCTACTACTGGCGGCAGCCCACCTACCCCCCAAGGAACCTTCCAGACACCTTATCATCCAGCCACACCGTTCTCCAGCAACCTACCTCACCCCATGACCCATCAGCTGGATGATGTTTTAAATGTAACGAGATGGGGCACGTAAAGGCCAACTGCCCCAAGAACCCCAACAGATTTTAGTTCATTGCACTGGAATCACCCCAGAGGTCCTCAGGCCCAGATACCTCCCAGATAACCTCGGAGCAGAGGGAAACTGTGAGTGTAGGCAGGAAGAAGGTCACCGCGTGGAGGGACACCGGAGCACAAGTGTCGGCTATCCATGCTTCCTTAGTGGACCCCAATTTAATCAACCCAGAGATCCAAGTGATGATTCAACTCTTCAAGGCAAACTCTTTCAATTTGCCTACTGCCAAGTTGCCTGTCCAGTACAAGGGCTGGTCAGGAACGTGGACTTTTGTAGTCTTTGATGATTATCCCATCCCCATGCTGTTGGGGGAAGACTTGGACAATCATATGAAGTGATCCAAGAGGATGGGAATGGTCACCCACAGCCAAGCTAAACAAGCCGTCACGCCTAGCTCTGTTCTGGAAACTTCTACCAGGAGCTGGTCAGAGGTGATGGACCCAGACCCCAGGCCAATGTCTGCAACAGCAGTAATGGATCAAGTCCCAGAGACCCAGGCATAGCCAGTCCCAGAACCAGAACCAGCAGAACAACCAGCACCAGACCCACTGCCAGTACTGAATCCAGTACTTGCAACCCCAACACCAGAGGGCCCCACCAAAGCTACCTAATTGAGGTCAGAAGATGTAGGGATAAAGTCAGAGAGGCTAAAAGTCGAGTAGAGTTGGACCTTGCAAAGGGAATTAAAACCAATAGTAAAAGGTTCTATAGCCATATAAATAAGAAGAAAACTAAGAAGGAAGAAGTGGGGCCGCTTAACACTGAGGATGGAGCGGAGGTTAAAGATAATCTAGGCATGGCCCAATATCTAAACAAATACTTTGCCTCAGTCTTTAATAAGGCTAAAGAGCATCTTGGGGATAATGGTAGCATGACAAATGGGAAGGAGGATATAGAGGTAGATATTACCATATCAGAGGTAGAAGCGAAACTGAAACAGCTTAATGGGACTAAATCGGGGGGCCCAGATAATCTTCATCCAAGAATATTAAAGGAATTGGCACATGAAATTGCAAGCCCATTAGCAAGAATTTTTAATGAATCTGTAAACTCAGGAATAGTACCGAATGATTGGAGAATTGCTAATATAGTTCCTATTTTTAAGAAAGGAAAAAAAAGTGATCCAGGTAACTACAGGCCAGTTAGTTTGACATCTGTAGTATGCAAGGTCCTGGAAAAAATTTTGAAGGAGAAATTAGTTAAGGACATTGAAGTCAATGGTAAATGGGACAAAATACAACATGGTTTTACAAAAGGTAGATCGTGCCAAACCAACCTAATCTCCTTTTTTGAAAAAGTAACAGATTTTTTAGATAAAGGAAATGCAGTGGATCTAATTTACCTAGATTTCAGTAAGGCATTTGATACCGTGCCACATGGGGAATTATTAGTTAAATTGGAGAAGATGGGGATCAATATGAACATCAGAGGTGGATAAGGAATTGGTTAAAGGGGGGACTGCAACGGGTCCTACTGAAAGGCGAACTGTCAGGTTGGAGGGAGGTTACCAGTGGAGTTCCTCAGGGATCGGTTTTGGGACCAATCTTATTTAATCTTTTTGTTACTGACCTTGGCACAAAAAGTGGGAGTGTGCTAATAAAGTTTGCAGATGATACAAAGCTGGGAGGTATTGCCAATTCGGAGAAGGATCGGGATATTATACAGGAGGATCTGGATGACCTTGTAAACTGGAGTAATAGTAATAGGATGAAATTTAATAGTGAAAAGTGTAAGGTTATGCATTTAGGGATTAATAACAAGAATTTTAGTTATAAGTTGGGGACGCATCAATTAGAAGTAACGGAAGAGGAGAAGGACCTTGGAGTATTGGTTGATCATAGGATGACTATGAGCTGCCAATGTGATATGGCTGTGAAAAAAGCTAATGCGGTTTTGGGATGCATCAGGAGAAGCATTTCCAGTAGGGATAAGGAGGTTTTAGTACCGTTATACAAGGCACTGGTGAGACCTCACCTAGAATACTGTGTGCAGTTCTGGTCTCCCATGTTTAGAAAGGATGAATTCAAACTGGAGCAGGTACAGAGAAGGGCTACTAGGATGATCCGAGGAATGGAAAACTTGTCTTATGAAAGGAGACTTAAGGAGCTTGGCTTGTTTAGCCTAACTAAAAGAAGGTTGAGGGGAGATATGATTGCTCTCTATAAATATATCAGAGGGATAAATATAGGAGAGGGAGAGGAATTATTTAAGCTCAGCACCAATGTGGACACAAGAACAAATGGGTATAAACTGGCCACCAGGAAGTTTAGACTTGAAATCAGACGAAGGTTTTTAACCATCAGAGGAGTGAAGTTTTGGAATAACCTTCCAAGGGAAGCAGTGGGGGCAAAAGATCTATCTGGTTTTAAGATTCTACTCGATAAGTTTATGGAGGAGATGGTATGATGGGATAATGGGATTTTGGTAAGTAATTGATCTTTAAATATTCAGGGTAAATAGGCCAAATCCCCTGAGATGGGATATTAGATGGATGGGATCTGATTTACTATAGAAAATTCTTTCCTGGGTATCTGGCTGGTGAATCTTGCCCATGTGCTCAGGGTTTGGCTGATTGCCATGTTTGGGGTCGGGAGGGAGTTTTCCTCCAGGGCAGATTGGAGAGGCCCTGGAGGTTTTTTTTGCCTTCCTCTGTAGCATGGGGCATGGTTGACTGGAGGGAGGCTTCTCTGCTCCTTGAAGTTTTGAACCATGATTTGAGGACTTCAATAGCTCAGACATGGGTGAGGCTTTTCATAGGAGTGGTGGGTGACATTCTGTGGCCTGCGCTGTGCAGGAGGTCGGACTAGATGATCAGAGTGGTCCCTTCTGACCTTAGTATCTATGAATCTATGAATCAAACCTGAACCGGCAGCAACCGATAACCCTACACAAGAGGCTCAGCCGGAGCCTGAACCCCAACATAGTGCACCAGCGGAGAGCGGTTCACAGTCAACAGAAACAGCCCCATCCCCTACATCGCTTCCAGAGGGACCAAGTATAGGTACACAATCCAATGAGGAACTGATGTCTCCAGCATCAGGGGAACAGTTCCAGACCGAACAGGAAGCAAATGAAAGCCTCCAGAGAGCTTGGACGGCAGCACGGAGCAACCCACCGCCTCTCAGCTCTTCTAATCGATCCAGTTTTGTTGTAGAAAGAGGACTTTTATACAAGGAAACTCTTTCTGGTGGACACCAGGAAGACTGGCATCCTCAGAGATAGTTGGTAGTTCCAACTAAGCATTGGGTCAAGCTCTTGAGCTTAGCTCACGATCATCCTAGTGGCCATGCTAGGGTGAACAGGACCAAAGACTGGTTGGGGAGGTCATTCCACTGGGAGGGAATGGGCAAGGATATTTCTACCTATGTCCAGTCTTGTGAGGTATGCCGAAAAGTGGGAAAACCCCAAAACCAGGTCAAAGCCCCTCTCCAGCCACTCCCCATCATTGAAGTTCCATTTCAGCGAGTAGCTGTGGATATTCTGGGTCCTTTTCCGAAAAAGACACCCAGAGGAAAGCAGTACATACTGACTTTCATGGATTTTGCCACCCGATGGCGGAAGCAGTAGCTGTAAGCAACACCAGGGCTAAAAGTGTGTGCCAGGCACTAGCAGACATTGCCAGGTTGGTTGGCCCTCTGACATCCTCACAGATGCAGGAACTAATTTCTTGGCAGGAACTATGGAAAGTCTTTGGGAAGCTCATGGGGTAAATCACTTGGTTGCCACTTCTTACCACCATCAGACAAATGGCATGGTGGAGAAGTTTAATGGAACTTTGGGGGCCATGATACGTAAATTCGTAAATGAGCACTCCAATGATTGGGACCTAGTGTTGCAGCAGTTGCTCTTTGCCTACAGAGCTGTACCGCATCCCAAAGTTTAGGGTTTTCACCATTTGAACTTGTATATGGCCACAAGGTTAAGGGTCCATTACAGTTGGTGAAGCAGCAATGGGAGGGATTTACACCTTCTCCAGGAACTAACATTCTGGACTTTGTAACCAACCTACAAAACACCCTCCGAACCTCTCTAGCCCTTGCTAAAGAAAACCTACAGGATGCTCAAAAAGAACCAAAAGCCTGGTATGATAAACATGCCAGAGAGCGTTCCTTCAAAGTAGGGGACCAGGTCACGGTCTTAAAGGTGCTCCAGGCCCATAAAATGGAAGCATCGTGGGAAGGGCCATTCACGGTCCAGGAGCTCCTGGGAGCTGTTAATTATCTCATAGCATTCCCCACCTCCAACCAAAAGCCTAAGGTGTACCATATTAATTTTCTAAAGCCCTTTTATTCCAGTGAATTAAAGGATTGTAAGTTTACAGCCCAGGTAGGAGATGATGCTGAGTGGCCTGAAGGTGTCTACTACAAAGGGAAAAGTGCTGGTGGCGTGGAAGAGGTGAACCTCTCCATGACCCTTGGGCATATGCAGAGATAGCAGATCAAGGAGCTGTGCACTAGCTACACGCCGACGTTCTCAGCCACCCCAGGACTGACTGAACGGGCATACCACTCCATTGACACAGGTAATGCTCACCCAATTAAAGTCCAACCTTTCCGGGTGTCTCCTCAAGCTAAAACTGCTATAGAATGGGAGATCCAGGATATGTTACAGATGGGTGTAATCCGCCCCTCTGGCAGCGCATGGGCATCTCCATGGTTCTAGTTCCCAAACCAGATGGGGAGATATGTTTTTGCGTGGACTACCGTAAGCTAAATGCTGTAACTCACCCAGATAACTATCCAATGCCACACACAGATGAACTATTAGAGAAACTGGGAGAGGCCCAGTTCATCTCTACCTTGGACTTAACCAAGGGATACTGGCAGGTACCGCTAGATGAATCTGCCAAGGAAAGGTCAGCCTTCACCACACATGTCGGGCTGTATGAATTTAATGTACTCCCTTTCGGGCTGCAGAATGCACCCACCACCTTCCAAAGACTTGTAGATGGTCTCCTAGCGGGATTAGGGGAATATGCAGTCGCCTACCTTGACGATATGGCCATATTTTCGGATTCCTGGGCAGAACACCTGGAACATCTACGAAAGGTCTTTGAGCGCATAAGGGAAGCAGGACTAACTGTTAAGGCTAAGAAGTGTCAAATAGGCCTAAACAGAGTGACTTATCTTGGACACCAGGTGAGTCAAGGAACTATCAACCTCCTACAGGCCAAATGCTATCCAAAAGTGGCCTGTTCCAAAGTCAAAGAAATAGGTTCAATCCTTCTTAGGCTTGGCCGGTTATTACAGACGATTTGTACTGTAATACAGCCAAATCGCAGCCCCACTGACAGACCTAACCAAAAAGAAACAGCCAAATGCCGTTCAGTGGACCAACGAGTGTCAGAAGGCCTTTAACCATCTTAAAGCAACACTCATGTCTGACCCTGTATTAAGTGCCCCAGACTTTGACAAACCATTCCTAGTAACCACAGATGCGTCCGAGCGTGGTATGGGAGCAGTTTTAATGCAGGAAGGACCGGATCAAGAATTCCACCCTGTAGTGTTTCTCAGCAAAAAACTGTCTGAGAGGGAGAGCAACTGGTCAGTCAGTGAAAAAGAATGTTACACCATTGTCTACACTCTGGAAAAGCTACGCCCATATGTTTGGGGACAGCGTTTCCATCTGCAAACCAACCATGCTGCGCTACAGTGGCCTCATACTGCCATGGGAAATAACAAAAAACTTATTCGGTGAAGTTTAGCTCTCCAAGATTTTGATTTCGACATCCAATACATCTCAGGAGGTTCTAACAAAGTGGCTGATGCACTCTCCCGTGAAAGTTTCCCAGAATCAACTGGTTAAAATCGTCCTTGAGATGTGGAAAATATTGTTAGTCTTTATATACTTGGTAGTATATTTAGAGGTGCATGTGTCTTATTCACTCTGTTTTTTCCTAGAGCTCCAGGAAGAAATCCCAGCCAACGTTTCATCTTATCTGTGATTTGGGGGGCGTGTCATAAATATAAAGGGAAGGGTAAACACCTTTAAAATCCCTTCTGGCCAGAGGAAAAGCCCTTTCACCTGTAAAGGGTTAAGAAGCTAGGATAACCTCGCTGGCACCTGACCAAAATGACAAATGAGGAGACAAGATACTTTAAAGCTGGAGGGGGGGAGAAACAAAGGGTCTGGGTCTGTCTGTGTGATGCTTTTGCCGGGAAAAGAACAGGAATGGAGTCTTAGAATTTAGTAAGTAATCTAGCTAGATAAGTGTTAGATTATGATTTCTTTAAATGGCTGAGAAAATAAGCTGTGCTGAATTAAATGGATATTCTTGTCTTTGTGTCTTTTTGTAACTTAAGGTTTTGCCTAGAGGGATTCTCTATGTTTTGAATCTAAATACCCTGTAAGGTATTTACCATCCTGATTTTACAGAGATGACTCTTTTTACTTTTCCTTCTATTAAAATTCTTCTTGTAAGAAACTCAATGTTTTTTTCATTGTTCTTAAGATTCAAGGGTTTGGGTCTGTGGTCACCTATGCAAATTGGTGAGGATTTTTATCAAACCTTCCCCAGGAAGGGGGGTGCAAGGTTTTGGTAAGGATTTTGGGGGAAAAGACGTTTCCAAACAGTTCTTTCCTAATAAAAAACCCGGTTAGACGTTTGGTGGTGGCAGTGAAAGTCCAAGGGCAAAAGGTAAAATAGTTTGTACCCTGGGGAAGTTTTAACCTAAGCTGGTAAAAGTAAGCTTAGGAGGTTTTCATGCAGGTCTCCAAATCCGTACCCTAGAGTTCAGAGTGGGGAAGAATCCTTGACAAGTGAAAATGTGTTTTGTTGAACCAAAAGGCCTTCATTTAATTATCCTTTCTTCCTCCCTATAACCCTGCATGATAGATACACAGATTCTGGCAAGTAGATAGATATGCTCACTTGGTAGCTAGGAAGACACTGATCAGTAGACAGATCCCTACTGGTAAGTAAGTAGACATCTGCCTTCAGTTAGATACTGATATACTGTATATCAACTAGCTCAGGGATGCAGTTAGATGAATAAGCAACCTCTCTAGGAATATTTCAGGGGTTGCCTCCTCCTGGCCAAAATGCAGCTGAGGATTTCTCCAGTAGCACTTTAACCCTCTTGTAGCTGCTTCCCCGTACCCACCGTGTGTTGGCTCGAGTTAATTTCTCCTTTTCCCCATCCCTATTCTTTGCCAGAGACTGAAGTTCTATGCTGTGAAGAGACAGTACAACTGACTTAGTGAGGTTCTATGTTTATTTTCTCTCACTGACTCCAGATCAAACCTACCCATGACCTGTACTACAATTTCAACTACACCTCACAGCAGAGAGGGGCTCCTTCCAAGCCAGGTGTTTACACAAAACCAGATGCAAGTAACTATTGATGGTACAACCCAGGAAAAGACAAATGAAGGACTATTACAGTTAAAAGGGAAGACACTGAGATGCCTTGGCTATCAAGTTGAGAGGGAATCCCTGCCTCCTTCCCCCACTTCCCCCAAATCTGAATAACCATGAATTACCATAGTCTGAGGGAGAGAAAAAAAAAAGCCCTGCAACCCCTGTTAAAAGGGAAGATGTTTGAAGTGAAAGGTATCCAGAACTGAAGGACAGTCTTGAAGGCAGAGGACTGGCTGTGAATACTGGATCCTCTCTGTGACAGGGGGCATGCTGGGAAACTGCTCAAAGACAATAGCTGACTTGTATTAGACAAGGGATTTTATCAGATATAGAGATGTAAAGCCATAGATTGTGTCTCTATGTTTATTTTCTCTGCAACTGGCATGTGTTTGCTTCCCCTCCTATTTCATCTTGGAAGCTGTAATTTTCCTATTAAATACACTTTTTTAAAAAAAATTTCACCCCAAGCAGGTCTCTTTGTGTGGAATGTGCGTGTGCCAAAGTGAGCTGATAACTGGGGGGCTGGTTTTACACCTTCGGGGTGATGAACCAGAGAGTCAGAGTCCAAGTGTCTGATATTTAAGAACCTGGAGTAAATGGATTTGGGGAGACTCAGGATCAGGAAGGCTTTTGGAGTCACCCTGCGAGGAGTAAGTAGGTTGATGGAAGCCAGGGTGAGACTTTTATGTTTGTGGGCTGGCCATTGGTGTGAGGGCTCTGCGCCCTTGCAGTACAGCATTAAGGCATCCAGTGTTACAAGGCAGGAAGTGACAGAACTCCTTACTGCTCTGAGTGATCCGCAAAACATCACAGAGGCCTATCTAGCCTAGCCCAAAAGCCACCCTGGCTGCCATTCTGGTTTGATGCTTTGCTCTTCCTCTTACCCTGGGCCTGATCCAAAGCCCTCTACAGTCAATAGAAAGACTTCCATTGATTTCAGTAGGCTTTGGAACAGGCGCCCTAAAAGAGAACGTTTGACATTCAAAATCAGAATTTTAAAAAGAGCACTATAGTTCAGTCAGCTGTCAATGTACGTTTTTGCAACATGACTACATGCATTGGCAGAACCTGCTCCAACGTACATTAAAAATTGTGTATGTGTTGTTGTAGCATTGTATGTACCTTCTCTAGTCGGGAGGGCTGCTAATGAACTTCCTTTGTTATCAGCCTTTGAAGCCACTCCCTGGAGTAGTGGTTTGCATATACTATTTCAAACTGGATTCTCCAGGGACCAATAGACAAAGAAGAGAGTTTTGGATAAAACAAAGCCTGGGTTTTAAACGGACTGAGGGCCTTCTTCCAAATCCAGCAGGCAGGACCCTGGTCCATGAGGGGCCCCAATCCTTAGGATAGGATTGGAAGGACTCTGCCTGCCTAGAATCCATGTTAGGGTAAATTCTGGTAAGGTTATTAGCGTGTATGTGTTCTTTTCTTGTGTTTTCTCTGTAATGCTGTTTAACTTAAGAATAGAGCAGGCTTGCTTAGAAAGAATTGTGTGGTAACTTGTATCAGTAGCAATCATTCTGTTATCAGTCTCTGAAGCCGAAGCAAGCAGGTCTGTCTGGGCTGGTTGTCTGTGCTGGAAATACACAGTATAGGCAGGGAACTCTTCATCCTGGAATACCCAGTCAGAAGGGAGTGAGACATGGGTCACCTCCCAGAAAGGGAACAGCTGAGGAGCTGGAATCTGAGCGTGGGTGCCCTTGTTGGGCCACTGACGGAAAGCAGAGGTGCAGTTGCCCTGAACTATGACAGTTTCCATCATCCCCAAACTGCATTTTTCAGCAAATTTACTATATAACTGAAAAATTTCTTCCCATTCCACTTATAGTTGCTTAAACTAGCCTAGGAATTTGGTCCTTCCGATTTTAAAGCAAAACCTGTTCAGTCTAGTGAGAAGCTATTTCTCTTGGATTGGCTGGTACCACTGAGTTATTTAGCCAATGGCTCTTCTAATTTCATTTTGCAAGTTGGCTTTCAAAGTCTGTCTTTTCAGGACTAGTTTTCTGGCTGCAGTCTCGTAAATACATCAAAGGCTAGACTAGCCAGACACTGCAGTATTGGCTCTGATGCCTTTTGATAGGTTGCTGGCTAAAGCAAGGATACAAATACCATAACTTTGTGACCCTGAGAGACTCGTTGGCAACTAATGGTCTGTATGTTACATTTACATTGATTTTTTTTAAATTAAAAATAAATGCCCAGGGCCACCTTTGCTTATACTTGTACCTGCCTTAGAGGAGGGTTAGAAATGCTTGGATTTGTGTTCATCAGCAGTAAAAACCTGCCACTGCATAGCTCTCTCCTCACTTGGTAGTTTCAGGGACAGAGCAGCCAGAGGTGACGTTTGAGGACTGTCAATGCCATCTTTGGGCTTTGAGCTGCACCACTGAATTAACTCCAGATCTCTCTGCCCCAGACAGATTAGCTGGCTATACCTCCATAACAATCAATGCCATGCTGCCACGTTGCAAGTGGACAGCAGCAATATCCAAGCAGTGCACAATGTGCTGCACAAGGGTAGGGAGAGGAGACATTTTGGCCAAAAGGACTATGGCAAACTGTTCATCTTAGGACGAGGTCCATGAGACCTTGATGGATCTGGCCCCAAGTGACTTTCTCACGTTCACACAGAAACCCTGTGACAGAGCAGGAAATTGAACCCAGGTTTCCATTGTTCTGGGCTAGTTCCCTAAGCTTTGTACACAGAAGGGTGATTGCAAGAAAGGGTATCTTCAGTGATGGGCCACACTGCATCGGAGTGAGCTTCCCTCTTCTTCTGCTGTGAACTAGCCTGAATCTGTTCACCTTCAGGAGAAGGCTGCAAGTTTCATCTTACCAGGGGAGCTGCTGAAGCAGTAAATATTGCTAGCGGTGATGGTTAAAGAAAATCAGGGATTTGGTTTATTTTTGTGTTGCCTGGTTACTTGAATGGTATTATGTGCTATGGGGCTGTAGTTTCTCCCTTTGATATGCTGTATTTTTAAGTAAGTGTCAGAAGGGCCTAGTGTTTTCAGAAATGCGCCTCTGACTGCTATTTTTACAAAGCTAAAGACTAAGTGATTTGGATTTGTCATCAACTACTTCAAAATGGACCGGACACATCTATGGATAACCATAACAATCTGAGTTATAATAGTTAATGTAAATGTGTGGCGCTCCCAGTCCGGTGCTGTGAATGCTGGCCCTGTCCTTGAGCCCGATTGGCAGGGGGATGAGCAGACATGGGAAGTTGGTCTGTCTACCCCCACAGAGCCCTTGGAAAGAGCTGGGTGCAGCTCCAGCCCTACTTCCTACTGCCAATTCTCCTATGATTCGAAGACGAGATTTGCCATTTTGGAGATAGGGATGCACAGCCTGCCAGAGAGGCCATGTACTGCAGCTGACACACAGCAGGCCAAGAACCTAAGTACAAGGCGGGGAAACAGGTAGGGTTGGCAGGCATCTGGTTTTCGACCGGAACGCCCAGTCAAAAAGGGACCTTGGCGGCTCCGGTCAGCACCACTGACTGAGCCGTTAAAAGTCCAATCGGCAGTGCAGTGGGGCTAAGGCAGGCTCCCTGCCTGCCCTGGCTTAGCACGGCTCCTGGAAGCAGCCGCCTTGTCCAGCTCCTAGGCGCAGGGGCAGCTACTGGGGCTCCACGCGCTGCCTCCCGCCTCGAGCGCTGGCTCCATAGCTCCCATTGGCTGGGAGACAAGCCCCACCCAGCTGGAGCCCACACCCCAATTCCCTGTCCCAGTTCTGAGCCCCATCCTGCATCCAAACTCCCTCCTGGGGCCCGCACCCTGCACCCTCTCCTGCCCCCAGCCTCCTGTCACAGCCTTGAGCCCCCTCCTCCACCCCAAACCCCTCATCCCCAGCCCCCACCCCAGAGCCCACACCCCCAGCCCTCACCCTCTCCCACACTTCAGCCTCCTGCCCCAGCCCATAGCCCTCTCCCGCATTCTGAACCCCTCGGCCACAGCCCAGAGCCCTCTCCTTCACTTCAAACCCCTCATCCCTGGCCCCATCCCAGAGCTTGCACCCCAGCCAGAGCCCTCACCTCCACCCACATCCCAACCCCCACCCCAGCCCAGTGAAAGTGAGTGACGGTGGGGGAGAATGAGCTATGGGGGGGGATGGAGAAGAGGAGATGGTCTTGGAGAAGGGATGGGATGGGGCGGGGCCTCAGGGAAGGGGCGGGATGGGGCATCACAAGGGTGTTCAGTTTTCTGTGATTAGAAAGTTGGCAACCCTAGAAACAGGCCCAGGGAGCAGCCTGTCTTTGTTGCCCCTGGGAGCTTGAACCACATGTGAGAATCAGCCAGAGCCCAAAGGGAAGGAGGCTCCCTCATCAGTGACTGAGGGGCTGATGCCAGAGGGCACTTGGGCTGTCTGTTTGCTGACAGAGGGGACTGTTGCTGACAAAATTCCTGTCTCCCCAATGGCTGCAGGTGGGGTGGAGACAAGGAAGTTTGGTGCTGGCTACCAGCTGAGGGGAGCCCCTAGCATGCCAGTCTTCTTTTATATGCGGAGTACGGTTCTTTGCTTGCTGTTTCTCCTCTGCCTCCATCACAGTTGCCTCCTGACCCAGACAGCTGCAAAAAAACCCACCAACACCACTCTCTTCACAAACTGAAGCTCTCTTCTGAAATTGCCTGCATACTGCCATCTCGATGCCACCCCCACCACACCCTACAGATGTAATACGACCCCACCGTCTATGTGCCACCAAACACAAACCTCCCCCATCCCATCTCACCACACACTTCATTCCCTCCAGAAATCTATTTTCCAAGCCAATAGGCTGCTGTGATCTTTAAACCCCACGCATTTCACTTTTTGTGCAGCTGTTATCAACTGCTTTCCCTGCTGCGCCCACAGCTTCCATTTCGGCTTGGTTCTGTCATCCCATGGAAACAGATGCTTGCTGACATTCGCCACCAGTCCACACAGAACTCCTGCCTATTTACCACCTCGTAAAGAGACAAAAAATAGGTGTCGATGTTCTAGATGAATTATAGTGATGGTGCAAGGAACCTGAAATCCTCCATCAATCCACAGCACATGTACAACATGAGGAACTGCAGTGTGAGGCCTCCCACCAGTGGATCATAAGCATGACATGGAGGGACCATTTCTTGGGGAGGGGGAAGGTTAGTTTAGTCTTTATGGCCTTTTCAATCCTTGGCCTCTTGGCTGCAACTGTCAGTAACAGTGCCATCACTGCTAGTTCTGATTTCTCTATAACTCCATTACCTTAGCGTCTGAGCCCTTCGCAATCTTTAGTGTATTTATCATCCCAGCACCCTGTGAGGTAGGTAAGGGCTATTATTTCCATTTTGGAGATGGCAAACAAATGGAGAGACTAAGTAACGTGCCCAAGATTTCGCATGAAGTCTGCAGTGGAGCAGGAAACTGAGGTGGGTTTTCCCAAGTCACAGGTTAGCACTCTAACCACTGGACCATCCTTCTTTCTCCGCTGTACACACCTTTCCATTAAGAACCGATCAACAGCCACACATTCATTTCACATAGGCCACTATAAAATAATCAGATGGCGATGACTTTCACTCACGACTGATCTGGGCGAGATGCCATGCAACAACCTAGAAGTGAAAGGCCTTGTTTCTCATTCCCAAGGCCCTGAGCCACCCAATCCCCTCTAACATATCCTTTCTTGGCTCTTTGTCAGGAGAATGACTTATGGAACAGTAGAACACTTGAATCCATAAATCACTGAAAGGCTGGCTGTGAATCTTATGGTATGGGAAATAACATTTCACGTGGAAATGAATAAATCATTGCTACCTGCAAATGATCTGAAATGCTATCCTCTACCTTTTTGTCTGGATGAATATTTTGCTGTTGATTGGCTGGCTCAGAAAAGCTGCATTTTTCTCACAATGTTGACAATAATGCTAGCAAGAAAACCTTGCGCTTTGCAGACCCTCTTCTGCTAAAAATAGAGGTGACTGAAACAAACAGTGTAGTTCTGTATGTAAAATATGTGTGTATAAAGCTGAGAAATCTATGCTAAGCTTCCAAATCATTCACTGGGGAAGGGTTCAAATAGCCTGGACAACTGGGTTTCAGACTGAGAGATGGCACGGAAACTGCCACTGGTGAAAATCTCACCATGGCACTGGACAGAAGACAAGCATCTCTGAATGCAGACCAGGCATTATCAATCACAGAGTTCTGATGACTAGAAAGAAATCTCCCTTCTCTCAGACAGATCCCAGAGAAGCATTACAGCAGCTTGATGAGCCTTCTCACATAGAATCTTGCACAGTTTAGCATGTCTAATCTCCTAGTCAAAATATGAGCCCTTTTGGAGAGGACAAGATAAGCCACCGCAGGCTAATAACATGTTTCCCATGTCTGGCTTTATTATTTCTTTCTCAATGAATCTAGTCAAAGCCATTTTCCCGATGTCCTGGTAGGTCATGGCTATCTGTCAGACCACCTCTCTCCCCATGTACCATCACAGCAGTTGATCCTTAGAGGAACTTGAGCTAACAGCTCTAAGATTTCAGTATCTAGGAGCTAGTGGCAGGGCATACGCTTAGTGGAGGGCCCTTAACTCTGGAATTTGCCTCCCTCAATGGTCCAGCAGAATCTAGATCTCCAGGGCACCATGCAAGGCTCTTCTCTCAATAACTTGCCTGAGCTGAGCTTGGGTGTCATTTTGCTTTTGGTTTCTGATAGGAGGAAAATATTTGGCTGCTTTTATTAGGCTTTGTATATGTGCCCTGAGACACTGAAGCCTTCTGCTCTCGTACAGAATGTATACAGTGCCAACTGCAGCAATGCAAGCTTCCCCAATGCCGCTCCTCTTCCAGCAAGTAAGATTTATCCCACAGCTAGGGGGAAAACCCCCTACAGGCCATGTCTCAACTTGCAACATGTGGACCCATAGTTCCCCACCATTACAGCTCTAGGGTTGGGAGCAGTGGTGGAGTGTAGATAGGGAATGGGCATTTTTACCACCATGTCTCAGAATAGGAGACAAGAAAGCCTGTTCCTACCTCCTCTATAACCTCTGCCATTGCTATTGCAAGTGCAACAGCGCTGGTGGAAAACAACACTTTCAGTTTTTCCTAGGGTGAGGGAGGAATTCATTCTCCAGGCCCATTCACTCCTTGGCCTTTCTCCTGAGACTTCCAGCAAAAGAGTAAATAGTACCAGCTACAGCAGAGGGTAGCTGTCTACAAAGTGAGGCTCCAGAAGTAGGAACTGGATCAGCAGCTCTGTTGGAATTCCCATCTGCCTCTTGCCAACACCTGCACTCAATCACAATTCTAACTGTAAAGAACAAAGTGACAGAAAGACCTTTCCAGCTGCTGATCAGTGTTCCAGACACACCAGGGATTGTTGCTGGGGATTAAAGTAATAGGGCTGTGTCAAAAATATAAAGGGAAAGCTAACCACCTTTAAATCCCTCCGGGCCAGAGGAAAAAAAACTCTTTCACCTGTAAAAGGTTAAGAAGCTAAAGATAACCTCACTGGCACCTGACCAAAATGACCAATGAGGAGAAGATACTTTCAAAGCTGAGGGAGGGGAACAAAGGGTTCTCTTTGTCTGTGTGTCTTTTGCCAAGACCAGAGCAGGAATGCAGGTCAGAACTCCTGTAAAGGGTTAATAAGCAATCTAGTTAGATATGCGTTAGATTCTGTTTTGTTTAATGACAGGTTTCAGAGTAGCAGCCATGTTAGTCTGTATTCGCAAAAAGAAAAGGAGTACTTGTGGCACCTTAGAGACTAACAAATTTATCGTGAGCTGTAGCTCACAAAAGCTTATGCTCAAATAAATTTGTTAGTCTCTAAGGTGCCGCAAGTACTCCTTTTCTGTTTTGTTTAAATGGCTGATAAAATAAGTTGTGCTGAATGGAATGTAGATTCCTGTTTTTGTGTCTTTTTATAACTTAAGGTTTTGCCTAGAGGGATTCTCTATGTTTTGAATCTGATTACCCTGTAAGGTATTTAACATCCTGATTTTACAGAGGTGATTCTTTTACTTTTTCTTCAATTAAAAATCCTTTTTTAAGAACCTGATTGCTTTTTCATTGTTCTTAAGATCTAAGGGTTTGGGTCTGTGCTCACCTATGCAAATTGGTGAAGATTTTTATCAAGCCTTCCTCAGGAAAGGGGGTGTAGGGCTTGGGGGGAAAGATGTTTCCAAGCGGGCTCTTTCCTGGTTATATTTTGTTAGACGCTTGGTGGTGGCAGCAATGAAGTCCAGGGACAAAAGATAAAATAGTTTGTACCTTGGGGAAGTTTTAACCTAAGCTGGTAAAAATAAGCTTGGGGGGTTTTCATGCAGGTCTCCTCATCTGTATCCTAGAGTTCAGAGTGGGGAAGGAACCTTGACAGGCTGGCTGCAGGAGACCATATTGGAGTGATATTTGTTTCCACAGTGACAATGAGAGAAATCTAGGTTACTTGGCTGCACTAACATCTTGAAAGGTGTTGATTAATGATCAACCTGTTACAGGCCTAGAACCCTGGGGATTTTACCTGAAATGTGATTGATTAACTAATATACCTTATTTGGCTTTTATCACTCTCTGGGTATTTTAGGGTATGTCTACACTGGAATCAGAGGTTTGACTGCAGCACGTCGATCTACCCAGGCGAGTTTTGATCTACTATCTCAAACACACCCAGGGTGCCTGGCAGGTTGTACAGCCCGTGCTGCCGCAGGTTCGCTGCTGTTGTTGTACCCAAGCTAGTTTGGGTACATCTACACATGATGCAGTCACATGTCCAGGGATTTTCCTACACCCCCCTACCCTGAATTTTTCCAACACCCCCTCCAGTTACATTGCAATGTTGCCAGTTTAGTCATTGGTTAGAAATTAGAATTGCAATTGAAACAATACACGCTTTAAAAGTATATACAGTATATGAGAAAATACTTGTATCTGAGAAAGCATAATGGGTTTGAAAAGTATGACCAAAGACTAGCTTCCTCATACAGCTGTTATTTATGACAATGTCAGCACATTTGTTTCAGCTATATTGACCTAACTAATAATTTCAAATTATGATTTGTAAGCAAGGTCTGAATGAGCTCTCCCATGACAACTAGTGATGAGCCAGTGGTGGGGGGAGAGGCTTCAGGACCAAACTGTATTTACATGAACTCACCTACTTTGCCTAGGTATCCAGCAGACAGAGCGGTGCTGCACAAGTGATCGATTTTGGCTGGTGTTGGGTTACAAATCACTTTAGTATTGAATGTGGGGGGTCATGAAATGTTGTTATCCTTATTGTACGAGTAAAGGGCAGCAGAACTGTACTTAGCCTGCCTGAATGAGGGGGTCTCCCTCAGTGCTTAATTTGAGCTAGGGCTTGCCAGGGCTGAGCCCCAGCACCTCTAGGCTGGGCAGTTCATAGCCCTGGGACCTCTGGGCTTGCCACATCAGTTATAAAAGTAACAACCTTGCTTCAGCCCCGGCACCTCTTTCATTACAAATTAAGCACTGATCACCCTCAACTAAACTGTACTCCCTAAGGAGGAGGTTTGGGTGCCATATCCTAGTGAAGAGAGGGAGGGTGGGGCATAGGTTTTTTGCTTGATGGTGTGGGCTCTGCCTAAGAGTCACAGTCACCATTTGATCTGCCTCTTTCTCTCCTGTTTAGAGCTAGAGCTGATTAGGCTACATAGAGAGTCTTTTGGTTTGTTAAGTGACCACTAGAGCTGAAATCACTCATAACCAGATCTAAGTGCTTAGACCTGCTGTGGGAGAGTGTTTCCGTGAAAGAGACAGCCCAGCCTGTATTAGCAGTGAGGTTCCCCCACTGAGAGCTGGGTGGAACCTCAAGAGACTGACTCACAGAGCTCACAGTGGCAACTGACTGTCTAGAAGCATGTGGTGCAACAGTGAAAAACTCAGCAGTTGAAAAAGTGAAGAACTCGCTCAACATATTCAAAAAACACATGGCTTGATGCAAATAGGCATCAAGTATTAAGTCATTGCGTATGTTATCTTGATGTCCACAGTAGGCCAGTAGATGCATTCTAGATATTCAGATATAGAAGACACGTCGGCTGCATCTGTGACTGTGACGGGTTGGATCACAGAAACCCCTTGGGAATTGCCACGTGATGTGCCAAGACTACTTTTGCCCCTACTTTCCCTGCCCTCCCAGCTTGGGTCTTTAGTGCCCTGCCTGGTTTGAGCCAGACCCACTAGCCTGCTGCAAACCCAGATCCAGGTCTGAACCACATCCCCTAACAGCTGTGGGCTTAACTGAAAGCAGCTTACAGAAGTGTGCCTGTCTTTGAAACTCAGATGCCCAACTCCCAATGGGGTCCAAACCCTAAATAAATCAGTTTTACCCTGTATAAAGCTTATACGGGGTAAACTCCTAAATTGTTCACCCTCTATAACACTGATAGAGATGCACAGCTATTCTGGGTTAATTAATAAGTAAAATGATTTTATTAAATACAGAAAGTAGGATTTAAGTGGTTCCAAGTAGTAACAGACAGAACAAAGTGAATTACCAAGCAAAATAAAATAAAACCCGCAAGTCTATGTCTAATAAAACTGAATACAGACAAAACCTCTCCAGTTCCAGTAAGCTTCCTTTTACAGACTAATCTCCTTTTAGTCTAGGTCCAGCAAACACTCACACCCCCTGTAGTTACTGTCTTTTGTTCCAGTTTCTTTCAGGTATCTTTGGGGGTGGAGAGGCTATCTCCTTAGCCAGCTGAAGACAAAATGGAGAGGTCTCCCACGGGCTTAAATAGACTTTCTCTTGTGAGTGGAGACCCCTTCCTCTCTCCTATGCAAAGTCCAGCTCCAAGATGGAATTCTGGAGTCACCTGGGCAAGTCACATGTCCATGCATGACTCTCAGTTTTTATAGGCAGGTTTCAGAGTAGCAACCGTGTTAGTCTGTATTCGCAAAAAGAAAAGGAGTACTTGTGGCACCTTAGAGACTAACAAATTTATTAGAGCATAAGCTTTCGTGAGCTACAGCTCACTTCATCGGATGCATCAAATGCATCCGATGAAGTGAGCTGTAGCTCACGAAAGCTTATGCTCTAATAAATTTGTTAGTCTCTAAGGTGCCACAAGTACTCCTTTTCTTTTTATAGGCAGAAGCCATTGCCCACATGGTATCTTGAATGTCTCCAGGAAGACTTCTTGTATGGATTGGAGCATTCCAAGATGCTTTGTTCCTTAAGTGCTTCTTAACTGGGCACTTAACTTTGTGAATTCCTTTCTCCAGGAGCTGACCAAATGCTCTACTAAGGTTATTTAGAAATCAAGCCAGTACACGGCCAATATTCATAACTTTGAATACAAAAACGTTACATGCATACAAATAAGATTAATAGATTCAGTAGCTCATAACCTTTACATAGATATGTTACATGGCATATGTAGCATAGAACATATTCCAGTTATGTCATATATATCCATAAGCATATTTCCATAAAGCCTTATGGAGGGCACCATCACAGTGACATCTTAGAAGAGTTAAATGCTTGTAAATTGAACCTCAAACAGATGGCTGCTTGTGCATTTGGTGTAACCCTAATCTCTCCTGTACACACTGCAGGGGCCATCTACACCATCTAGCACTAGTACGAGCTGCAGAATCTTCAAAAGACATTAAAAAGCCATAAATTTAATGGGTTTGTTATTCTCCTTCTTCAGCAAGAGTCCAAAAGGACTGAACATCTTGGAAAGAAATAGAAGATACACTGGCACTTAAGTTCAAATAAGTCCAACCTGGGAAAACCTGCTGGCTTTCTCATGAGTGATCCTTAGCTGTTGGCTGTTGTCTTAAAATTACTGCAACAGTTATTACTTGCTTTGGAAAGTATCTATCACAATAGGACAGATCTAAGTAGTGAGGCTGGTGGACTACTTCTGTTACTAAGTTCAGAGAAGACTATTACCATTCTCTCTCTTGTAAGTCTACTGTTGAAACCACTTGGGTCATTAAACAATGCCATCCAGGCAAATGCTACAACAGTAGTAGATCTTTGTCCAGCAATAGAAGCTACCCTTGGATCAATCAGAGAGATATCCATTGAAAACATACTGGAAGAAGCAAAGATTTCCGTCCAGAAGTTGACTAATTAAGGCACTTATATTGACTCCTTAAGTGAAGAGGACAAGAAGTGTTTGTTAAGCCAGCTGAAAAAGTACACAAACTTGATTCTTACAAATTTACAGTAGCAATTTCTGGATTCTATTCAACCTCTACGTAGCTTTTACAGTTGCCTGTCTTATAAAACACCAACAGTTGAGTGGAGTGGGGCACTACCAGAAATAGGGCTGCCATGTGCTCAGGACAGAATAGAGAATTTTGAACATTTTGAAAGTGGAATATCAAACAACAAATGAATGAAGATTTAACTTCAA
Organism: Dermochelys coriacea; assembly: GCF_009764565.3. Lineage (NCBI taxonomy): Eukaryota > Metazoa > Chordata > Testudines > Dermochelyidae > Dermochelys > Dermochelys coriacea. The sequence continues at coordinate 199,386,510 of NC_050068.2, read as the reverse complement.
CTTCTTCATTAGCATCACTAGTGGTTCGACCCAATCTTTGTGCTATGTTTCCTGGGATGAAAGAAGTAGGAATTCATCTCTTGCTACTCCCAGTCACAACAGCTACAGCTGAGCATTCTTTTTCCTCACTGAACAGAATTTTGTGTTCTGAAAGAAGTTGCCTTCTGCCTGATCTGAGCATATCATGAAGGACTGGAAGTACCGGACACACAAGAAGACACCAAAGAGTTGTGCAAAATTACAAGAAACCAAGAAGGATTTAGATATAGTGCTTCATAGTAGGCTTCAGTAGCCAACTTTAATTTCTGTGATGATTTTAAAACACTAGTTAAATCTAATAAAATGGTCATGAAACATTTTTCAGTGTTTACTATGGTGCCATACGGCCTACCTTTGCCCTCACGGTCTGAACCCTCATCGGCCCTCACACACACACACACACACCTGTATATTTGAACACTCCCCCCCACAATGTTAATTCCTGGGGAAAACACTGTACATGTCTGATTGCACTGTAAACATATCCTCAGTGATGAATAGCCCAATCCTACATACTAGCAGGTGTAATGGCATGAGCAGCCTATTGGTTTCAACACAACTATGTGCAGTGGTGAACACAATACTCAGTTGTAAGCGTCTGCAGGATTAGAACACAAGGAGTCTTCCAAGATCATCAGTAGGATGTGAGAAGTTACTCCCACAGCCCATTCAGCATCAGACCTCTCTAAATCTGAGCTACAGTTGCGGCTCTTGACCTGCAAAGCAGTCACCCAGGCTGCTGTGGCCATCACTTTGTTGCAGATGCAGGTTACAGATTCTGCAAATCAGTATAGTTAAAATGTTTCAAAAAGCATTAAATTCGCTTTTCTTTAAAAACCTAAACAAAACAACCCAACCACATAGAACTCAGCCGCAATCAAATAAGGGTCACAGCCTTGAGCCAGGGGTGAAGAGCCCTGTAGCAGTCCTGGGAGTCCTTATGTCTCAGATACACCCTCACTGAGTCACAAACCTTCTCCTGTTTCCTCCTTGCTTCAGCAGGATAGTTTTCTGCTAGCAAGGTCTAGCAGCATGTTACAACATCCCCAGCACTAGCTCAGCTGTGCTGGCCAGGAAGTAGGAGAAGGGTGTCAAAGCTTTGTCTCTTCTCTTCCGGTTCTCTGTCTACCTGCTCCAATGACAAAGTCAGAGGCAGCATAGCCCCACTTATATCTGCATGCCCAGATCCAGCATCCAGGTAGTCCGTGTAGGGTCACAAGGAGGTTTGAACAGGAATTATTTTGGGAAGTCCTATGGTCTGTGTTGTCCAGGAGGTCAGACTAGATGAGCACAGTGGTCCCTTCTGGCCTGATAATCAATGAATCTATAACTCTCCCTTATTCCCCTGCCTGGGCATAGAAAGACAACAGTCTAGCCCTATACATATAGCCTTTTGACCCTGAACATTTGGGATGCTGAGTGAGAATAACCCTATGCCATACTAGTCTAACCTAATTCCCCTTCCAAGGCTTTTTTCAAGATTTTGAACAAGAGTCTTATAGCAGCTTGCTCTTTTATGAGTTTCCTACAGTACAAATTTCACAGGAACATTTCAAAATAAAGGGAAGTAAAATGCCTTCACTAAACATTTACTAAAGAATACCGGCCAGTTGCAGTCTACAGGTTTTCTGGAGTCCTTCCAATGCCAAGCAGTGTGCAACAGTACAACAGCATAGAAGCCACAGGTAAATAATATTAATCCATAATGATACAGACTAGTTAGGTGAGGCTGTGGGGACCCTAAACTTTCACCCCCACAAATCCTGCCCTTTTGGGTAAAGCTTTTCTAGTTTTCTTCCTGAATTCAAGAAGTGGTCCCCTTTAAAGAAAAAAGACAAAAAGAAAGAGGCTTCCTAAAGATAGGGCCGAATCCTTAGCTGGTGTAATTCCATTGGCTTCAATGCCAATTTATACCAAATGAGGAACTAGACAAATCCCTTTGATTGGTTTCTCAGCTGAATCAGACTCTAACCTACACAAAGGACACCCTCAGTATTGTCCCTTTATAAAATGCATGCAAGCTGCAAATGATGGATGTAGGGGACACACACACACAGAAACACACACACCCTTGAATATGTGTGAGCAAAAAGTAAGAAACTTCCTGTTTTCTGAGAAAACAATTAGACATACTGGGGACTCCTGGAGACTTTTCTTCTTAGAAACGAACTATATTAAGGGCCAGGTTTTCAAAACTGCTCAAGCTCCCTTTCAGGCGCCTACATGAAGTGGCCAGGTTTACAAGAACGCTCAGTACCCAACAACTCTCATTGTCCTCAGTGGGAGCAGCTGGGTGTTGGGCTCTTTTGAAAAATCTGGCCCTGAATGTTTTGTATGACAGTGAGGTAAACCCGTGTTAGCCTCTGGTGACACCATTCAGGCAAAACTTGGGAAAAGGGTCACTAATTATGGGTACCTCCATTTGTGGGCATCCACCCAGAAATGCCAGGGGCCTGATTTTCAGAGGTGCAGAGCACCTGTAACTCCAGTTTGAAATCAATCTGAGTTGAGATGCTCAGCACCAGTCAGAAGCATCAGACCTCAGATCAGTGACTGAATGTATATTACCCTCGGACAGCTGTTGAGGGGCCTATGTGAGCTAGGCTGGTGTCAGTCCAGTTCCTAGAGACCACATCACAACTCACCTTTATGCTGCAAAGCTCAGTGCGGCAGACAAGGACTGAGCCTTGACTGAACTAGTATGCCCTCCCCAGAAGAAGTTCCTGCAGGGCAAGGCTAAGACACACTGGCTGCTGCTGTCCTGTGGAGAGAGAACTTCTCCTCCATGACTGCCAAGAGGGCACCCTTCACCCTACACTCACCTGTAAATTAGAAAGAAAAGCAAGTGCTTGCCAAGTGGGATGAACTGTGCCCTATGGCTCCAAGAGACCGTGTTTGGGTTGGAAGTTAATTTGGTAAGCCAGGTAACTGCCCAAAAGAATGGCCCAGTCTCATTTGATCATCTTATGGAAGACCATGTTCTGTCTAGTGTGTATGTGAGGGGATGAAGTAAGCTTGTGTTTCAGAGGAAAACCTTTGAGAGTCCTGGTTTTGTGGGTTTAAAAGAACCCACCTTGAACAGTCCATGCACATATAGCAGAAGAGCATCATTGCCTGCATACAGGTCTCCTTTTGCTTTAGGGTCCTTCCTATACCACTTACCCAAATAGGTTATTGTCCTTTTCATCACTGTCTACGCTGTTAAGTCCTGCTCCTGCTCCTGTTAAAGTCAATGGCCAAACTCCCATTGACTTCAGTGGTGCAGAATCAAGCCCTTAAAGACTGATAGCAGCTACACTGGTAGTTTTCCCTTATTGCAAAGTTTCCTTCTTCTCTCAGCATTTTCCAGGTTTCATTTCAGTCCTCTCCAAGGGTGTAAAAATCTCCCTTTGACCTGAATGAGAGGGAGCTAGGGCCCAGATTTACAAAGCTATTTAGGCACTTAATGATGCAGATTGAAAGTCCCACTAAGCATCTATCTGAATCTTTAGATGCCTAGATACCTCTGTAAACCTGGCCCTGGGACCCTTTGGATTTGATCCTACAAAGTGCTGAGTACTCGCACTTCAGTGGGAATTGAGAGAGCACAGCTCCTTGCAGGACTAGGCTCTTGGAGGCAGCTCTGTTACATATATTTCAGAATAATATCCCCGTGAAAATACAGGAACATAGGGTCCTCCCCCATCCCCGCAATGAATCTGTCCATCTGATGAGATTCTTGCCACTAGCACTACCTAACACCTGAGGCTTCAGAAGAAAGTAAAGTCCCCCACCTCCCCATAATACACCTAGCCAATGTTGTTTGATGGGGTGTGTATGGTGGGATTGGGATGGGGATGGTGCGGGGGGGGGAGGGAGGGAGAATTGCTTCCTGATTCCTGCAGGTAATCAGTCTGTGCCCTGGAGTCAAAGGTTTGAGTGCCCTTATCACCACCTTAGGCTAGGTCTACATTAGGAGCCTGTTGCTGGTATAGCTGTACTGGTACACTCTACCAGCAGGGCACTCTTAGCATAGACACAGATTATACAAGTAAAAATCTACATTTTTTCTGGCATAGTTTATTCCAACCCCTTCAAGCAAAATAAACTATACCGGCAAAAGTGCAGTTTTGCCAGAATAGCTGCATCTACACTACAGGTTTTTGCCAGCTCAGCTATGTCTGTCCCAGATCACACCTCATCATATCGCTATACTAGCAAAAGTGTGTAGTGTAGACCTGGCCTTAGACTGCAGTGCTACAGGAATTATTAGTGGCAATAAAATATCCAGACCTTTTTAAAAATCTACCTCGAGTGTTTGACTACCCAGAGTGTTTGTGCATTCCACAGGCTGACTACACACCGTGTAATGAAACATCTTCCTCTTATGAGAGTTTGACCCAATCCAAAACGTCACAAATTAGAACCCACTTACCTGGCTTCAAATTTCCCAACTAGCCTCCACCTCTAAAATGAGCCATGCCAAAACCTGAGATCCAAACAAACCCTGAACTTCATGACTGAGGCCTATCTCCTTTGTTGATATGTTTCTCACTGAACTTATAGAATCACAGAATATCAGGGTTGGAAGAGACCTCAGGAGGTTATCTAGTCCAATACCTGCTCAAAGCAGGACCAGCCCAACTAAATCAACCCAGCCAAGGCTTTGTCAAGCTGGGCCTTAAAAACCTCTAAGGATGGAGATTCCACCACCTCCCTAGGTAACCCATTCTGCCCTTTAATGCATTCAACATTCCCCTTGTTTTAATTCTATTGGGCAGACTGATCAGTTTTCATTGTGACCTTCACTGTTTTGAAAAATTTAACCAACACCCTTCTCATTCTTTTCCTTTAACGACTAAATAATCCAGTTCATATATGAGCCCCATCTAATCCCCTAACCATCAACTATGTTGTCCTTCTCTGAACTTCTTTGGTCTCCACTATACCTGTCTTAAGTAAAAAAAATGAATTGAGTACAGGCTCCAAAGGATGGCAAAGTCATTAACATGGCAGGTCAGCTATGTTTAATATGTCATTATAATCATGTGTAGGAACATAGATAATCACTATATTGACAAGTGATTCATCCAATCCAGTATTCTGTCTCTGATGACAGCCAGTTCAAGAGGTGTCAGATGAAGGTGTAAAAATACCTGTAATGGACAATGATGGAATATCTTATCTCTAAGGAATCTTTATCATTTTATGCCCTGAAGCATGTGGACATAATAATCTTATAAATATGCATCCTGTGTCATGCAATTCTAGATGTTTTTATTATCCATACAGATGAATAACCCTTTTCTGAATCTTTCTAAGCTCTTGGACACAATAATAGTGGCAGTATTAATTATGCATTGTACATTCTCATTTATCTCCCAGGTTTTCCACTGTCATATCTAAGCATCAGTATATTTGCTCGGTGTTATTCTCTTTCCCTATTTTAAAGCAGCCAAGCCTCCTAGTTTCTTTTTTGAAACTGCATTTATAGAGGTCATTAATCTGCCTGCAATGACTCCATCCTAACCCTTTGTCTTTAGAGGATCCTGCAAGTCCAGGTGTCGAGAAATTTAGACTACCTTTGCCAACGGGCATTATTGGAGCCTTCTCTATGGTAAATTTCATCTGACATTGCCCTACTATTACTGTAATGAGCAAAATTCCCCAGCTCACCGTCTATTTCCTCCTCCAGATAACTAATGCATGGAGTGAATATCACCAAGCAGACCCTGGATTGATTCCTGGAGTTGAGCACCATTAACCTCTCTTGGTTCTGAGACAGCAGTGCAGAAGGCTGCTAAATTACAAGGTGGAAGGATTACAGGGGTCTGTGGTCTGGTAGCCTGCTGGTCTTGCTGTGGAGGGGCAAGAAAGCCTCTCTACTGCTATTCTGTCTAACTGGGGGTAGAGGAGGTAAGTGGGAGGGACCAGGTGGGAAGGGGATGTCAGCTACATCAGGGTTCATAGGTTCTCAGCTGATCTCAGGATATGGCCCGCTGTCAGTTGGTTGCCTGGCTGTAATTCCCGGGATCACTCTTAGTTCAGTTTTGAAGATGGATACAAGCACCTGTTAGCAAAAGGTTGCGACAATTTGATTTTGTCCAGTGTCGTTCATGCACAACTATAGCTCAAAATGCAGCTGAACAATATTGTCTCAGAGCTATGCGTGTAAATAATATCATTCTGGAGAATGGAGATTTCAGCAGAGATGGAGTTCAGAGGGGGGTCCTCTCCTGCCTCAGAAGTCTCACTCTCCATTTCACCAGGATGATTCTAGACTTGGCATTGCAGGGGTTATAGAGGATTGGGAAAGTGAGTCTCATCATCCCTCTGCAGGGGGAGCCATTGGGCTGGAAGCAGACTAACTGGCTTTTTGGTGGGGGACAGAAAGGGGCTTGGAGCAGCAACTTTGTTTCCATAAAAAACAAGAGACGTTCCTTCCTGCTCATCTCTTGCCACTTCTCCTCTCCTAGCCCAGTTTCTTAAAGGCAGCCATCAGAGGAGCTCTGCCTGCCCTATGCAGGCTAGCTGTGGGTTCGCAGCCCGGCAAGCACTCTACACACTCAGGGCTGAGGCTGATGCAGTAGGAGCAGAGAAATAGTTATTTCCCTGACATGATGAGGGCCCACCAGGAGCTGTTGATAAAGAGGATGGGGCAAGCACACCCTTCCCTCCAGTTTCAAAAAGCTGTTCCCCTAATAGTCTGGGTTATCTCCTCTGGGCAGTCTGGCCTCCTTGTATAGGCAAGATGTGCCTGGCCCTCCTCCTGCACACAGGAATGAAACTGAGCCCTTTGCTGTAGTAGCTGTACCTCAACTCACTATTCTGCCCCAATTTGTGTTTGCCCAGGTCCTGTGTCTATGGCACCTGGGCTACCTGTCTACCTGAGCATCATACACCATGGGCCATAGGTTCTTGTCAGGAGTTTCTCTGGGACCTTGGGGAAATTGGCAGTTCCCCGACCCTGGTTCGAAATTATCTTCCAGCAGTAACACAAGCCCAGCATGGTGTGGGGGCCCAGAATTTCTGATTGATCCACGCCACATTTCACTTTAATCCATCCTGGGCAAAAGGCTCAAGTGATCAATATTCAGCTCCTTGCCTTTGAGGCACTGCATGTTGTTTTAGTGCTTGTTGACCAAGAAGTGAGGCCCAAGGAATTTTTTGCTGCTGGATTTGTATAGTAAGCTGTGTTTGTACAGCAGTGATGTAATATGCACGGAGGAGGTGGGTGTAGGCTTGACCAGGATGCAGCAGTTGGTGTTATTTCAATACTTGGCTCACCATTACATTGCAATGCTTTTAAGCTGTCCTTTGGCTGATCCAATACATCGCTGTTTTGTTAGGTTGTCATTAGACACCCTGGCATTTCCTCCTTCACCAATGACCCGTGTTCCAACAACCTAGCTATGAAAGAGGCTCCGTGCTCACCTGCAGTATCATTCCGGAAAGCCTGACTCTTTGTAAGCAGACCTCTCCCGAGTTCCAGTGGACATCTTGTCCCTACCCTAGCACAGCCACACACCTGTTGCAGGAGCTGCAGTGGCTACCATGGGAAGGCATGAAGAGCAATAGAGTTGTACGCCAATCATCGACGTGTGCTATCTGTCCCCCTGCGGAGCCAACCCACAGGCAATGTGTCTGTTACAGCAAGTCAGCTGCAAGAAGTGGTCCATCAGTTTGAGCTGACGAGGCTCATTTTTAGCTCAGAAGGTACCTCATTCAGTTCACCATGTTGGATGAGATCATGCTTCGTCCAGACAGGCCTACCGAGCCCACTCTGAGAGACAAGGTGAGTGAGGTCATATCTTGTACTGGACCAACTTCTGCCGGTGAGAGAGGCAAGCATTTGAGCTGACACAGAGCTCGTCTCCTGAGCCAGGAATACACAATCTTTACCTGGTGCTGTGAGCAAGCCGTGTGCTTAGCTCTGAGTCAGCATTTTCCGAGATGCCCAACCTACAGTGCCATTGCAGGTAGCTTGCAGCTCAGGCTGAGGGGCACCACCATTGCTGTGTCACACATTCTTCAGCTGCGCTCGAGTCCTTAGGCATTTCTACATGGTGCCATCTTCACAGGTTGTAGGATATTTAAGCAATAATGGTCAATAGGGGGAGGTGTTTCCTGGCAGACAACGACCAGCTAGGTGAGGTCAAATGCCTGTAGCCACCTATGAAGTGCCCAAGTAACTGCCTCATGCCCACCCTAGCATGGCTTATTGTTATTATTAGGGTCTCACCACTTAATTTAACAACACTTAACTAGTTGTTATATTTTGGCCACATCCCTTCCACCTCACCCCACTACCACGTAAGCATTCCTCCCCCACCCTCAGTCACATCACCCTCCCACCTCCAAAGACCTGTTCCCCCAGCCATTTGTCTCCCACCCCATCACATCACCCTCTCTCCCCCCATGACATTCTCTCTCACCTCCAGATGCACGCACCCCCTCCCCAAGCTACCCCGTCACCTTAAAACAACCTTCTTACACCCACACAGCCACCCTAGTCACCTTCCCCTCACACTCCTCTATGACACATCACCTCAAAACCATCACCTCCATTCACCTCATCACACATCCCCTTATTTCCCATGCCTCAGGGACAGATCCACCATCTGACTCCCCCATAATTGCCAGTCCCTCCCTCCTGCCACCAGGGCTCCCACCCCAATCGTGACAATCTTAAGAAAAGTGTCCTTGTTTGGTGGAATTCAAAATCTGTTCACCTTTAGCTGTTGAAACATCTTTCAGTTTCCTGAGTACTAAAAATGCCTGTGGAGATTAATCACACAGAGAGAGAGAGAGAGACGCAAAGGCATAAAAGGCAGAGCAAAGTGCATTTAAGCTACGTCCAGCTTAAATGTCCTCCTTGGACATGTACTCAGGGTGGCTAGCTTGTGCCACTGCTCACTATTGCCTGTAATACTGTGAATACACTACTATTTTTAATGTGCTAGCTTTGATAAGGACTAATGCAAGAAGGTTTACGTGAGCTGAGAATCACAGTCCTAGCTCCAAATGTAGACATAGGCTTAGGGGGATTTGGTAAATAGTGAGGGCACAAAAATTTGACCTGCCTTCAAACTATTAATATCTTTTGCAGAACAACCCACTGATTTTAAGTACAGATCTGTAGATGCTGCAGTGGAAACTGGCAGGTACAGAACACAGAGAAGAGACTGTGCAGCCAATGTAGAGAAAGAGACACTTTCTACTCCAGTGTCCCTAATAGGAGGAATTCCATCCAATTATCAGGAATCTGAAGAAGAGTGCTCACCAAAAAGCGATTAGAAAAAACATCTTGGGAGATAGGAGAGAGATGCCAAACATGGCATCATGCCTCCAGATCAGGAGTGGGCACTAATGACGAAGGGTGATCAAACACCAGACACAGTGTGTAAGATATCCTGGGTGGGTTGTACCTGCCCTCCACAGATACCCAAGGGTCTGTCTTTTCTTCACTTTTTTCTTACACTTGTATAGCTTGTGCTGCCAATAAAGTCTCATTGAATTAAAGTGAATGGAAATGGACTGTGTTTTTTCATATCTAGCTTCCTCTTGCTGAACAGCCACACACGCCCTCTGGCTCCCTGTCACACAGAAATCGGTGTACATGCATTGACATGGACTCGCCCCCATTAAGACAACAGGACCTTGCACTGGTTTTGCTCCGTCAAGGCAGCTATCCAGTCAGTAGAGGGAGCTCCAGTTAATTTATTTGTCTAATTGAAGAGGACAAACCAAAAGTAGGGGCACATTGTTCTTTTCAAGCTTCTAAGGAATCACAAACAATGGAGGGTATGAATCCTTCAGATACTATCTAGGCTGGGATTTTCAAAGGAGCCTGACTGAGGGAGCGAGGCACCCAATTCCCATGTGAGATTTGGGCTGTCAATTCATGTAAGGTATGTCTACACTGCAAACCCGCTGGGTTGAGCCCGAGGCCCGTGAGCCTGAGTCAGTTTACCCAGGCTCTGAGATTTGGCACAGCAGGATTTTCCATGCAGTGTAGACATACCCTTAGCCTCCTTCGAATAGTCCAGCCTGAGTGTAGCTATCTCAGAAACCTGACCATGTAGAAATAGCTCCTTACTCAACATATCTGTTGCCTAGATTGGAGGCTCCTCAGGTCATTGCCTGCCCTGCACTGAGTCTGGTACAGCTTGATCTTTATCTGATGCTGTAAACTGGCTCCAATCACAGTTTTGTCTGTCAGTTTTGCCTTCCCACTTTCAGATATCATCAGCCTCCCCATGCGTCCCTGTGCCTCTTCAAGTCACATTGGCACACAGTATTGACCAAACATGGGCTCATTGTCTATCTTTGTCTACTGCCCCCATCACCACCAGCAGCTGAGCTCCTCATTAGTTTTTATAACCAATTGAAGTAAGTTTCTTTCTTTGCCTGTAGTTGGGAGAAATTCTTGTTCTGATTAGAGAGTGTGAGGGGTTTTATCCCCCCTTTAATTGGGAAAAAATTATGGAGGGGAAGCTAAGTGGAAGAAATGAGCTTTGCATTTAGTTCTGAAAACCCTGAAGTTCCACCTCCACCCTCATCCCTCACACAGAATAGTGCCTGAGAGGAAGTTCCATCTCCTGCACTCACAGGGCTCCCCCTAGTGGTTCACTGCTTCATTGTCACCATGGAATGGTGCTGTTATGGGGGGTGGGGAGGGTTAGGGTTATGAAGGGAGTGGTGATCTCACAGCTTTCTAAGGTCAGACCCCTGACGGGTTTTGAATATTAATATAATGTCTAGAAAGTGGGTAGTATCCCTTTAAATAGTTTGGGAGCCCTCTAGCCCGCTATTCTGTTGCTGAAGCCATGAGAACCTAAAGGAGCAGTAATGTAGCTAAGCCTTGTGTGTTGTACATAGCAAACAAGGCAATTTGGAACCCAGCTGCATCCATTTGGTTATCGCGTATTCTTACTGTTGTGTAAAGAGTAAAGACACAACAATGAGGGAAGAGACCTTGGATTTCACTGTGCTCAAAGGGGAGCCAGTGCAGAGAGCAGAGCAGTAGCATGATATACTCCAACTACCCAGAGGATCCGCATAATACAGCTATGGAGTGGAGGGAGCTGAATTCTGTTCTGGTTCGTTTGTCATCAACAGAATCGTCAACCAGTTCCAGTGGCAGAATTTGTGCTGCTGGTGGCAACTTAAAAGGCAGAAGAGCCTATGGTGGGGTCAAGCCTCAGTGCTGCCATTCAGAAACAATAAAATAAACAGCTTTTGACTCAAACAGAGCACATTAGAGGGGGAATCTTTGAGAGCGAATAGATCGGGGACTTCATCATTCCATTTTTACAGAGCCCTTTTTCCATTGCTTCCACCAATTGCCCCCGTGCAACCCAAATGACTCCGCGGGTATAACTGAGAGCAGAGTTTAGATCTACAACTGAGCTTCAACACTGTCTCTTTTAACAGTGATCAGATGACATCTATTAAAGTTACAGTATAATTTGTAGCAATGAGCTATCATCAGGAAGTTCAAGTTTGGTTCGGTTGGAGAAGCATCCAAAGCCTGAATGCTTATGCAAATCTCTTTGATTTTGAAATCTCCTAATATCTGGATAGTCTTGGGCTGTTTGCTTTCAGCCAAGCTGGAATTGCTCTAAGAACATTTTTCCTGGAGTGTTTTGCTAATGTTTCTCAAAAGAGTTACCAAGTTTTCTTTGAATAGCATATACGAGAAGAGGTTATATCTGACTTTATCCTAAGCAACACACAGATGTTGGTTCAGGGCCACTAGCAAACAGCAGCAAAATCTAAATGAGTAATGATAACCTCATGGTTTGTACTGTTTGTTCTACATTGAATGGGGTCACACAGGTGCATCAGAGAGTAGAATTTGGCCCTCATGTTTTATGGTATTTTGCTATGTTTTTAACTATGCTGTACAATCCCGAATGCTTCACTTTAATAACAAAAATATTGTTACATTTGGGGGTGGGGGAGGCTGATTCTTCTCTCACACTAGTTTTACTTTGACATAACTCCATTGACTTCTGTGACATTTCCTTTGATTTACACTCATGTGACTTAGATCACAAGTGGGGTCATTCTATTTTTTCTGGTTGTCAACTAGTTGATGTCGCAAGCCTATTTCACTTGGCCAATCAAAAATGACTGTTGTAGTTACATTATGGTAAGGAACATTGACCGAACTCCTGCAAGAAAACTGGGGCTCACTCCTTTTGTTTGGGACAGGTAACAAGGGAGGGTGCAGGAACTCCTGGCTGTGGATAAGGAGAGAAACTGTGGGGTTGGCTCCAAATTGCTGTGACAGGGAAATTGGAGTACAATGAGGACACAGTGAGTGGCAGGACTATAGGGTAACAAACCCCAAATTCACCCCGCCCCTCTAACACGAACTCCTCACACCTGTCAGACACCCCAGATTCTGCTGGTTAGAGAAAATAACTTCCACTTTTGACCCCATGGGCTAAATTATGGCTTTGCCACAAGCCCTGGGTGACGGGGTAGCATGTAGCTGCACAGGGAAGGATTTGTGCACCAAAGGCTTCCTCTACACTGCATGCTTCTTTCAATGGTGTGTAGAGTACATTCGCCGCTGGCCACCCTAACACGGGTTTAAGTAGCAGTCTAGATGATGAGACATACTGAGTAGAGCACAGACATGCCTGAAGGGTGCAGTTATGTACGTACCTTACATGGCTCTCTACTCAACCTATCTGCACAGCTATTTTTAGCCAAGTAGTGTCCAGCTGCCTCCCAACTGCTGGAGCCTTTCCCTACTGCAGGAAAAGACTCCATCAGCGGGGAAAGACTCCAGCAGCAGGGAACAGCTCTGGCAACGAGGAGGCAGCAGGTAAAGACTTCAGCAGCTTCCCATGGCTGGAGCCTTCTCCACTGCAGGGAAAGACTCTGGTAAGGAGAAGGCTCTGGCAGCAGGGGGAGGCTCTGACAGGGGGGAGACAGGAGAGGAACACTGCAGCTTGGACGCAGCATGCTTTTCACTGCTGCCTGTAGCTACACATACCCTACCCACTGCAGAAAGAAGTTTGCAGTGTAGACATAGCCTAAGAGGTACAATCCCTCCCTGCACTGAGGGGGTAATTATTTGTGCTAGCCTATGGCAGCAGCAAAGGAGACACCGCTGGCTCAGCTGCACTGGCTGGCCCATTGTAGGATAGAGCCAGGGCTCTGCTGACTCCCTGCTCACCCACCACTCACCTGCTCCAGGGCAGAGTAGTGAGTACAAAGTGTCCCCACTTACTCTTGACCATCTGGGTCCTAGGTCCGGGTAGCCCGTGCGCAGCAGATCTAACTTCTCTTCACACCCCATGTGGCTATGCAATCCAAGGCACAATCTAGCCCTAGGTGTTTTGCCCTGTCCAATTCTAAATGATCCAAAGTGATGGGGCATCTACTGCTTCCTTTTGGAGATAATTCTGCTGCTCAGTTACTGCAGTGATGAGTGTGGAGGAGATACATAGTTTAATATAACTAGACAGATCTCTTGGTCAGGAATGTTCCTGTTACCTTCTGCCTACATTTTCCTTGGCTCACTTTCATCCCATTGCTCCTAGCTATGCGCCTTGTACCATTCTGAATAATGTCTCACCCTCCTTGTCCCATCTTAGTTGTCATCATTTAACTGAGCCATGCAGATTTCTTCTTTTCATCTTTCCTCATCAATCAATCTCCAAGGATTGATTGTTTGCATTTTCCCACACTGGGAGCCACCGTTATTTCCCCAGCTTGGCATTTTTTTTTGCACTTTACGGTGAATCTCCACATTAATGTTTTCAACAGAGGAAACCCATACATATTTTAGTGATTCAGTCAGCAGTTTCCAGCAAGCACATTTATGACCTCTGCAGTTACTAATGTCGAAGTGTTGCATGTTGAGATCAGAGCCGGCACTGCTGGGAGGGCTGAAATAAAGGAGACACAGAGCCCCCTGTGCTAATAGGAGTCAGAACAAGATCACGTCCTTTAAGAAAATTCAGTAAGGAAATGGGTATTTACACCAGCTACTGGATAAATTCCAATTTGAGTAATTACATTCTGCATACCTAAAGTCAGCCTGAAATTTCTTTTGGCTATGATCTAGTGGAATGTGCTGGGGCGAAGAGCTGGGAATGCCTGAATTCTAATCCCAGTCCTGCAATTAATTTGCTATGTGGCCTAGGGCAAGTTACTTAAAACCTCCACTCAAGGATCAGGGAGAGCTCTACTCTGATAGGCTCTGTACAGTGCCTAGCACAATGGGGTGCTGATCCTTGACTGGAGTTCCTAGGTGCTACTGCAATACAGATCATAGTAATTAACCAAACTGCATCAGTTTCTCCTTCTGTAAAATGGGACATGATAGTTGTTTGTCTACATCCTACGACTGTTGAGAGGATTATTATGATTTAACAGGAGAAAGGGAGGTCTTGTGGTCAGGGTAGTGAATTGAGACTCCGATGATGTGGGTTCAATTCTTGACTCCTCTACAAACTTCCTGTGGGAAGTTCAGTAAATCAATTCATCTCCTGTTCCTCAACTGTAAAACAGAACTAATAACAGTTCCATTGTCCCACCTGTATCACCTTGTCTCTCTAGGTTGTAAGCTCTTAGGGGCAGGGACTATGTCTTACTGAGCGTATGGACGGCTCAGAGCACAATGGGGCTCTGCTCTCAGCTAGCGTCTCTAGGTGCTACCATAATACACAGTCAGAATTCACCCAGTTAATATTTGCATAGTGCTCTGAAAATGGTACGTGCTAATTATGTTATTATCCTGCATGTTCACTTTGCTGCCTGTTCCAAATTGTGGCTTTGGGTTGCTATGCACTGTTAAACAGCAACTGTGCTCTGTCCCAGAGTTGGCTGCATTTACTGGAGGATGAAATTAGCCTTTCGTGTAGACTGTAAGGAGCTTTGGGATCCTGCTGGCTGAGAGTTGCTGCAGAAATGTAAATTGTTAATAACAGAGGAGAATGCAAAGCTTACGGCAGCAACTCCCACTGTACAGTCGGTGCTCCTGTGTCTTTAGTAAGCATCACTGAGGAGGCTGTTGCTCTGCAGCTTTCTGCCTCCAATATCTGCTTTTTCTGGCAAAACCTTACTGCAGCATTCAGAGCATAAATCCTAGCAGAGTGCAAAAGGACATCTGCATCCCTGAATTCAGCTGTCAAGAAACTTCACTAGCATCCAGCCCCAGCAGTCGAGATGGCAATTAAGGACCCTGGGCACATCACCGCTAAGCTGAGCAATAGCCTAGAGGGTCTTGATAAACGTGATATGGCAGAAGCGATATGCGTGAATCTCAGGACAGCTGGTTTCCAATGAGTAATAAATCCCCATACAGAAAACTCTAAACTGAGAGGAAAAGTTGCTAGACTATGTACCTTACTGACACAAACCCTAAAAACCAAAGAAATATGCAGCAGAGTCATTCTACACCCCCATCTACATTCCACTCATCAGTCACCCTTCTGCCCTCAGATCCCCACCCTCATCCTCAAAAGCTCTTGAACTCAGGCCTGTTTGTGGGTTCTATGTACAGCTGTCTGACAAATGGTCATTGTTTTCAACTTGTTTCCCTTGTTTGCCCCCCCCTTTCTTTTTATTAACACCTTTCTCTTTTTGTTTCCTCCCTTTTTCTAGTGGCAAAATGGGGGCTTGGGATGGGAGGAAGAAAGGAAGGAAAAATGGAAAAATCAAAAACCCTATAACTTGACCTTGCTAAAATTGAATGAAAAGTGCTACCCTGCACCTATGTTAGGCAAAGCGGTTGAATTTCGATCAGGCTTAGCTAGTTTGCCAAGCCCACTTCAGAACTCACCCACCTTTCCCAAAGTAGACAAAGCCTAAATTGTTAAAGAGTTTGGGTGGCAATTTCCCAGGTTTTTTAAGAAGTACGTCTCCATGCTGGTGGTTATTCACATGAAGAGCTCTCGTCCTTTTGTTACCTGCAGAGCCCTGATTTCTTCCATGGCCCCAGGGGAGCTGTGCTTTTTCCCTGTCTCCCACCATACAACAGACTGGACCCATGCTTCCCACTCTGCACAGTCCTGTTCCCTCCCGCTGTACCTCAGTGTATCTTCTATATCCCTATTACATTCAACACTTAACTACTCATGTATCTCAGTCTTCATACAGATTAAAATTGTGCTGGTAAATAGAAACACAGCCACCTCAGGGTCATGGCTGCTGGAAGAGAGGCATCTGAAGCAAGAGTGTAAAGCCATGATCATAAGGCAGAGTTGAAAACAAAAGACAAGGGCCAGGGACCAAATAAACAAACAGGTACAATACAGGGCCCAAGTGAGGAAGTGAAATTGTTGTCTGTACTCTGTAATGTTTGAGAGTGAGGGCATTGGTTCTATACTGACTCCAGGGGAAGAGTGCCACCCACTGATCACAAGCAATGCTGCCTGCGGCATCCCAACCTCACAGAACAAGACACTAGAAAAGCCCTGTTAGCTCATCCATTTGCACAGCTACACGCAGCCTGGCCCAGTGCTGTGGTTGGCAAAAGAGCTGAGTTCTATTCTTAGCACTGCTCCAGAGCTGTGGTATGAGTGAGGCAAGTCACTTCCTCTCTAGGCCTTGGTTTCCCTCTTACTTTTGATCATTTTCTCTACGTAGGCTGTAAGCTCATCAAGGTGTGGTCTCTTTTACTTTATGATTGAACACTGCCTCACACAAGGGGCCCTGACTTGGTTGAGGCTTCTAGGTGCTACTGGAACATGACTAATAATCTTCAGCCAGCCCATTGCCTTGGGAGCTAATGCAGGATTGTTCCCTACAATTATTAGTGTTTAGCCCCATTTAAATGTAAAATTTCCAAGAGACTGGACTGCCACCATGTATTCCACACCTAAATACATGTAATTGTCTAGAAATCTTCCCTGGTATTAAGAACATAAGAACTTCCATATTAGGTTAGACCCAGTGATCCATCTAGCCCAGTATCCTGTCTCTGACAGTGGCCAGTACCAGAGCTGCGGGGGCAGTATACAGTGTGATCTGGCAGACCAGGTGCCAGCTCATGGCAAGGCCTGTAGGTCCCAACTGAACGCTGATGAATGCATAGCTGGAAACCAGTCTGGCGCACATGTGTGTTAGTATAATTAAAATTTATAAAAATGTGTTTAGTGTTTAGACTTATGAAATGCTTGTCAGATGCTGTATGCATTCATCTCACAATGGCTGTGACCCAAGTTATGAGATTACATCAAGTGTTTACTCTGAAATTGCAACACACACCCCTAATCAGGAGAGACGCATTACTAAGTGTGAAATACTAGTTTTCCACAAGAGGTGTCATTTCCTGCCCAACAAAAGAAGGCCTATAGATACCAGACAAGCCATTGTGGAACATCAGTGACCAAAAGACTTTGTTTTAGAGTAGCAGCCGTGTTAGTCTGTATTCGCAAAAAGAAAAGGAGTACTTGTGGCACCTTAGAGACTAGAAATTTTAGAAATTTGTTAGTCTCTAAGGTGCCACAAGTACTCCTTTTCTTTTTGCAAAAGACTTTGGTGATTGATTCCCCCATCACCCATGAAGAGGAGAGATTTCCAGCTGTACCCATCCAATCAGCTAGAACTCTGGGGGAAATGAATAAAAATCCCTGATGAGAAGGAACTATATCTCTCTACTCATTATATTGTACAGGCATGTTCAGCCTAAATTTTCCCTAACTTAATTTCATCACAGTCTTCCCAGTTATAGCTCATGTACTGCATTACGGCTACTGCTACACCTGGAGTTAGGGGTGTGATTCCCAGCTGACACTGACATACTCACACTAGCTCTCATCAAGCTCATGTGCTACAAATAGCCGTGTAACCATGGTAACATGGGCAGCAGCAAGCAGTGGCACAGGATCGCCACCCCGAGTATGTACCCATGGGATCCAGGCAGGTTTGTATGCGAGCCACCATGCATCACTGCCCATGCTACCACAGCCACGCTCTTATTTTTAACACGCTAGCTCAATGAGGTCTAGCACAAGTCTGTCCCCTCAGGCAGAGAATCATACCCAGAGCTCCTAGTGTAGACATAGTAGCAATAATTCCTTTCCCTTCCTGTGCTAATCCCATTCAGATACTTGAAGACTGTTGTCACGTCCCTCCTTAGCTGTCATTTATCCAGGCGCAAACAGTTAGCTCTTGTAATCATTCCTCTTAAATCAAACCTTCCATCCTCCTGATTACTTTTCTTGTTCTCCTCTGAACTCCTTCCAGTTTGTCAATAGCTTTCTGGTCACGTGATGCCCAGAACAGAATGCAATATTCCTTCATTAGCATTGTAAGAGTGGCCTACCCAGATGAATAGCTCTGTCATAACTTGCTGCCAGCTCACCGTGTTGAAAAGTTCACCTTTTAAAAACACCATCAGATTAAATCATATTAATACGGTTCCTCTCATAGTGTCACAGCAGCCATGCATTTCTGTCCAGGTGTGCACGGGGAGGACGCAGGCATCTGAAGGCATCAGTTGCTAGTGATATTGGAACTTTCTACAGGTGCTGAAAAGAGCTGAAGCACTTCCAGCACCTCACTTGGTAGAATTCTGCCCACGGAGCATGGGTATCGTGGTGTCTTCATGCCTCATTCAGACACCCATCTTCTGCAGCTGCATAGCTCCATAGCACAGCTAACCAGTTTTAAATATTCACCACTACTGTGGGGTGCCATCTGTCTCTCATGGAGTTGAACAGCAAATGTGCGGGCATTCCTTCCCTTCCTGGCACTTCACCGTGAGAGCAGAATGGCTTTCCATCAAGCAATAATGAGTGGAGACTGGAGAATGGCTGGCCAGCAATTAGCTTCATAAGCCATTTCTCTGGTTGTGGAGGGTATGAATATGCAGAGATGGAAAATCAACCATTGATTATGGTTAAGACATTTCTATTATGGCAGCTCCCAAAGGTCTCAGTCATGATTGTGGTTGCATTGTGCTAGGCGATGTACAAACACAGATAAACGGGCTAGTGATGTTCACATAACACTCACTATTAGGGTGACCAGACAGCAAGTGTGAAAAATCAGGATGGGGGTGGTGGGTAATAGGAGCCAAATAAGAAAAAGACCCAAAAATCAGGACTGTCCCTATAAAATCAAGACATCTGGTCACCCTACCCACTATGCTTGGATCCCACATAGCAGAGAAGAACTATTGTGGGACAAAAAACTACTCCAAATAGGCTAAAGCCATTGTTGTCTGCAGTGTTGTTGTAGCCATGCTGGTCCCAGGATATTAGAGAGACAACGTGGACCAACTCTCACCAACAGAAGTTGGTCCAGTAAAATATATTACCTCACTCATCTTGTCTCTCTATAGCCATTGTGTTATTTGTAGAAAATAGGTAGTGCATCCAGTGAAACAGTCCAAGTATATTTATTTAGATTTATAAACACACACCAAAAAGGGCACCTCTCCAAACACTCTAGGCACCCTTGACATAATTTAGAAATATCCACATGAAAAATAACACTCCACCATGCAGTGTAGCAGTGCCGTTCAATTTAACCTATAACGACCACAGCACTCACAGCAAAAGCTAAAACCACCCTCCCTTTCCCAGAGTTTCCTGGTGTGTTTTTAACCACAGTCAAGAGTTAGTTAAACCTTCTTGGCTTTATCTGTGAGCATGCAAGCAGCAGGATGGATGAATTTCAGTGCAGAATATTTTATCATTTGCAATTTATTTGTTTCAGCGGTAGCTCATGTATCAAGTGGTTGAGGCAAAACACATGTCAAAGAAGAAGAATGGGTTACTGGTTAGTTCGAGTCTGAGTTTTTGGAGACCTAGGTTCAGTTCCCTGCATTGCCACAGGCTTCCTTGAGCTCTCATCACATGATTGCTCTGTACCTCGGTTTCCCACATAGATAATGGCACTTCCCATGGTAAGATTGTAATCACATCAGCCACACTATCAGAGGCTCGTTCACCTGCGCATCTACCAATGTGATATATGCCATCATGTGCCAGCAATGCCCCTCTGCCATGTACATTGGCCAAACTGGACAGTCTCTACGTAAAAGAATGAATGGACACAAATCAGACGTCAAGAATTATAACATTCAAAAACCAGTTGGAGAAAACTTCAATCTCTCTGGTCACTCGATCACAGACCTAAGAGTGGCTATACTTCAACAAAAAAGCTTCAAAAACAGACTCCAACGAGAGACTGCTGAATTGGAATTAATTTGCAAACTGGATACAATTAACTTAGGCTTGAATAGAGACTGGGAATGGATGAGTCATTACACAAAGTAAAACTATTTCCCCATGGTATTTCTCCCTCCCACCCCACCCCCCACTGTTCCTCTGATATTCTTGTTAACTGCTGGAATTAGCCTACCTGCTTGTCACCATGAAAGGTTTTCCTCCTTCCCCCCCCTGCTGTTGGTGATGGCTTATCTTAAGTGATCACTCTCCTTACAGTGTGTATGATAAACCCATTGTTTCATGTTCTCTGTGTGTGTGTATATAAATCTCTACTCTGTTTTTTCCACCAAATGCATCCGATGAAGTGAGCTGTAGCTCACGAAAGCTTATGCTCTAATAAATTTGTTAGTCTCTAAGGTGCCACAAGTACTCCTTTTCTTTTTGAGAATACAGACTAACACGGCTGCTACTCTGAAACCTATTTCCCCATGGTATTTCTCCCTCCCACCCCACCCCCCACTGTTCCTCTGATATTCTTGTTAACTGCTGGAATTAGCCTACCTTGCTTGTCACCATGAAAGGTTTTCCTCCTTCCCCCCCCTGCTGTTGGTGATGGCTTATCTTAAGTGATCACTCTCCTTACAGTGTGTATGATAAACCCATTGTTTCATGTTCTCTGTGTGTGTGTATATAAATCTCTCCTCTGTTTTTTCCACCAAATGCATCCGATGAAGTGAGCTGTAGCTCACGAAAGCTTATGCTCTAATAAATTTGTTAGTCTCTAAGATGCCACAAGTACTCCTTTTCTTTTTGCGAATACAGACTAACACGGCTGCTACTCTGAAACCATACTAAGTAAGATTTATATGCACAGACAAGATACTTGCCTTCCTCTGAAGAACAATGGGAACAATGCTTTTGGGTCAGATTCAGCCCTCGTTTACTACAGTGTAAACTCAGAGTAATGCATTCTGGATTTCCGCAATGCCAATGAAATCAGCCTCTAGCCCTTCAGGAGCTAGGACATTGAGATATGTTATTGCTACCCCCAGTTTACTATTAGATATTATGCTTGATTCAACCACTGTTAATTTGATTCTGCCTTCAGTTACTCCAAACTAACCTCTAGACTAGCTCCTTTGACTACCGTGTAACTGAGACCAGATTTTAAAAATAACTGCCCCTCTGTGCTTGTTCTGTAACTTTAAATTCTCCCTTACACAGACTTTCTGGCATCAAGGACACATTTTCTTGTATCCAGCAACATGACTAATGGTTGGTGTCAAAAGACTAGTTCAATCAGTATGGCAGAGTGATCATTCCTGTTTCAGTCCCATGCTATTGACAGATCCTGCCCCGTTTTGCGTCTAGTTCCAGGTGTGATGTTCAGAAGGGCTCAGCACCCAACCAAAACATTCCCATCAAAAACACTGAGAGCTGCTGGGTGCATAGATGTTGCAACTGGGGTACTGGGGGGGCTACTGTACCCCCTGGCTTGAAGTGGTTCCCATCATATGGAGGGTTTAGAGTTTGATTCACTGGATCTCAGCACCCCCACTATACACATTGTTCCAGCACCCCGGCTGGGTGTTGCGCACTTATAAAAATCTGGCCATTTAATTTAGCTCCTGAATGGGAGCTGAGCCCTTTTGAAAATCTGGCTGTACATCTTCTAGTAGGGCTAGAGACTGAGCAATAGGGCTGATCAAAAATGTTCCATCAAAATTGGGTTTTGATGGAGAATTGGGTTGTTGGCTAAATGTTATTGTTGGGGTTTTTTAATGAGAAGTGTCTATTTTCTATGGAATATTTCAAGTATTTATCAAAACCTTTGGGATTTGGACCAAAAATGTTCAGTTTTTCAGTGAAAAGAAGAAAATCAGTTTTCTGACCA
The DNA here is from genome assembly GCF_009764565.3 of Dermochelys coriacea. Taxonomy (NCBI): domain Eukaryota; kingdom Metazoa; phylum Chordata; order Testudines; family Dermochelyidae; genus Dermochelys; species Dermochelys coriacea. The sequence continues at coordinate 199,364,451 of NC_050068.2, read as the reverse complement.
GTTCTACTGAGCACTGAAAACAGAGAAGACCCACTGGTCACTCCTATTTATCCCATCCCATAACATGAGAACATTCCCAGATCCCCAGGCAAACTCTTTCAAACCTCCTGAGTAAAGCCCCACCTATTCCGTGAAGCATTCCATCTATGGATACACACCAACCTGTTCTGTATCCTATCGAACTGTGTTTTACTGACTTGGACCTTTAGGTTTGTTGCTCTCGTGGGCTAGGATTCTGCTATTCATTCAGCACTTTTTTACCCTGTACAACACATGTAGCCATAGAGACACTCTACATGCATGAGAAACGCATGAGAAATAGTTTTGTCATAAGAGGTATTCTGTGGTTGTCAGTTTTGCAGCTCATTGAGCGACTAACTAGGCAGCATATCTAACCATTGTACTGATATGTGCAGATAAGAATAACACCTGCACATGTATTACTTTGCTATGATATGTCAGGAAGGCAGGATGCCTGGCTATTTGAACCACCAGTTTGTTGTGAAAAGAAAAGGAGTACTTGTGGCACCTTAGAGACTAACAAATTTATTTGAGCATAAGCTTTCGTGAGCTACAGCTCACTTCTTTGGTGAGCTGTAGCTCATGAAAGCTTATGCTCAAATAAATTTGTTAGTCTCTAAGGTGCCACAAGTACTCCTTTTCTTTTTGTGAATATAGACTAACATGGCTGCTACTCTGAAACTTGTCAGTTTGTTGTGGTGTAGCAGAGTAACAGGAAAGCAGATTAGATGCCCCATTGGTCTGGAGCGATGAGACAATTCCCGTGTTCCAAATTCTCTTCGTTCTCACTAGCATCATCAGATGACTTTGCTGTGGGCGGGAAGGGTTTCTCCTTTCATGGGTGTTAAACGCCTGCAGAGGGTTTTCCTTGTTGGTGCTGTGCTGGCAAGCGCAATTCGACATGCCGCATTGCTGCGCTACACTGTGCACTGCAGTATGGGGAGCAGCGCATGCCAGCTGACAGGTGCTAAAGACTGTAGTGAAAATGGTCTAGCCTGAGGTACTTTGTGCTCGTGCTGCAGCCCTTTGCGCTCACATACTTCCTGTCTGCACTTTGTTGCCTATGAGCTATGTTAAGCAAACTTTTTTCCTGTTTGGGGTCTCCTCCTGCAACCGATTTCTTTCGTATTTATTATATGTCTCCAGACTGATGTCTCTCAAAGGATACCCTTTTTGTAAATCCACTGAGAGCATCTCGTAACTGTTGTGTTTTTCCTTCTACTATTGTAGAGTGCTAATCTGTACCTCTATCGCAAAGGATCTCAAAGCACTTTACAAATGTTAATTCCTCCCCACAGCCCCCTCTCCTCAGGAGGCAGGTCAGATATTATCCTGCACCCTGGCAGAGCGAGGCACAGAAAGACTAAGGGCTCATCTACACTAGAAGCGCTACAGCAGCTGCACCGATGCAGCCCATCTGGTGAAGATGCTGTATGCCGATGGCACTCAGGTCGGTGTAATTTACGTCGCTCAGGGAGGAGGCTAATTCACACCTCTGAGCCACATAAGTTTTACCGACAGAAGAGCTAGGGTGCACAAGCCCTAAGAGTCACCAGAGGTTGTGCTGCCGGGGCTGTAGTCTGAGCTGCAGAGCTCTGGCACTCTGCCGTGGCACAGCACGACTCATGTGCAACAGGGCCCACCAGAGGCAGTGGAAGGGTTAAAGAAGCAAGAAGTCTGCAGTTGTGCCTCCAGCATCAGTGCCCTCAGTGCTGATATTCTACTACCCGGCTAGAGTGAGGCTCCCCCTCTTGACCTATATTCAGCAAGCAGAGTAGTAGTCGTAGTACCACTGCCGGAGAAGGAACAGCAACAGCCCTATGCATAAACCCCATATCTGCGGTATCCCTGGTTAGCTAGGCAGCCATGTGGGGAGATTCATTCCCTGTGCCAAAGATCCCGTGCATGTGAGATGAGACCATCAAATGGTGTAGCCATATAAGCAATGGTCTGCTTTGCCGAATGCTCATACACCCCTAATGCATAACCATAACTTCAGTCTGTCTCAGTGTGAAACAATGACCCGGAAACCAAGCAAAATGGCAATTTGCCAACCCACGTTACCCAAGTTCTCAGCTACACATAGTACAATAAGGCCCCACGTTGTCCTAGCTGCTACAAAATGTAACACCTTCCACTGAGCAGACTGACACATTATTGCTCAGCTCACACACTCCTCAGCACACAGCAGTGGTTACTAGCATCTATTCACAATCAGCCTTATCTATAACTCAGAAAGCAAGGAGAGCTTTATTTAACCAAAGTGATGCCGCATCTGGAAACAGAAGGGCAATTGCTGATGCCCAGCAGCATTACAGGCTGCCGAATGTACTTATCAAGGTGCTCTGCCATTTATGTTGGGTAAGAACAATTTTATTGTAAACATGACAAAAAAGCAACAACAACATTAAGTTTAAATGACAGCAGGCGACATGAGCAGTGTCTTTGCTATCTGTTCGGTATATGCCCAGGAAGCTAATCATCTGGGCTGGGCACACGGCTGTAGAGAGGAAAATACTTTTTTTAAAAATGGCTACTGCTTTCCCTCGCTTTATCTCCTGGAATGTGTGCTACACAGAGGTACTAAATCATCAGTAGGATCCACAGTGGACCACATAACGTATCACTGGGTTGTTCACATGTCGCCATTGCCCACAAAAGTGAGCCACAAAACATACCAGAAAATGATGACCACAAATTCCCCTGTCTTTACATTAGAAAATTGCCAGCCATGGACGGATGATCCAGTGGTTAGGGCACTAGCCTATAAGCTGGGAGACTTGGATTCAATTCCTTGCTCTACCACAGGCTTCCTGGGTGACCTGGGGCAAGTCACTTAGTGCCAGATTTTCAAAGGGATTAAACTGCAGATGAGGGCTAGACTTTCAAAGGTTCTTAGGCATTGCACCTAGGTGCCATGCTGCCTTGTGGATTTCCTAACAGCCAGGCTCCCCATGCATCATCTGGGGAGATTTAGGTGCCTAAGAAAGCGGTTCTCAGAAGCCAGGGAGCTGCCTAAGTTATCCAGGAGTGAAATGGGGAGGAAAGAAGTGGGGCTCAGGCTCAGATCTGCAAAGTCAGTTAGGTGCCTAATTCCCAGTGATCCGGCCTTTAGGCCTCTGACTGATGGGCCAGAGGAAGACACATCCCTCCGCTTGGAATTCTCAGCTGCAAACCCTCTTCTGGAGTTAGGTAGAGAGAGGGCAATGCCCCCTTCTAGCCAGTAGGCTGGGGGTTGGGGTACTCCCCTGGGCTGTGGGAGATCTGTGTTCTAATTCCTGCTCTGAGGCAGAGTAGAGATTCCGAACTGGATCTCACACATCCCCGGTGAATGTCCTAAGCACTGTTGGGCAGTCTGAGGGCCTGCCTGCCAGCAGTCCCTCGTACTATTTGCAGGTTCTAGGACAGGTGGGTCTAGGCCCACCCAAAGCTAGAGGCCAGCAATCCCTTGTGTGGGGTCCCAGCCTGTAGGTTCATTCGGAGCACACCTACAGGATTAGGCCCTGCTGGCAAGACAGACAGGGGAGCACAAAGTCTGAGAATCCTGCTTCAGGGCCACCAGGGCTTTGGACGGCAACAAGGCTCTGAGGAGCTCATTAGCTGTGGCATGGCATCAGGATCTAGGCAGTTCTGTGCACACCCGTCAGCAGAAACTTATGCCCCTCCTAGGTTAGGCAGCAGCTTAATGTGGTTTTGAGAAAGTCACTGCTGCCTGAATATAGGATTTACGTGCCTAAAGAGGCAGTTTGGTACCTAAGTACCTTTGTGAATCTGGCCCTAGTGATATTTTCAAAAGTGCCTTGGTTCCTAACTCCCATTGATTTCAATTCAAGACACCTATCTGCTTCTGTGCCTAGTTACCTTTGTACATCTGGCCCATAGTCTCTCTGTGCCTTACTTCTCCATCTGTATAATGGGGATCATAGCACTTCCCTACCTCCAAGGGCACTGGGTGGGTAAAAATCTTAAAGATTCTGAGGTGCTCAGGTCCTTTGATGGTGGAGGCCATGTAAGTATCACACACACTTTTAAAAATTTCATAACGGTAAGATGCTGGGCATTAAGTAACAGGTAGGTGCTTAAATTCACCTAATGAGGCTGGTTATTGGGTTAACAAAACTACAAGAAGAAAAGGAGTACTTGTGGCACTTTAGAGACTAACAAATTTATTTGAGCGTAAGCTTTCATGAGCTACAGCTCACTTCATCAGATGCATGTTAGTCTCTAAGGTGCCACAAGTACTCCTTTTCTTTTTTGCGAATACAGACTAACACGGCTGCTACTCTGAAAACTACAAGAGGCACTGTCACATACTCTAGCCCAGGGGTTCTCAGGACAAATTTTCGTGCTAAAATAGTTAATTAACTTTAGGAAAAATGAAGAAATATGCACATACACACGTCCAAATCATTGTAATGTATTTATTGCTAGCTAGTAAGTCTGCTGTGAAAAGTAATTCTTGTATGTTTGTTAAAATCACTTTTCACAGCACACTTACTCAGCTCTGCCAAGCCTAGGGACAAATTAAGCCCCAGATGGGGGGCTGAGGGAGGCATCGGGGCCAGGGATGACAGGGATGGGTGGGTAGGGGGCAGGGAAGCAGCAGAGGATGGGGTCTAAAGACCCATGGCCAGGGGACGGGACCCATGGAGCCCAAAGCCAGAGCCTGCTGCCCTGCCACCCTAGGGCTGAAGCCCAAAGCCTGAGCCCACCGCCCCTGGAAGGTGGGGAAATCACTGGTTGCCTGCTCCTCCAGTGTAGTGCCCCAGGTGTCTCCAGAGGGGGGCAGGGCCCAACCCCTGCTGGTGGCCCCAGCAACCAACACCAAGGCAGTGCATCCAGGAGCAACAGGAAGGGGAGGGGAGGGGCCGCTACTTTACACCCCCCCCCCGCCTCTTACAAGTAGTTAAAACCACATTCAATACAATTAGTGTAAACAAAAGAAATAGCAACAGCCTCACAAAACAGAAATAACCACATCTGCCATCCTGTGCATAAAATACAGAGAAACACCCCAACCCTTTCTAAAATTCATTTGCCAGAAGTGTTTCCCTCCCCAAGAGCAGAGTAATTATGCACCCATCTATCTTCTCATGCCTCTGAAAAGCTTTGAAAACTCCTGCTCAGTTCCTTAAATTAGTGAATGCAAAGTTGCCCAATCAGCAAGATAGCAGGATAGACAGATAAGGGCTGCCCTTGCATTCTTGTTCAAACACGTATTACTGTGACAGAAAGGAAAATGCCTATAGAATAGCTAAACACGATACAGCAGCTGCTGATCCAATGGCTCCTTGGGCGGTGATGTGTCAGAGATGTATGAATCATAGGATGCTTCTGGCTATTTTGCCTATATATTCCATATGAAGAAAATAGCATCAAAAGTTATCTGCATATTCATAGTGTGAGAACTCTTCTTATTCCTACATGTTTCCTCCAGCTAACTAGAAGCAGTTATAGTGCAGCCAATGGCAGTGATCACACTGAGGAACGCTGCTGCAAAATCTCTGCTGTTTCTGAAGAATACATATAGGCTGCCATATGGTTCTCCATGGCATTGAGGAATTTTGTGAAGGCCTTAGTCACAAAGGAGTGATTCCCCCCTAGCCCCCTCCAAGCATTACACCGACATCATCTGGAACCACTCCGGAGCCAGAATGACTAAGAAGACCAGAAGAAGAGCTCTGTATCAGCTCAAAAGCTTGTCTCTCTCACCCATAGTAGTTGGTCCAATACAAGATATTACCTCACCCACCTTATCTCTCTAACAAGGCCAACCCTTCCTGTAAAGCAGGCAGTGCACAGAGTTGCCTTGACCCCTATCTCTCAATTGCTACGCAAGGCTGCTGTCGCATCAAGATTACTCTGTCTCTCATGGTGGAATTTTGGATATGCCCTGTGTCTGGCAGATCCAATGCTCTAATGCATTCTCCTGACATGCCTCAGAGTTGCATCACATTCCCTTCTCTGCCATCTGTGCCGCCAAACCGGCACACATCTTGGAAAGCCACTGCGTGGCACTGTTGACAGACTTTATACGAGCAAAAGACTTAAGGCACATCTACACCGCCCTGCAGCTTGGACTATGAGGGTGTGATCCGTAGTGCACACGAAAGTGCTCCACTGTAACTTGGGACCTTTAAGTTCACTCCCGCAGTGTCCATGCAGGGGAGTTACAGCACAGCACTTTGGGGCGCACTGCAGTTCATACCCTCACTGTGAGAACTGCAGGGCAGCCCTTACTAGATGGAATAATGGCAGACTGAAAATCTAGCATACCATGAGCAATTTCAATAATCCATGCAAATATTTAATTCCATGGATCATCACACCATTTTCATTGCAGTTCTTATCAGACTGACTCAAGCCTGTTGCTGATTATACATTTTCCTCACTATAAAACAGCATATTAACGTCAACATCATTCATATATTGCACTATTTCAGACTGCACAACTAAGGACACATGTGAACATATGGTAGGTGTGTTATGCATCTAAAAGACTAGAATGGTCCCTGAGCACTGCAAGTCCCAACCATTGTAGTACAAAAAAGCAACCATACTTTGAAAGGCAGGCTGCCAGGACGTCAACCCCTTTGCACAGAGCATGCTTATTAACACAGACAATGTTATTTCTCCATACTGATGAAGGTATCGTTAGCATCTATTCTCTATAAATGGTCACTAGTGACCTTTCCCAAAAGCCTAATTAAAAATCCTGTTAGACATTCTTGACATGCTATCAGACTATGGCAATCTGTTCAATGGTTAAAAACACACCCAACAAGCAAGGCAGCATTGTTCATAAGAATTTGTCAAAGAACCACATGCTGGATGAAAAGCAGGATATTACACTCATTAATATCCATGCTCAGGCAACATCCTTATTGCTGAATGCTATATAGATCATGCAAAACATGCAGTCGTTGCTGTCCGCACATGAACGTAACTATTCTTGAACGTTCTCACATACACGAATACAACAAATGATGTTGAGTGTTTCACTGTGAGACGGATGCTAATACCCTTTCTCCCACTGAGTACTATCTTACTCCATGAGTAGTCCTATTGACAACATTGGCACTACTGAAGTGAGTGACTCCACATGAAGGACAGTATCAGAATCTGATCTACACATTATTAATTATTGGTCTGGTGATAATACGTAGAGTCCCCAGCCCCCTCATGCCAGACACTGCACAAACCCATCACAAAATGATGGTCCCTGACCCGAAGAGCTCACAATCTTAATATGAGATAGGAGACAAGTGGTGAATTCAACAGATGGAGAAAGCACAAGGAAACAGTGAATGATTCTGAACAGCAGTGGTCACAGCACTCCAGCTGCCTTGCTTGGCTACACACGTATTCTGTCTTGCTTAGATTCATGGACAGAGAACACGCATATGCAGTCCCCCTATTGCTATATAGACACAGGGACATAAATACATATTGCTATCAGAGTACATAGGTTTCCATGCAGATGCAGATATTCACTGGCACCTTCGGATCCTCACACAACTATGCTCCCTCCTAGTTCAGAAACATATTGGGCTCAGTTCTCCACTGGGGGCCTGTGCGGAACTTGGGGGGGGATGGGGCTGAGAGGGAACTGACTGTGGCTCCCTGATTCTCAGCTATCCAACTCAGTGGAAGCAAAAGCTCTAGGGATGCAGCTCTTACTTTTGCCACAGCCATAAGCTCTTATGCCAGCTGAGGATCAGCTTTGTGGCACCATGTGCCCTCTCTCCTCCCGCACCCTCCCTTTTTCCCCTGAGCTACCCCTGCCTCCCCTCCCTGCCCCCAACATGCCCCCATACCCATATACCAGGTGGCAAAAGAAGCAGCAAGTGGCAGACTCGATATAGGAGGCAGCATAGCTCCCTCCACCAGCTTTACACTGGCTACTCCCATGTGCAGAGAACTTAGCAGACTGGAGAATCCAGCCATTATCTATATCAAGGGTGGGCAAACTACAGCCCACGGGCCATTTTAAGCCGGCCCGCAAGCCGCACCACGCGGCTCGGCCCTACTCCGACGCTCCAGCCAGGGCGCTGGGTCGGGGCCGCACCATGCAGCTCCCAGAAGCCGTGGCATGGCCCTGCTCCAGGTCTTACACTCTCCAGTGGGAGCTACAGGGACAGTGCCTGCAGATGGGGCAGTGTGCCGAGCTACCTGGTCCCGCCACAGCATAGGAGCCGGAGAAGGGACATGCCACTGCTTTCGGGAGCCGCTTGAGGTAACCGCCGCTCAGAGCCTGCACCCCCTGAGCCTCTCCCCATGCCCCAACCCCCTACCCCAGCCCTGATCCCCCTCCCATCCTCCAAACCCCTCAGTCGCAGCCCAGAGCACCCTCCTACACCCCAAACCTCTCATCCCCAGCCCCACCTCAGAGCCCGCATACCCAGCCAGAGCCCTCATCCCCTCCCGCACTCCAACCCCAACTTTGTGAGCATTCATGGCCCACCATACAATTTCTATTCCCCGATGTGGCCCTCGGGCCAAAAAGTTTGCCCACCTCTGAGCTATATAGTTACACACATGCACAATCAGTTCATTTACAGCTACAGAAGGTAGCCTGCATAGCCCACCAACACAACTCCTGAAAGCAAGTTACTAAGCAGTTAAGTTATTCAATACCCAATTAACATTCATCATATCAATTCCTCTTCTCAACCTGAGTGACCTCCCACTGCCCATATTCCTCTATCAATCTCTTTTATGTGGGGATTGGTTCAGTAGTTTCTCAGGCTGAAGAGCCCATTCTGCTAAATCATCTAAACTGCTTCTTTCAGCCTACCAGGTTTTCTTAGGAGATCTTCTGTAGTGCACCAGCCCAAACCAGCTGAGCTGATGAGATCTCTCAGTTTCACATGCTGAGGTGTTATGGCCACTGGCTGTGCAGGGACACTTACACTCTAATACCCAGCCAAATACTTTAAGCTGGTGCTAAGCGCATGTCAGTAAATAAAACATTATCAAAAAACATTGTCTTTACCATAAAACAAGTAGTAGAAAGATGGGTAATTCAGAGTGAAGGTTCCATGGAAAATAACCCCAAACTTTTGAAAGTATGGGAAATTACAGGTAAGGCTACAGCTCTCCCCCAGCCCTAGCAACACCAACTCCCATCTTCCCATCATGACCGCTTTATAAAATCCAGTAGTTTGGATCAAGACTATCTCCTGCAGGTGTGGCTCCTGCTCATTCTGGGAAAACACTGAGTTCCCATCACCTTGATAATATTGTAATGGACGCTCAGACAGATCCAACCAGCGGACCAAATTCAATGATGAATCCTGGTCACGTGTCACCTGAGGCACGTTGCGCATACGCTAAGAAGACTAAGTCCCTTCCCAGGAAGAGCAAAGTCCTTCAGCCTTTAAGGAGAGGTAAAGAAGGCAAAAGGTGTGTCTGGAACCTAACTCTCCACCCAGCTTTGGTCAGAAGGTTATGGACAGAGCTTTCCTTTCCCAGCAAGGGGTGCTGCAAAAGGCTATGATGGGCATTCACAAGAGGAGAAAGCCTAAGGACCTAAGGGGGAGACACTGGTGGGAAGGATGCAGGGGACAGTAAGGTCTACTCAAGGGAAGCTGTCCTCAGCATTCCAAGCACCAAGAGCCATGTCATTACTTCAAGCACACCAAGGTCCAAATCCACAAAGATATTTAGACCCCTTGATTTCAGTGAGAGTTAGATGCTAAAATACCTTTGAAAATCTGAGCCCGAGTGACTAGAGCAGCGCTGCTGCCCTGAGTGTCTGGGTTAATGTAGCGTGTGCCTTGCAGGGCTTATCAGTGCCTTCAGTACCTGGGGAAGTATATCATACCCTGGCATCTTGTAGGAGGCTTTTGGGCCCCTAGAGAGCCTCAGGAAGCTCATCAGTCTCTCCAGTGCCTTATGAGCTCTGCAGGAGGTAAACCCAGGCCTGCAGAACTTTGCATATGTGGGGACTTCCGGGAGTGTGTGTGTGTGTGTGGTTGAGTGCTCTGGTTTGCTGTAACTAAGGCTTGTGGTCTAGCAAATGCAGTGATGATCCCTAGTACTCCACCTAATTTTCTAAGCATCTTCAAATCCCTGATGCCTCTCACAGAGGTCTCCAGAGTCCAACATGCCCCATGTGACATTGCTAGCTCAGCATTTAATAACATTTAAAATCTGATGGAAAGATTCAGATGTTTGTTTCTCTGCCCCTGTAGGTGGGTCCAAGAAATTTGATTTTAATGCTTTCCCGCTTCCCATCCTCAGGTTACAATCCGGCAAAAAGCCCAGCCACGTTTTCTAGCTATGGGGAATGCTTGGCTTTGTTTTCTTAAAGTCCTTTTAGAAACGGCTCACCTCAAAGTCAGTGAAAGTTCTCCACTGCATACAGACTGAATTTGAAGCTGGAAAGACTTTTCTTGGGGATTTCAAAGGCAGGATTTCCTAAATCAGTCTTGTGATGGAAACCAAGAGTCTGGCTTAATTATGACAAAGCTTCTGCCACCCCAGTATAGAAGAAGGTGGGTTGCGCTGCATCAAACTAGTGGAAGATTTGTGGTGAGCTTGGTTATAAAAGACCAAAGAAAGGTTTCCCTGATCATATAACAGGAGAACTAATTTTCAGAAACCAATACGCAAAAGACTAGAAAAAGCTGCCTGAGTCAATCATGGGTTCCTTGTTTGCGGTGCCTTAAATGTACTCGTAGGTTTTCACACCTCTAACTTGGCGGGATGGGATATTTTAACTTATCTGGTTCATCGCTACAAGAGGGAGCATGAAGTCACACCCACAATGGTCAGATGTGCTGCAAGCTCACAACAGCCACAGATGATCATTTCCGTTGTTTACCTGGATCTAACATGTTTTTGACCCATTTTTCACTTTCACTTCACTTTCTTCTTAATGGTTTCTTTACACTCTTTTATTGCAGACACGCCTCTCTGTGTGCAGCAATGACTGTCTCTCTCTGCCTCGGTCTCTTCTTTTATTGCTTTTTTCTCTTCCCTGCTGCACAACAGCACTGTCACACCATCAACCCTACCTCCCCCTATTTATTTATGCTGGCAGTAATATCAGTTTAGGCTTGAACTTGCTAAGCAAGGCCAGGCAAGGTCAGTGCTTTGGTGGTAAATAGTTCGGTGCACAAGGAAAATAGGGTCAAGGATTCAGAAGATGGTAGTCTTCCCTCTCCATCAGTACTGATGCAGAAAATTCATTACGAAAAGCAATGTGAATGGAATGGACAGGCTGACAATGTAAACACACAAGAGTCAGAAAGTTAAAGGTTAAAGTTCCAAGAGCGATAACTCAGCTGTGGAGAAGATACTATGGAAAAGCTTCTCTGCTCTGAAAAGTGACTGTAAAAATGGCTCCTTTCAACTCCACAAATCTGCTCCTTGTGAGACTCAGACTGTGATTAGCTGCCTTGTGGCAAAACTAAATGTTTACTGCTTACCACTCCTGTCAGCCCTGCAGATGCAACCCAGCTGAAGTGTATTCCTCATCAACAGATTTGTTTAGTAAGTCCCAATCAATTACACCTGTTGAAACCCTTTGACAACAGTGGGTGTCACATGTGCCCAGTAGACCTTTCATTATTATTGGTGATGATGCATGAGAAACAAAGAAATCTGGGCTGACTCTAATGGCCTAACTTTTAGGTGCCCTACTGCAGAGTGGAATCCATAACTGAGTGGGATGCCCTGGTCCTGGCATCCTGTACAATGCATGGGGAGAGTTAGGCACCTAAGAATTGGATTCGCAGAAGCCAGCACTCTGACTGGGAAGCTGCCCAAGCCAGCCAGTTAGAAATACTGAGGAGAGGGGTGGAGCTTATGTTTAAGCCCCAGCCTCAAAAGGAGTTAGCATCTAGCTCTGGGCCAGAGGGAATCACCAGCTCCACTTGATTCAAAGCAATGAACCCTCTCCATGAGTTGGGCATTTAAGCCAGGTCAGCTCTTTCTAGCAAAAAAAAAAAAAAACAAGGAGGAGGCAACCCCCTCTCCCTTATACACAGTAGCCCAGTGGTGAGGGCACTCACCTGCAAAGTGGGAGACCTTGCTTCAAGTCCCTGCTCCAAATCAGACCCAGCAGGGACTGGAACGAATTGGCCAATAGACAGGCCACATCCTAAAGGAGAACCCAGCCACTGGGCAGGCAGGCACCAGCCCTATTGTCTTTTGTGGGGGGTAGGCGTGTCCTGGGCATGCCTTCCAGATCAGGCCCCAAAGGCAAGATAGGGAGGGAGCACATCATTTGTGAATTCTGCTAGGGCTCTGAGCAGCTTGGCAGCATCAGAGGATGTCACTGGTGGAAATTTAGGCACCTAGAGGGTTGGCAGAAGCTCAGCAGGGGTTCTATGAATGCCAGCAACATCCATTCTAAATGCTGCATTTAGGCACTGTGACGGGGCTCCTCTGGTGCAGCCGGGACCGTGGGACTGCTGAGCCCTCCAAATGCACCAACCTGGGCTGCCTCTCACACTGTGACACGCTGATGTCAAGCTACAAACCTCTGACAGGAACTGCACTTCCACAGCCATCCACAGGCAGGCACATACCCAACCGAGTTATGAATGACCTCCCAGTCACTCATGAACTGTAAGTAGAGAGGCTCCAGCCAATTCCCCCCAGCTCCCCAGCCTTGCATTCAAGCACTGTACCATCTTGCACTGCTCAAGGTTCTCTTGGACAGTGCAAACTCATTAATAAGTTTGCCACTTCTTCATAGAAAGTGGACATGCACCATCCTTTGTAACCTGAGCTGAGATTCTCTCTGCATTTCAATCAAAACCACACTGTTTTAGGTAAAATATAAAACAGATTTATTAACTACAGAAAGATAGATTTTAAGTGATTATAAGTAGCAAGCATAGAGATCAAAGTTTGTTACCCAAGAAATTAAAAATAAATTTGCAGTCTAAATTCTAACTTAAACAGACTAAGCAAGATTTGAATCAAGCAGTGTCTCACCAGAACGGATGGCACAAGCAGGTTACAGTTCCTCAGCACACAGACTGGACCCCCTACCTGCCTGGGACTAAACTTCCCCAGTTCAAAGTCTTTGTCTTCCAGATGTTCTTTCAGGGGTTGAATGGGAGACCAAGTGATGATGTCACTCTCCCTCTTTTATACTTTCTTCAAGCTGCCAGAAAGATCCTTGCTGTGACGTGTTAATCTGATAGTGGATGGGTGTTGAGGAGCCATTAACGCCCGTCAGGCCGGTGATGGCTACTCCTTTGTTGTAGCTGAAAGGCTGGCTGTGGGTGTCTCCCAAACTCACAAGATATTACAGTAACACACACATAGCAAAACTTCATAACTTCGCATACAATTATAGCATGTACGATCCAACAGGCTATCAAAGCTCAACCAATCACAACTTTTAAAATGATACCTCACAAGGCATACTTTGTACAAAACATATCATAACCATATGACAGTGATGAATATGTGGGTTCCAGGGTGCTACTTTGGGGTACAGAGTATCACAGGTACCTAAAGGGGCAGTTAGGTGCCTAAATCCCACTTATGAATAGCCCTTAGAGCCCAGATTGAGTTTGCAGGGATGGCCATTAGAAAAAAACACCTTTTCACTTATAAAAGGAGCACGTTTGATAGAGAAGTTGGGGAGCAATAAACACAAATCATTATGCCATTGTTACAGTAAAACTGCGTTTTCAGCACACATTTAGCAGCAATCACAAAAGGTATGTGACACCCCTTAACTTTTGCAATGGCTGTTGAAAACAGTTTGGATCTGTTCACAGCTATAGACAATTTTTGCATTCAGTTGAGGATGCTCCTGAGAGGACCAATTGCTAATACCAAATGGCAACAACAAGTCATTTTTCCCAGTGTAGGTGCACCTTCAGGCCAATATCCATATTGACTTTTCCATTACTGTAGGCATAATACTGGACTCCATGGCAAATGGCAGTGTAACAACCTGTAGCCCAGTATTAATCATCACTGTTTCCAATATATAGAAAGGCAGACTTTCCAGAAATACTGTGGAAATTGTAAAAATACCGTTATGGGGCATGGAAATCATTCCTGCCACTTTCCAGTGGCTGTCTGCCACCACTGTGTACTTTGTCAGGAAGACCAATATGGGAATCTTATCCAGGTTTGAACTGGCCAGGTCAAAGTACTCACTGTAGTTGTTCTATTTTAGCAATGTATTCTAGTCATTTTTTAAAAAATCCGATACTTTTATTAAGCCTTGGCCAGCAGAAATAGCATAGCCGCCAGAAATAGCTTCATGGCCAGGCCTCGCATCATACCTCATCACTATGATTGTTTCTGCCGTGTAAAACTTCTGGCTCAGTTAAGTCAGAAGTCTAATTAATTATCAGTCCTTGTTAACACTGAGAACTACAGTCTAATCTGCCAGTAAGCTCTCCTTGCTCACAAAATAATAGGCATCACCAGCCACACATAGTAGAGGTTTGCCACAATTTTCCATGTCCACAGTCAGCTGTGGGTGAGGACTTTGAATGCTCTGTGTCATGTCTCAGATATTCATTAGAAGGCTCCTCCCCATCCCTCTTTCAGATACCACAGTGTCATTGCTAAGGAGGCCAGAGTTAAAAGTGACCTGCAAAGGGAATATGAACATTACTTTAAACCACAGAAATACATGCTAAATACTCTCACTAACACAGCTGGGCAGGGCATTCAACACGTTAATAGGTAGAGCCCTGCACGGATACAAATATTTGGATCCACATCCAATCTGCATCTGCAATAATTAATTTGTATCCGACCCCTGGGATCCGCACGCCACCTTTTATATGTATATCTACTCACATCCGCACCAGCACCCTATCTCACTGTTAGAGCCCTGCATGGATGCAAAAATTTGGATCTGCATCTGATCTGCTAAGATGGTAAAAATACACCTGCATCCGCAGATGCAGCTATCGGCGGATATAAAGCAGATATCTGCAGATTTGCAGGGTTCTATTAATAGGTTTTCAATTACCTTTGTAAACTATTCATTCTCGCTTCTCGCAGGTATTGGAATGCTCAGCTAGAGCACTGAGTCAGCTTATGGGGTCTCCAATGAGTCTCTAGTGAGGTTTGGTTTAAATAAAAGAATCTCATAAGAACATAAGAATGGCCATACTGGGTCAGACCAAAGGTCCACCTAGCCCAGTATCCTGTCTGCCGACAGTGGCCAATGTCAGGTGCCCCAGAGGAAATGCCAGGTGCCCCAGAGGGAATGCCAGGTGCCCCAGAGGTAATCATCAAGTGATGCATCCCATTGCCCATTCCCAGCTTCTGGCACATATCTGACTTCTAATGGCGCCGGTGGGTGCTCAACCCCACCTCTGCCCCCGGCCCTGCCCCGACTCCACCCCTACCCCACCCCTTCCCGGCCCCATTCCAACCCTTTCCCCAAAGTCCCCACTCCAACTCTTTCCCCTCCCTGCCCCTATTCGACTCCTTCCCCAAATCCCCGCCCCGGGGCCCCGCCTCTTCCCCGCCTCCTCCCCTGAGCGCACCATGTTCCCGCTCCTCCCCCTCCCCCCCGCATATAGCCAATGGACATAGCTACAGCTGTTTGGCAGCAGCAAGCACTGGGAGGGAGGGAGGAGCGGTGATACAGCACGCTCAGGGGAGGAGGCGGAGGTGAGGTGGGGCGGAAGCTTGGCTGCCAGTGGTTGCAGAGCACCGCTAATTTTTCCATGTGTTTGGCAGCATAGCAAGCTCTGGGAGGGAAGGGGGAGGAGCAGGAACATGGCACACTCAGGGGAGGAGGCGGGGAAGAGGTGGGCCTGCGGCGGGGATTTGGGGTTGGAATGGGGGCAGAGCAGGGGCAGGAGGGGGCAGGGCAGGGGTGCAGTCAGGGCAGGGCCAGGGGCAGAGGGGGGGTCAAGCACCCACTGGTGCAAGCAGAAGTTGGCGCCTATGACCCAGACAAAGGTGGGGAGGGGAAATTTAGTCATGAAGAGGGGAAATCGCTGGTCCAAGGTCACTGAGCAGGCCAGTGGCAGAACCAGGAATAGAAGGCAGGTCTCCTGACTCAAGTCTAATGCCCCATCTGTCTGTTCAAAGTCACTTTGACTGTGAGACACATGCAATGGCCCTGTGCTGTTGGGTGTGGATTTCCAACAGTACCAGGAGGGGTAAGGGGGGATGGAGGGTTCTTGGAAGATCACTGTAAATGAGGGGTACAGGGATAGGAGAGAAAGGGAGGAGTGCTACTGAGACTTGGCAGGAGATGGGCAGCTGGCTCCAGGTTAGAAAGGGGCATGCCGACCGTTCCTACAGCTGTTCATACGGCTGCTCATCAGGGCTAGTGCCCAATGCTTGGTGCCCTGTGCTCCCGCCCCTCCCCACCTTGGTGGCTGGTGCCCTGTGTGCCAACCCCCCCCACCCAGGTGCCAGGGCCCTGTCACTCACCGCACCTCAACAGCTGGCACGTGTGCTCCTGCCCCTGCCCTGGGCTGGTGTCTCTGCCGGAACTCACAGTGGAAGCAGGGAGAGGAGAGCTGTTCCTATCTGCTCCCCGGTAGCCAGCCCAATCTCATGCACAGTGGCAGCCACTCCTCTGGGGCCCGCTCTCACCTCCACAAGCTATTGTGGGAGTAGAAAGCACTCGGGGAGGCAGAAGCATACATCCCGCCCCGAAGATGTCCACTGTATGGGCACTAGCCCCCCCACGATGCCACCGCGCCTGCCCCTGTTGTAGGGGAAAGGTTTACATCTCAAAATAGCCCCATTGTTATAAGATTGAATAAAATTCCATGACAACTGCATCTTTTCCCAGAAGCTCCCAAGTTGCGACTCGGCTCTGACACTGATTCACCTCCTGGTCTCGGGGCAGGTCATTTGATCCATTCACCAGTGAGGGGGGAGCGGGGGGCGGCCTGAGGATGAACAGCTCTTCCGTGTTCAAATATTTTGAAGCCAAAAATCACGATATTAAGTCTGGGGGGTAAAATTCCTTGGCAACCATCCCTTTAACTCACACCACAGCCGCTGTGCTTTGTCGGTAAATGCTTGGGCCCTATGGGTCAGGATGGGGAGTTGGTTACCGTCCAAGCAGCCACCTGGAGCCTGGCTTTTACTTATCAAGGCTTGTCCTTGAGCGCTGCATTCCCAGTGGAGGAGTTCATCGGTGTGTCATTCGCGAGGCACAAACCGGTTATTTCTCAGGGCGCGGAGATGCAGCATGTTCCCAGACTGTATTTGTTAATGGTGGGAACAGCATTAGGGGGCAGGTTTTGGGAAGCTGCCATCCCTTGCTGACAGATGTCGATGTCAGGTCATAGGCAAAGCAACTTAGCAGGGGGAAATGGGGTTGTGCCCTGTTTATGGTGTGTCAGGGAGGCCTGGAAAGTAATGCTGGTTGGCTGGATTTGAACCAGTAACCGGGGCAGGTGAGCAGGGCACTCAGCCTAGGGGGTGCCAGCTTCCAGGGGGTACTGCACTGCTGTGCCATTCAGCTTTTTTTTCCCCTACACGCTCTGTTGGCCGGCTGTTTTTGCTCCGTTGATTGGCTGGCTGTTTTGGGGGGGGGGGTTTGCTTGACCCACTAGGAGGCGGGGCGGAACCACAAACATTTTCCTCCCTGGCCAACAAAACAGCTAGGGCTGCTCCTGCCACTGGCTGGTAAAAGGCTCCATCACCCATTACCAAGCCTTGGCGCCTTCCAGCCCCTTTGCTCTGGCCGAGGTCACTGCAGCTACAGCCTGCTCATGAAGGAGGTGTGAAGATGCTTGTACTATCCCAACCCCACACACCCCCCAGCCCAGGAGGGATTTTGGTTCAGTCCGCCAGGCGCCAGAATTCCTCCTGCTACAGAAGCAGCGGCTCCAACCATCTTGGGGGAGGGTGGCACATGTACTCACTTCATGCCCAGCCAGCTCCACTGGCCAGTGTGGCGAGGCTCACCCTGCATCTTTTAGTGCCATCATTGGTGCTAACTAGTATGCACAGGCTGTGCACACCCCAGACTGCAGCAGCCCCCGGTGCAAGGTGGTGGTGCTCACTGAGTCCTCTCCCTATCATCCTGGACAGAATTAGCCACAGCCTCACCCTGCATATGTAAGAAACACTGGCATGAAATGCCGTCAGCTCCATTGCAGGCATTGGGACATAGAATGTCAGCTTGGAATTTCCAATTACTGCAGGGTTGCCTGGTGCACTGCGTTAACATGAAAAATCAGCATTTGCCCACAGCTACCATGGAGTGCTATCTGCAATCTTCACAGCTTATCCTTAGACTAGGAGATACCTTAGTAACCATGTGGAAACAGTTGGCAAGTGCTGCATTTTTATGGCCTTACTTTATGTGTGTCTGGCTTCTGTTTTCTGTATGATTTGGAGCAAAATAGGGTCTGGACACCACACTGTGCAGCAGTAGTGGCTCCTCAAATCTTAGTGACTTGGCCATTTTTTGAATAATTTAATTTAAAATAAAAAAGGGTTAAATGCAACATTCCAGATAAATTCTTACACACAAAACAACACCCACGCTCACACAAAACCCCCTCATTCCAAAGTCAATACAAAGAATGTGTTATAAATGTTCTAACGATGGCAATCATAAGAACATTTGATATGGCTACAGAACAACATTAATAAAGCTAAATGAAAAAGCCAGTTCTTACTTAATTATAAAGGGGCCTCTGTAATAATCGCATGCACTCCCAGCAGGCTGAGAGGCTGCATCTGTTGCTCAGTTGTAAAGTGATTACCTGCAAAGAGGGAAATCTGGGTTAGACCAATCTGGGCCATCAGACAACAGCAACCCTCAGTGTGGTCATATATTTCACATCTCTGATCTGCTGAGTTGCCACCACACCTGCAAAGGAGCAGGGTGAATGGGGCTGCAACTTCAGGGAGGATTGCTACCAAACCAAAAGGGAGAGCTTGAAAATGGATTCTGCAGTTTAGTAGTCTGCAGGCTGTGTTAGGATCTGACCCTGCAAGGTGCTGTGAGGCCTCTGCTCTCACTAACTTCATAGGAAACTGAAGCTACCAAGTACTCTGCAGGAGCGAGCCCCTTAATGTACATTTCCAGGACATTCCTTAATTAGAGATGGGCCTTAGAGACCCAGGCCCCTTAATTAGAAAGGAGAGTTGTGAAATTCAGATCTGGTTTTCCAAATTCCCCAAAGCGTGGGAGGGAGGGAGAGAGAGTTTCCACATTCAAGGTGAGTTGAAACAAAGTTCAGATCTGAATTTGGATTCTGGGCCTGTTCAGTGATTCTTATTTGGCTGGTACATTTGAGTGCAATTTTTTTTTAAAATGTTCATTATGGCTAATTTAGTGCTGATGAAAGGTGCTGGACTAAGAGCCTTGGAAATGGAAGGCTGCAGAGCAGGGCAACAGCAGAGAAGTTTTCCCTCATGCTCTCTCCCTGCCAAGGTGCAGACAAGCTATTACTTTCATTGATGCCCAGTTTCAACACATTAAATTGAGATGAAAAGTGTTTGAAATGGACATTCCAAAATACATGTGTTCTTACACCTGAGTGCTTCACAATGACAGGCAGCTTGAGTCATGGTTGGGGTGAAAAAGAGGGACGGACAGATGGGTGGGTGAAGGCTTTTCATGAGTGCTCAGTGTCACAGCCAAAAATAACAGCTGTCACAGCTTAAAGAGAAAAAAAACACCCTCCTTCACTGAGCTTCCTGGATGCCTTTTCTACCTCTGTTTAGCAGGCAACCACTTAGCTATGACGGTCAACACCCAGCTTTGCAGTTAACACCCTGTTAAACTGAAGAGAGGGAAGCTCACCACGCTCATGGGGACAATTTGTTCTTATAGGATAAGAGCTAAAGATGACTGAATATCCCACAGATGCTACTACTCCTGTGAATATAAATGATACTCCTGTGAATATACATGATATAAATGATAAATGATATAAATGATAAATTGCTGGCTCATTGCTGGGAAACTGCCCTCCACTCCACCCCACCCAGCCGGTGGAGGGCTCCAGAATTTCCAGTACATGTAAAGGAAATTCTAGCCTGAGGTCAGAGGGGACCAGGCTCAGTGGAGGCTGAGTGAGAGCCGGTGCAGCAGGCAGTCTGAGAACAGCAGCTGAGAGCTGGCCAGAGACACTCCCTGCTGCTGGTAGAAGGCCCCGGGGCAGCAGTGGGCAGGCAGAAGAACAGCATGGAAGGGTTTGAAGGAGACTCCTGTCATTACACCCCTCTGCTGGACTTCCTCTAGGGACTAGGTTAGGGGCTGTGGTTTTGATCTTCAATGTTATTGCAACAAAGGAACTGTGTCTAGTTTCAGGCCACCCTAGAAAGGGTGCTACTCCCTCAAAGCATGTGAGTGTTTATGGGAATCCACAGAGGCTAGCACCTGTGTAGCCAACTGCTTGGTGTGCCTACAGCACCTGCCTTTGAGCTTGTGGTACCCAGCACACTCTAGCAAACATCTAGAGGGGACAGGTGTATTGCTGCACTCACAGGGACACCCTGCAGTGAAATTGGTTACATCCTTACTATTATCTTGTCCCCCTCACGAGCCTTTATGCATTTGTCCGCCTGTTGCAACTTGTCATGTCCCTAAACTGTGAGCTCTTGGAGGCAGGAACTGTCTTTGTTTTACTTACTGTACAGCAGCGAGCACAGTGGGGCCCTGACCCCTGAGTGGAGCGTGTAGGCCCTGTCACAATAAGTAAAACTAATCTACTCAGCCAGAAGTCCTAAGGTCACATTTTCCTCCTATGAAAGCTTAGATTCTGAAGGATGCAGCAAAATATGCTGGAAAACTTTAAATCCACCGCTTCTGTGGAGTGTCCCCGTTTCACATCTTTCTGCGGGGATAGCTACTCAACTCCCACAAGATAAGCAGGGTCAGGCTTTGTCAGAACTTCAATGGCAGACCTCCAAGGAAATCCTACTGGGTTTCAGGAGATTGTGTTGGGGATTCAGTAGGTGGCAGTCTTACCTCTGAACCAATGCCTCAGAATGGTGGGGCATCGAGCACTTACTTCAGAGAGAAAATTAGACATGAATTTACCACGTAACTCAGTAGCCAAAAATGTCAGTGTGCTTTTGGCCTACAAACACATAGGATTCATGTCACAGAGAAGCATAAAGTTCAGGTGTGACTGCACCTGAAATACTGCATTCCATTCCATGCACCTCAGGACCAGAGAAGTCTGGGTAAGCTAGAGGGAGCTCAAAAATGATCCCTGGCATCATTTCACTTTCTAGGATCTTAGAACCCCTGAATACCAAGGAATCTTGACCATAAGTGAACAGGGCCTCAGTGTTATGTCTCCTCCAGAAAGAGAGAGCCCCCGAAGCACTAGTACCTTTTAAATATAAATCTAAATTAAATGGAGAAATAAATCCAATAGATTCATTGAAATTCGAAATGGAATAGTCCATAGCTGGGCTATGGCTTGATCATATGTCTGTTGAAATCAATGGTAAAGCACTATAACAAGAGTGAGCTATAATTAAGGTGAGCTATTATCAGCAGGAGAAAAAAACCTAATTGATCAGTCTCGTTATAGTGTGTATGGCAACAGCCATTTTCATGTTCTCTGTGTATATATATATATATATATATATATATATATATATCTTCCTACTGTATTTTCCACTGCATGCATCTGATGAAGTGGGTTTTAGCCCACGAAAGCTTATGCTCAAATAAATTTGTTAGTCTCTAAGGTGCCACAAGTACTCCTCATTCTTTTTGCTGATACAGACTAACACGGCTACCACTCGAAATATTATTAATCACACTGTCATGCACCTTTGCTTCACAGCCTACAATCTTAGTCCAGTTCTCATTGGACAGGCATCCACATGGGAACAACCAATAAGAATTGACCACTTTCTCCTTGGCAGTCTGGGTAGAGTCGTGCCAGAATTGCACTGGACACGAAGAGCACAGGCCCCTGTAATGGCTAGAGGTAGTACCTGCAGCTGCACTTTAAGACACCTGCTTTGGGGGATGGATATGGACATCTGAGGTTCACATTGCTTTGTCTTTTATCTTAAATCAGTGCTGGTACTGGGAAGTGGCAGGTGCAACCAGAGAGAGCTGAATCTTCTGACCGAATGTAGGAACCTTCAGAGCCCTGTTACCACTGGTAATACACTTTCCTAACTGAACACATCTCTGAAATGAGTCCTGAGTGTTTACAGAACCATAGGTATGTCTTGAACCACAGAATTCCAACTATATCTGGATTTAAAATACTCCAAACTATGTGACCGTTCAGGGTTGGGGAGGGCGGTTTGGCCCTTTATAAAGAGAGGGGACATTTCTGAGGTTCATTTCTAGATCTAGGCTTGGCTTCCAAGTGCCACTTAGCCCCTAGGGTTTGGTTTAGGCCCATCTCACAGCTCTCATGGTATTTAAACCAAGACATATTTCATTTGTGTCCGTTTCAGATAAGAGAATAATAGCTTCTCTGTGCCTATTCTGCAGTGTTCCCTGAAGAGATCAATGAGGCTGGAGCTCTGTGGTGTCAAGGGCGGCTACAGATCACGTTCATTACCCAAAAGCTGCTTTGCCAGCTCCTCGCTGTGCTGCAGAACGGGCCAGCTCAGTGGAATGTCACTTTCGCTAGCAGTTGTGATGGATGAGGCTTCTAATCCGCCAGCTTCCAACTTGCCAGCTGGCTGGGGAATCACACACATACTGAACGAACCTGCTCACTGCTCAGAGCAATCCCTCGTCACACCTCTCTCACGCTATTGTGCCATAACAAGAGGCTGGTTCTCTGTAAATCTGATAAGAACAATCAGACTCAAATTCAGATCCGCAATGAGCGGGCACTCTAACACTAATTTTTTTTTTCCCACCAAATGCATCCGATGAAGTGAGCTGTAGCTCACGAAAGCTTATGCTCTAATAAATTTGTTAGTCTCTAAGGTGCCACAAGTACTCCTTTTCTTTTTGCTAATTTGCACAGTTTGTGACTATGGGTGGGGGAAGGGTACAGAGTCTGAGATGAGGGCTTGATCCTTCATTCCCTAACCAGGATTGGCTAAGAAGCCGGACTATTCAGTCCCTGGGATGTAGAGGGGAGAGGGAACAGCTTATCTCACTCTGCAGTGACCCCTCTGGCTGATGCAAGAATTGCTCAGATGGGCTTTGAAGGGGGTCATCATTGTCACCAATCCTATGCCATGGGCCTGCTGTGATGCAGAATAATCAAATCCAGGGATACTGGAAAGGTGTTAGCTGTTAGATAGGTGCACTGAGAGGGGCTCAGAAAAATTTTTCCCCCAGGGAACAAATAAAATAAAATCCTGTTATATACTTTGAGAGGAAATAGAGGAAAATGTGATTGATTGTCATTTGTGAAGCACCCCAAAGGTCTTGTGGATGGGGAGGGATGCACTTTTATTAATCATTCATCATTTTTCATGGAATCCCACTTACTAATAACTCCACCTTCTTACAAGAACAGATATGAAGTGAGTGGGAGTCAGGTCTGCTGTGTGCTGGTCCCTTCTCAAAAGCATGCTATTGTCTAGCCAGTCCTAAAGAGACCTTCACTGGATGCTATGGACCTTGCCAATTTTTGCCCAAAGTCAAAACATCCCTTTCCTAAGAAAGCTAATTGAGAACTAGCACAGAGCTGCTTCTAAATAATTCCGTCCACAGCCAGGATCCTACATCCTTCTCAACCAGGCAATGAAAAGGGTGTACACATGTATTGTATTGTACATGAGCAAGTCAGCAGATCTGCACTAATAGTAATTTGCAATTAATATTACAGCCTCATTGTTGCATGGATTCAAGTCATTTTTTAGCATCCAAACCAGAAAGCACTCCCCCGCCTTTCTGGGAACTGTGAAATGCATGTGCTCCTTTGAAGTTGATGCCATTTAATGGTGGCTTGATGCCTCTAAGAATTGTTATTTTTTGCTACGCAGATTTTTTTTATAATTAAAAATCAATGGAGCTATTAGTAAGTCCTCACCGTATTTCACTTCTTTGTCATTTGCTATTCTGACCATCTGCAGTTTCAGTAGCAATGTTTCCAGCATTAATCTGATGGAGCAAGCCGCTCTCCCTTTCTCTAGGAGACTAGGCACACTAGTCTGGCAGCAAAAGAGCCCTGTCCATGATTTCAGGATGGATGAACCCAAACCTTTGGATCCTCTCCTTTTACTCTGTCCTTGGAGCTATGTGGCACCAATAAATTGCACTTTGCTGCTGGAAGATCTTCCTCATTGAACATCCTGTCTTTTAACTTTAGTCCTTGCAGAGGACTATCACCTGGAACAGTAACAGCACCAGAAGTAATTAGCTTCTGAAACTCCAGTACGGCTTACAACATTGCACACACCAATTATATCAGATTATCTTCTCCTTCTAGACACCCAAAACATGCCAGTGACATATGACAACTGCACAGGGATTGAACCCCAGGACCTTGTTCATTAAAAGCCTGAGCCTGGATTGCTTGAGTTAAAGGAGTAACTCTCCTGGCTAGCAGACATAGCATCCTTATTAAGTTCTTATGTGATCCAGCCACTAATAGGCTAGACCCCTACTGGGGTAATGGGGATTATTGTGGCAGCCAGCCTGGAGAAGAATGGCCCATGCCATGGGCTCTGCATCAGTCTTTAAACAGTTAAACAGTAAACAGACTCAGAACTTGGGTATCTGTTCCCCTAGCCTGCACACAAATATAAAAGGCCACTGTTTAGCCACAGCACTCTAAGCCAAAATTCTGGGCTAGCACTGATGGGTTCCCCTCCTGTCCCAGCATCACCCAGCATTTCCCCTTCAGAGAAAGTAGACAAGCCTTTTTAACTGGCCTGCTAGTTCCCAATTGGTCAGTGCCTCCTCATGGCCCTTCTACGCCTCTGGAGGACTAAGTCTTTTTAGTAGGCTGGCCTGAGCAGATTTCTATAAACAGGGGGGTGTTAGGAGTGGATGCAGCCAGTAGGGGGCAGAGAAAGCCGGCACAATTATATAGTCATAAACTGGAGCACCATCCCAGATAGAGGTAGCAAACAAACATGATGAACATCTTCCTGAGGTATATGATTTTGGTAGTCTGTGGTGGGTTTAGTCATCAGTTAATTACACCTGTGCAGCCAGGTCAACTGTCAGTAGCTCCTGTCTACTGAATGATCTGCCAAAGTTAAACAACCAGGTGCAAGGCTGTATTTTGTGGCAAAAGTTGGTGGCTCCCTCTAGTTCCCAGTGGACAGGTGTCCACATTTCAGAAACCATTAACTGCTATCCTTTGTAATCATTCTTATGTATTACTTGTATTGCAGTAATGCCTAGAAACCCCTGTAGAGAATGGGGGCCTGTTGTGGTAGCCACTGTACCCATACATTGTAAGAGACTCTCCCTATGTGCAAAAGCCTTCAATTTAAGCAGATAAAACATGAGAGAAAGGCAGCATTATCCCTATTTTAAAGATGGGGAACCGAGGCCCAAAGAGTATAATTTACCTAAGTTCACACAGGACATCTGTGACAGCTAGAAAGCAAACCCAGGTCTGCCAAGTCCCCATCTAGTGCCTGAACTAGAAGACCAGCCTTCCGCTCGACCTCTTCACCGTTGGTCTCGATGGCAGGGTAACTGATTGAATGGGACTTCCCTCCACTGAATGAACAAAGAACTGCATTCCTACCCCAGTGATGGATCCTCTATGTCAAGTTGGAGTGAGAGGGAAGCTGACACTTCTGCTGTGTTGTATCTGTTCTGGGGTAAAGAGGACATCACTCGCCAGCACTGTTAGTCTGATACTCATAGACTTTAAGGTTAGAAGGGAATATCATGATCGTTTAGTCTGACCTCCTGCACATTGTAGGCCACGGAACATCACTTGCTCCTAACCTCTGGCAGAGTTACTGAAATCCTCAAATCATGGTTGAAAGACTTCATATTACAGAGAATCCACCATTTACACTAGTTTAAACCTGCAAGTGACCCGTGCCCCATGCCACAGAGGAAGGCAAAAAAAAAAACCCAGGGTCTCTGCCAATATGACCGGGGGTGGGGGGGGAATTCCTTCCCAACTCCCAGATATCTTTAATCAGCGCTAAAACTTACAGCAAATAACAAAAAATCATGCATAAGTGATGAAGAAGGGAGACTACCTTGTTGAAGTGCATTTGTTGACTATAAATCACTTTGCCCTAGTTAACTGCCTGTGCTGAATACAGATTACATTCGAAGGTTTCACAGCCCTGATGATTGCTACAAAGGAATGAGGTGACATAGTCATAACATAGAGAATCCAGTCTAGGGTTATTATAAGAAATATGATGCCAGTGGTGAGTTTGGGGGCTGGGTTTGGCTTTTGCAGCCTGCAATTTCTAGTTCTATTTTTACTGTCTTTGGAGGCTCCATTTCACTCCATCGAGTGGCTCATCAGCATTATTCCGAGCCGTCTCTGTGACGCCATCCAGGGTAAGCACTATGGAAAACTGTTCTCTGCATCACGTAGGGCTGCAGCTTGCGTAGGGCTGCAAAAAAAGAGAGAGAAAAAAAGTGAGAGGAGGATTTCTGCCTTTCAGAGTGAGAAAAATAAAGAAAGACTGAAGAGCTGGATTAAGCATCTGGAAAATTACTGCAGCCTCACAGCTTTTGCTGCTTGCTACCCAGGATGAGTCATCTGCCCGTTGTCTAGGCAACGGCTATTTTCCTCCTGGTGATCAATTTAGTTTGCACGAAGGGCCTGTGAAACCGTGAGCTGTGAAGACAATGTAACCGAGGGAAGGTCTTCCCTGCAATGTAAGCGCAGAGCTGTTAGAACTCAAGTGAGCAGACCCTTGCTTTGTTACTTACGGCTTGAGCACCTGCACTCATTTGTAACCCCAAGTTAGAAATTGTTGAACCCTGGGTCCCAACCTGGGGCTCCAATGTCTACATTGTATTAGGCGGGTCTGAGTCCTACCACCTACATCCCAGACTTCCTAGCGCCCAGCCAATATTTGGCCACTCTAGCCCGTTGTTCATGATGCAGTGTGGGAAAACTTGACTATCCAGAGGACAAAGAAAGTCAGCCCATGTGATTGTGGGATACTTTTGGTGGACTACCAGAGCACGAGTCCAGTGGGGCTGTATCTACATTGCAAAGCAATAGGACTTGAACCCTAGGTCCCGGCTTGACACAGGCTTGCCCCCCCCATTACATTGCATTACATTGCAATGCAGCCATACCCTTGACAAGTCACAGAAACTCCTATCAAACAATGTTTGCATTGCGAGTGTGCCAAGCTATGGGCTCTTTAAAAAACAAATAAACACATACCGCTTCTGGGGATTATACTCATTTTTATCCAGGCTGCATTCCCCCGGGGCATGTGACATTGGAGAAGTAACACACTGGCTTTGTAATGACAACCCCAGAGACCAGGTCTGGAAATGGAATTCAGCATTTCATCCTAGAAACTAAATTAAGTTTGGCAGCATCAATGCTGGATGTTTAATGGTCCAGTGCATAAGACACTGGTGGACAGGAAGTCAGGAATCCTGAGTTCTATGCCTGCCTCTGCTACTGACAGATCATGAGACCTTGGGCAAGTCACTGCACTTCAGTTTTTCCCTCTGTGAAATCTAATCTATATGGAGGAAAATGATACTTAGGAACCATCTTTTAAATGATTTTCAAACTATAGATGAAAAGGGCTAAGTGCTAAACAATATGAGACTCCCTGGAACTACAGTTGTGCATCCTAATAGGTTTTCCCCCATCCTTCATCTTTCTGCAATAGATGCATGGAATGCCATGTACTTTCAGATAAAACCTGAAAGCCTGAATTCCTCTCTGTTCTGCATGGATATTCAAGACCCCACCAAACACTTTTCATAAGGTTAGGGGTTCAGCCCAGTGTCCCTGGCTACGTTTTTTCCATTTTGCCATGAGCCTGGCTTCTAACCTGCACCCCGGAGGTAGCTGAAAACACTAACCTCTGCTGGTATCTGAGTCTCTGACCCAGCTGGTGTAGTGGAATGAATGGTACAGGGCCTACATGTGATTGGAATTTGGAAGAGGGAAAGGTGACTAAGCCTCACTGCAAACAAAAAGGAGGCCCTGGTAGAGAAAGCAGCCTGACAAGTCAATGGGAATGATATCCACACCCTGCCTGAGGATTGTGGCAGCCATTTGTCACACAGGTTTACACCTTAGGGGTCTTATTAGATCTTGAGCTGCTCCTGCGTGCTCGGGTGGCCGCTCTGATCAAGAACAACTGCAGTATTTTCCACCTAAGCCTGCTGAGAAGAGGGTGACCAATGCTCTCCAAATACAAACCTTGCTACAGTCATCCATGTATTTGTCATCTTGAGACTGTGCTTCTGTAATACACTCGGTATGGGGCTACTCCCTGGCACCATTCAGAAACTGAAGTCAAGCAGCTGCATTGTACATCACTCAGGGACACCTTATGCCAGTGCTCTAGGGACCTCTCTGGTTGACTTTTAGCTTCCCATTTGGGTTCAAAGTATTTGGGTTCAAAGTATCTGGGCCTGTGGAGCCCTAAATGGTTTAGAACTTGGTTACCCAAGGTAGTGATTCTCTACCTTTTATGGCCTGTCGCAACCCAGTAAATAGTCTGGGGTTGGAGGCCCTGGGGTGGTTTCAGTCGGGCCCTGCCATGCGTGGGGGTGGGGTCCTGCCCAGCACTCACCCCACAGTGGTGGTTCCTGCAGCTCCTGTGCTATGGGGCTGGGTGGGCTTGGCTCTCCACTCTGGGTGTTGCAACCTCCAGGGCTGCAGCGCCACTCAGGTTTAGCCCCCTCCCCCTGACTGGATCAAATTTGTCTGAGTGGAGTTGTGACCTGGCACATAGGGTTGCAAGGCCACTCGCTCAAATTTGGCCTACCCAGGCTCCCGTCTTCATGATAGCTGGGCCAAAGCTGAGTGGTGCTGGGACCCTAGAGGCTGCAGTGCCTGAAGCTGGGAGACAAGCCCAGACAGCCGCGTAGGAAAGGAGCCACAGGAGCTGCCACGCAACCCTTTGAAACATTCTAGTGATCCAATTTTGGGTCCCAACCCAGAGGTTAAGAAACCCTAATGTAAGGGACCATCTCACCCACCAATTCCGTGAAGCCTGCCACTGACAACATCCACACTGACCCTCAGTATCCAACTGTAAACTCTTTGGAATAGGAATTTTGTTCTGGCTGTGTAGATTTCAATTTACTATAAAGAATGGAGGTGACCTGATGAAAGACCTGAAGCTGAAACATATAGGAACTTTTAACTCATACAAGCTACCTATTAGGCATGATTGCTATTTCAGTGGAAGGCAGTCTGTTCTGCAGTTTGCTTCCCAAACTGGCCTGAAACAGCCAAGTCCGGTGGCCTTCAGGGAATGATGTAAAACACATGTCTTAAGTGTTTGCCTATATTTGGGTAGAGCGGATGGGCTGTTTTTCAGTCAGTCACTCAGTAACAGACTTAAAGGTGGCAATTTTGCAACAGAAAAGCTTCAAAAACAGACTCAAACGAGAAACTGCTGAGCTTGAATTAATATGCAAACTAGATACCATTAACTTGGGTTTGAATAGAGAATGGAAGCGGCTGGGTCATTACACATATTGAATCTATTTCTCCATGTTAAGTATCCTCACACCTTCTTGTGAACTGTCTAAATGGGCCATCTTGATTATCACTTCAAAAGTTTTTTTCTCCTGCTGCTAATAGCTCATCTTAATTAATTAGCCTCTTACAGTTGGTATGGCTATTTCCACCTTTTCATGTTCTCTGTATGTATATATATATATATATATATATATATATATATTCTTACTATATGTTCCATTCTATGCATCCGATGAAGTGGGCTGTAGCCCACAAAAGCTTATGCTCAAATAAACTTGTTAGTCTCTAAGGTGCCACAAGTACTCCTGTTCTTTTTGTGGATACGGACTAACACAGCTGCTACTCTGAAACCTGTCATTATTCAAGGTGAAGTGGCCCGTTAACAGCCTTGCAGCCATAGGACTGAAGATGGGGATTAGTGGTTACAGATTGTTATAATATGCCATAAATCCAGTGTGAGAAGGTGGGTGAGGTACTACCTTTTATTGGACTCACTTCTGTTGGTGAGAGAAACAAGCTTTTGAGCTTACACAGAGCTCTTTGAAAAGCTCAAAAGCTTGTCTCTCTCATCAACAGAAGTGGGTCCAATAAAAGATATTATCACATCCACCTTGTCTTTCTAATATCCTGGGACCTACACAGCTACAACAACACTGCAGAAATCTAGTGTCTTTATTTAGACTGTGATTTTGAGTGCCTAGCAAAGTAATGACAGGTTTCAGAGTAGCAGCCGTGTTAGTCTGTATTCGCAAAAAGAAAAGGAGTACTTGTGGCACCTTAGAGACTAACAAATTTATTAGAGCATAAGCTTTCGTGAGCTTTTCCACCAAATGCATCCGATGAAGTGAGCTGTAGCTCACGAAAGCTTATGCTCTAATAAATTTGTTAGTCTCTAAGGTGCCACAAGTACTCCTTTTCTTTTAGCAAAGTAATGAATTTAAGCTTCAAGGCTCATCTTTTGAAGATGTGCAGGTTTTCTTTGAGGACTGAGAGGTCAGATATAAAGTAATTGCTTTGTGAAAATTGTTCGCCCAGAGGTGATATGGTGTTTTTGTCTTTGTCATTTTTCTGTGTGAGTTTCATTTATGGCTTATTACAACAAGCTGTAACTCACTAACCCCCTTTTTTTTTTCTCCTCTGACTGCTGGGGTGCTAATGGGCCACTTTACCTTGAATAAAAAGAAAAGGAGTACCGGTGGCACCTTAGAGACTAACAAATTTATTAGAGCATAAGCTTTCGTGAGCTTTTCCACCAAATGCATCCGATGAAGTGAGCTGTAGCTCACGAAAGCTTATGCTCTAATAAATTTGTTAGTCTCTAAGGTGCCACCGGTACTCCTTTTCTTTTTGCGAATACAGACTAACACGGCTGCTACTCTGAAACCTTTACCTTGAATAGTCTCTTAGAATATGTGTTAACTACTTATGCTAAACAATCTGTTCGACCCTTGTAATTAGCTGTGACACTCTGAATACCTATCCCAGACCAGAAGAAGAGCTCTGTGTAAGCTCAAAAGCGTGTCTCTCTCACCAAAACAAGTTGGTCCAACAAAAGATATTATCTCCCCTACCTTATCTCTGAAATATCATATCTTATTTCATTTTAAATTAGATTCTGTATTTGTGCTGGAGATGGAATACAGAGGGTGTGTTTCATGAAGACACACGCACACAAGGCACCACCACAAATGAATGAAATAAAGTTTCCTTTTATACTGCACTGACCCTCTCACTTGATTGTCTTTTGCATCGCAAGATCATAACCCAAGTGGGTTGTATCTTCTACTGAACACAGGGACTTTTGCCATGTGTACTATCTTTATAGGCTTGAATAAAGACTGGGAGTGGATGTGTCATTACACAAAGTAAAACTATTTCCCCATGTTTACTCTCCCCCACACACACATACACACACACACTGTACCTCACACGTTCTTGTCAACTGCTAGAAATGGTCCACCTTCATTATCACTGCAAAAGGTTTTGGTTTTGGTTTTTTCTCTCCTGCTGGTAATAGCTCATCTTACCTGATCACTCTTGTTACAGTGTGTATAGTAACACCCTTTGTTTCATGTTCTCTGTGTATATAAAATCTCCCCACTGTATTTTCCACTGCATGCATCCGATGAAGTGAGCTGTAGCTCATGAAAGCTTATGCTCAAATAAATTTGTTAGTCTCTAAGGTGCCACACGTACTCCTTTTCTTTTTGCAGATACAGACAAACACGGCTACTACTCTGAAACCTATCTTTATATGATTCAGCTTCATATTCTGATCTGTGTTGACAATGTGTTACCTAATTTATAGTGAAAAATAAGCAGATCATGAAATATCCTATGGCATGAGGATGAGGAAGGCTTACAGAATTCTCTCTTGGACTCATACACATTTGGTGAAACAAGCATTTAAAGCTTAAAAAGACTGCTTTGAAATAACAAAACAAACAGCAACAGTGTAAAGAGTTTGTGTACATTTTTGGCATGGGAAGATTGTAAAGCAGTAACTTGCTATCACTATCTCTCAGCTGTTGTCCTTGGAATATGACAGAACAAAAGATTGAAATTCTCTTCTCCTCTTGTGTTAACCTGGGGGAATCGGTTGCATATAATACTAAGCAGAAGGGGCCAGAAAACAGCAAATTGAAATTTTGTTTTCTGAGACACTTTTCAACTAGCTGTAATATTAAGTATTGGTGCAGCAAAGTTATGAAGAACTAGTGAACTCATTGCCACTCCAAAGTGCATGGATCTGGTCAGGTCCACTATAGGGTTTGATAAAGAAACCTGGATCAGCAGAGCACAAGAGTACAAGTACATTATATGAAGCCAGGAAAGCAGTTCCTTCTCTAGACCTTGATCAGGTTGCTTTGTATCATTGATGGAGCAAAGCAGACCTGAAGCTAAAGAACCTTGCTTCCCTGACAAGTCACTCAGCATACGGCAGGAGTTTTCAACCTGGGGATTGTGACCTCCTGCTACATAGGAGGGGGATCCAGGTAGATGGGCGGAGGAGTCCTGAGGTGCTCCTGGTAGGTAAAAGGAGATTGTGGTGTGGGAAAGGTTGAGAACCTCTGGCATAGGGCAGTCATCAGGTGCTGCACCCCATGCTGATCCCCCACATAGTGGTTATGGCCAGGGGAAAGAGGACATGGCTGGGGGGGTACTTGCAGAACACAAAGCCAGATTTGGTCTACAGTGTGCAGAGCACTCTGGGATGAAGATGTAAGACTCCACTGACTAAAATTAAAAATGGACCGTCAGGCCTTATGACCTTGTATGAAGGCACAGATCTATTCTGCTGACTCATCCAGACTGCCAAAAAAAAGTGGGCCTTATTGGATTCAGCTCAGGAATACAAAATGGGAAGGAAAAATTTTTCTACATGGGAAAATTTGTCTAAATGGGAAAATTTACCAGCAAAAATATACTGGTATAATTATAGTGCTACAGTTATACCTGTGTGACTCACTGTGCAGAAACTCTTATTCTGGAATAAGAGTGTCTCTTTCCAATATAGCTTATGTCACTTTGAAAGTGTTATAAGATGTACTGGAAAAAGGCACTCTCATTCCAGAATAACAGTATCCACAAAGGGAATTAGGGCTTATCTACACTGGCAATTAACGGTGCTGCAACTTTCTCACTCAAGGATGTGAAAAACACCCCCCTGAGCGCAGCAAGTTGCAGCACTGTAAAACGCCAGTGTAGACAGTGCCCTAGCACTGGGAGCTATGCCCCTTGTGGAGGTGGGTTTTTTAGAGCACTGAGAGAGCTCTCCCAGCCCTGTGCCATGACCACACAAGGCACATTAAAGCGCTTTAGTGTTGCCCAGAGTAGACTAGCCCTTATACTGGTACAACTACAGCGATATAATTATACTGGTATAAGTCCTGAGAATCTCTGTCAGGACTTAAGTATCTGAATAAAGGTAAGCAGATAGTGAAGCACTTTGTTGAATAAAAATGGATTTAAGCATGTGCTAAATGCTTTGCTAAATCAGTACCATACTACATTAAAGTTTGTCACCCTATGTCCAGTTGAGTCAATGGAAAAACTCCCATTGACTCTAATGTACTCTGGATTTGGCCCAAAGGCAGAGGTCCTGAAATTGGAGTCTGCGGTTCACAGAGCTGCTTCTATCCCTATGGTGAACCACCTACCAGTCTCTATGCAGTGATGCCAGCAGGTAGTTGTAGCCTGGTCTGGAAATCTTTTAGTTTCCTAAGGTTTTTCCAACTAAATGAACACAAAACACCTACCCAAGGCTTTTTGCACCTTGCACACTTAGGGTATGTCTACACTTACCATTTAAAGTGCAAAAAGTCCCTTTTTTGGGCTAAAACTGCGGGAGCGTCTTGTTGTGGTGAAACTCAGAGGTTTCACTACAAAAAGAAAACCACCTTCACCACAAAAAGAAAACCGCGTACAGCTCTTACCACTGTTCTTTTTGCGCTGCTGTGAAAGTGAAGACACGTTCTTCCAGTGTAAACACCCTTTGACCTCCAGAGGATATCCCACAGTTCCAAAAGTGACCACTTTGGGCCAGCATCTCCACTGCTCTGACGCACAGATGTCCGCCCCTCCCTCTATAAGCTCCGGAAAGTTTGAAGCTCCCTTTCCCTTTGTTTGTAGATGTGGTGGGGAAAGCAGGAGGTTTTAAAAAAAATGCCATGGAAGAAACCAGGAAGTAATGGGGCTGTTGGGACATGAAGCAGGGCAGCATGGGGCACTGAGCAGGGACCCAGAATGCCTTCCGCTCACCACCCACTTCCCACAAGACCTATCAAGAGAGCTGCACTGTGGGATAGCTGCTCTACAGCACTGCTTTCATTGGTGATGGAAGTGCTGGTAGTGTAAACACTTTCAAACGCCTCAGGAATTGAGGGAGTACACAAACCAGTGCTTTACTTTCACCAGTGAAACTTACAGTGCAAAAACTCTGCAAGTGTAGATACACCCTTTTTCATGTATTCCTTTCTTGAGTGTCTATTTGGTGTAAATATAACCATCATCAAATTTGTAGATGCCACCAAAACTGAAGGAACATAAAGCATACAAAGGGAAAGGACCCAAAGGCAAAGTGACCCCGGAGAGACCAGAGTAATAGGTGGTTTTTCTAACAAAGGAAGAATGAGTAGTACTTGTGGCACCTTAGAGACTAACAAATTTATATGAGCATTTGTTAGTCTCTAAGGTGCCACAAGTACTCCTTGTTCTTTCTGCTGATACAGACTAACACGGCTACCACTCTGAAACCTTTCTAACAAAGGGAGATTCTTTACTAATTATATAAAATTCCTGTATCATGAGAGGAAATAAAGAGCACAGGTACAACAAAATGGATGGGGCATTCCACAGTTGCACCCATCCCAATAAAGAGATTTGTTTTCATCTTCTCTACAGTAACTTAATACAACAGCTGCCACAGGGAAGATGCAGAATCAGGAGGTTAGGAGGGAAACTGTCCACAACAAAATCTTTGTCTTAAGAAGTGAAGGAAGACTGAAAACCATTCCTTTAAGGCAACCACAATACTCTAAAATAAATCTGTACAATTCCCTTGAGAGGAATCATGTGAGTGTAGCCAAGAACTGGGACCCAGAGTCAAAGATACAGTATATTAGAGAATACACAAAAGACAGCATGGGTTTGTGGTCTGAGTGCACAGCACTTGGAGATAGAAAGTCCTGACTTCTAATCTCATCTCTTTGACCTGGGAAAAAGCATCTTCAGTCTCTACTTCAGTTTCCCTATGTGTGCAGTGAGGTAATAGTGATTTGCCTATCTCATAGGGTGCTTGGGATAATTAAAGGTTGTTTGTAATTTTTTTTTAAACAAGTCACTTTATTGGATGTAACATGTTACAAACACAAAGAAACAAAGGTATGATTTTTGGTACAGAATGACATTATCCAACAGTAGATGCATGCACTGTGCAAGGCAAGAGAAATGTGGAGTGAAACCCTGACCTCATTGATGTCAATGGGAATTTTGTCAATGGGTCCAGGATTTCACCCATGGTCTAAGTTCTCTGAGCACAAGAACAGAAACCAGACTTTCAGCTCTGACACTACCCACATCTGTGGCTCCAAACAAATCACTTAACATTTCAGTGCATCTGTAAAGTGGCAGTGGCAACTCTTAACCAGTTAACCCTCACAAGATCCCAGTAAGATAGATAGGTAAGGCTTTTAAGAAACTTTGAAGATGAAAGATATTAAGTGTTATTATCTTTGGGTTTTTGAATAAAGACAGGACTTAGCTAATAGGTTGTGATAAAGGAGATTCAGACTGTAGATGGAACACTGATGTACATAAATCCTTTATAATGGGCATATGTAAGGGTTATGGATAGAGCTGGGTGAAATTTTTCAAGCAAAACTTTTCTTTGCTGAAAAATGCAGATTCAGTAGACTGAAACATTTTTCAAATTTATGGTGAATTCACCAGATTGTTTCGGTCAAAAAAAAGTAATAAATGATCTAAATGTTTTGTTTTGATATTTTAGAAATTAAATGTTTAGATTTTTCAATTCAAAATGATTTTTTATTTTATTTTTATACAATTTTAGACTTTTATACCATTTTATTTTAAAAAGATTTTAAAAACTCAAAAATGAAATGAAACATTTTGTTTGACCCAAAACAATTTTTTGTGTGTGATGTTTTTGGCCAGTGAACTGAAAAATCAGTTATTTGCACAGCTCCCATTACGGGTTTACATTGCCTGTTTGCTGTAGCTCACGAAAGCTTATGCTCTAATAAATTTGTTAGTCTCTAAGGTGCCACCGGTACTCCTTTTCTTTTTGCGAATACAGACTAACACGGCTGCTACTCTGAAACCTGTGATTGCCTGTTTTTGAATACCTAGTACAATATTGATCAGTGACTGGCTCAATTTTGAGAAGTCAAATCCCACTGGAGTCAATTGGAGCTATAGGTGTTCTGCACCTTTGACAGTCAAGCTATAGGTTTTGTGACAGAGCTATCTATCTTCTTCATCCTCTGGCCTACCTCAAACAGCCCAGACACACATTTGAAAGCACCCCCACTGTGTTATTTATTGAGTCCTCTCTACCAGTACAGCCTTGTGCAGAACCATACAAATGGAAGTAACTTCCCCATTAACCCACTCCTGGGGAAAGGAGAAGGAAAGATCTCCCCATCGTAACATTCCATCCCCCTCCTCTCCCCAGCCTTTTCCTTTGCCCTTATTTCCTAGCATGTAACTGTTCCCAGCTGATTGGTTGATTGCTATCATTAGCTCATCAACCATTGTCTAATTAGACTATTGAACATCCATCTATCTCCCAATTAAGTCCACATGAGGGGAGGGGTGGGGGAAGATAACTAGTACCTTAGTGAGGCTCCTAAGCACTCTCTCACGTTTCTAGAATATGGGAAATTTTAAATAACGAGCAGGGTGCTGTACCTTCCACCACTGAAAACAGAAAGAAAAAAATTCTCTTCCTGTGGAAAATAATGCTTCAAAATATGGGAAATAGCAGAGTTTAGGTTAAGTTCAAGACATGTATACTGTTGAATAATCAAGGAAACGGCTGCATACCCAGAGCAACCAGAAAACATCTTATTTATGCTCATATAAATCTGTTAGTCTCTATGGTGCCACAAGTACTCTTTTTCTTTTTGAGAAAACATCTTGATTCATTCAAGACAAAAGCTGCTGATGCCAAAAGTACAATGAAGATCAACAATCCTGTCTAAAAATAAAGCAGGGTCTGCCATACTTGGAGCCTTTCAAAGTCTTTTACTAAGCAAAAACTGGCCATTTATGGCCCATTATCAGGATGCTGCAGTCACATTGCAAAAGAAGTAAACATTTAAAGAGACACCATTTAGACGTTTCGGAGCATTACTTACATTTTGCAAAAACAGAACTGTTGTGGGAAGGGATAATAAACCAATACTCCTTGAGCCTTAAAAATCCACTTCTATCACTGGAAGAGAATTTCTTTTGTACAGGAATCCAATAATATTCTGCTGAATTCAGTCTAAAGACAGGAAATTACCATCAATGAGAGATGGACTTTAAAAGTGCCAAAAGTGCAAATAAAACAGAAACATTTTCTTCAATCTGAAACAAAACTCCAAGGGAAAGCAAGTCAGTTCAAACCTGCTCTTACTTTCTTGAGAACCCAGCACAAAAGCATTGGGCTAGTGCATGAGACTCAGAGAGTGAAAGTGATTATAAACAGAGAGTGAAACTAACCAGACTAAATTCACTGGCCACATTGAGTGAAGAGCAAAAAAATAAAATAAACAGCATAAATGGTGAAAAAAAAATTGAATAATAGAAATTATTATTAAAGCGACTCAGGGAAGAATGTTAATTTTTTTAAGAATATGTATTTTTATCTTGAAAGAGTCTCTCTAAAATACAGACAGGAAGTATTAAAAATATTATTCAGACTCCTGAGCAATACCCACATTTGATAGTATTTTTAAAGGGAGTTTAGTGTTGGTGAAAGATGGCCTGGAGACTGAAGCCCTCCACCCACCGAGTAGATGAAGCCAGGGCAGCAGCAACACAAGCTCCCTGCATTGCCCTGTCAATATCCAACAGCAATTAAAGGAGGCCATTGTAAGGACTGGTCTACACTAGAAAATTAGGTCAGTTTAATTACATCAGTCAGGGGTGTGAGAAAACTGTCCTAAGTCCCAGCACTAGGTTGATGAAGAATTCTTCTGTTGACCAAGCTACCACCTCTTGGGGAGGTGGATTACCTTTGTTGACAGGAGAATCCCTCCAATCAGCATAGGTCGTATCTACACTGAAGCACTACATTGACACAGCTGCAGCAACACCAGTGTAACATTTTAAGAGTAGACAAGGTGAAAAGGGGTGAAAAGGATGTCCATTCCTTATCAGTCCTTAGCCTTTTTGCTGAGACTGACAACAAGGAGGCCAAATACTGAGGGCGGCCTTTTGTCCTCTAACATATCGCCTGAGATCAGCACACTTTTCACATAGGCCATGGAACAGTCAGTGTGTCCTTGGTATTAGCCAATCCAGGCTAGTGCTGAATTGGTGATGGTACGGTTTTAAGATCCCTTAAAGGCTTTGTATCCCTTTGTAAGTCCCTAGCACCATCTAGTCCTCCAGATCCCTCAGACACAATAAGCAGACATCCAGCACATCAAAAGGGGCACACTAGGAGGCTGGCCTGAGATAGCTCAACTGGTTAAACCCATCTCCACTATCTTGTAACATTGTGTCATGAAGGAAGCTCCCTCTCAAGTTGATAATCTGGGATATTAACACCTACCCTTGAAAATCCAAACCACAGCCTGGGTTGCTTTGTTACCATGACAACAGTTAAAGGGTCATCATACCTTTTTTGCTGTCACGGCTTAGGCACCATTGCAGAAGGCTCCAATCCCCCTCAGCCCATATAGTGAACAGTAGGATACTCAACCTATCCACCTTGGAAGAGTGAAGAGCTAAATTGACATGAACAGGATTTGAACCAGTAGTTCAAGGGAGCGAGGGTACTACAGAGTTACTGCTCAGGTGACTAACCCATCCCCACTAATTAAGGGCTTGACTGTGGGTGCACAGAATGGAAGAGGGTGTAGAAGCAACCTTTCCTTGTATGTTCCCCCCCGCAATCACAGTCACTTTTTTGGGAGAGCATGGAGACAGCCCTGTCCTAGCATAGCAGAGATGCAAACCATCCCAAAGGAACCAGGGATCAGCAAGGAGGAGCACGGTCATAGCCCTGCCCCTCTCCATGCCAGACAGGCAAGTTGGCCAGCCAAGGAAAGGAGGGCGCTGTACACCACCCGAAGGAATGGCACAGCGTTCCCTATATGGCGCTCTAGGAGGGATTGTGCCTTCTGAGGCACTATCCCGCTATGAGTTGCCCCTGGAGCAGCACAGAACCACACTGCCCCCTAGACGGGTCAGAATGGAACCTGCACAACCCCTACAGAAGGGTGGCCAACCTGAGCCTGAGAAGGAGTCAGAATTTACTAATGTACATTGCCAAAGAGCCACAGTAACACGTCAGTAGCCCCTCATCAGTGCCTCCCACCTCCCCACTCCCAGCGCCACCCACCCACAGGCAGCCCTGCCGATCAGTGCCTTCCCTTCCCTCCCAATCAGCTATTTCATGGCATGCAGGAGGCTCTGGGGGGGGGAGGAATGAGGGAACTGCAGGCTCAGGGGAGGTGGGAAGGGGTGGGGTGGGCTGGGGGCAGGGCCTGTGGCAGAGCCAGGGGTTGAGCAGTGAACAC
The DNA here is from genome assembly GCF_009764565.3 of Dermochelys coriacea. Taxonomy (NCBI): domain Eukaryota; kingdom Metazoa; phylum Chordata; order Testudines; family Dermochelyidae; genus Dermochelys; species Dermochelys coriacea. The sequence continues at coordinate 199,324,670 of NC_050068.2, read as the reverse complement.
CCCCGGCACACTGGAAAGTTGGCACCTGTAGCTCCAGCCCCGGAGTTGGTGCCTATACAAGGAGCCGCATATTAACTTCGGAAGAGCCACAGGTTGGCCACCCCTGACCTAGAGGTTTGTAAGGAGCTTTGGGTCCCTCGGGGGTGAAAGGTGCTATCTAAACACCAGTCATTCTCACTACTGGTTGTGGATTTTATGTAATATCCTTCATAGTTTACAGGAGAATTACAATCTCCTGTCCAGTCGAAGGACCATGGTAGCAAGGCAAAGTAGCAGTATTGCAGTTGCTGAGGAGCGCTGCTCTGCAGTTCCCTCCTTTTCTGTGCCTCTGGCCAGGACATTTATATATCCCTTGTGCTATTCTTAGGGACTGCTCAAGAACAAGTCTACCAAAGGGAATACATTATGCCATCATTAAAAGCTGTCACTTTATAAAACAAATTTCTTGGGGTTGCAAAAATTATGCCTTTGACTATCATATCAGGGCTGCTCAGCTAATGTTTTCCATTTTATTAACCATTTAGCACAGAGATGACTTTGGACCTAATCCCTGCATCTAACCCCACCCTCAAGGAATGTGGGGCATTCAAAATCAAAACATTAAGACCTAGATCCTAGTTTTACAAAGGATCCAATTTGGACAATAGAAAAGAGCAAAAGCTGGAAAAGAGCTGGGCTGCACCCAACCCATTAACTACAATTCCAAAATCCTGTCATAGCATCTCATGAAAGGAGTCCCATTATAGGCTTGTAACGAGAGCTGGACAAAACAAATTTCAGCTAATAATAAATTAACCAAAAAAATGCATACTTCCAAAATTATTTCAAATTTGGGTCAAATTCAGTGAGTACTTTCAACCTCCCAAAAACTGAACGTCAAAACGTTTCATTTTAAAAATATTGATCCAAAGAATATTTTGTTTTGAAATGTTGATTCAAATCAATACTTGGTTTCAAAATGTCAATGCGAGTTGACTTTTGAAACATAGCCGTTGATCTAAATGAAATGGTTGCTGTATTTCATTTCAGCAAGAAACCCAAAAACATTCAGGGTAAGTTCGAAATTAAACAAATTTTTTTTGCACATTTTTTGGTTCAGACACTGGACCCAAAACTCAATTATTTGCTCAGCTCTACTTGTCATCCCAGATCTAAAGACTCTAATACCCCCTCATATAACATGTTGGTGATGAGGATGTTGGCGGGGGAAGAGGTTGAAATCTGCACTCAAATGTTGCAGCTTGAGTCTCTCTCTGTGATCAATCCATCACATGACCTGCTGCGCTGTCATTCCTATTAATCCCTTTGAAATCAATGACACATAAGCAGGGGTAGTCAATTATTTTTTGTCAAATTTCTTGGTCAACATCCAGACTCCAGATAAAATATTTTACAAAATAATAACAATAATGATAATAATAAGTAAATAAAAAGATTTTGGGGTCCGTTCAAAAGTGTCTGACAATCTGGATTTGGCCCGTGGTCTGCCTATTGACTACCCCAGCACATAAGGGTGTGCGTAGCACATTCATCCAGGGGCTATCTACCTGGAACTTCCAGTGGCAATCAGATTCACATAATGGGCGATCTTTGCTACGAAGCATCTGCATTCTTCAATCCAGCTCTATTGAAGGCCTATATGAGAAGCATCCTGGAGCTAACAGTACTGAGTTACCTTTTAGCCAAGCTGGACCCACCTCTGAACCATTGACCTCAGGGTGAGAGGCTCATAGTCTATCACTCGCCCTGTCCCATCTTTTTTCTTTGGGAGCGTGGCATGTACATTTCTCGCTCACAACAGCACACTGCAGAGGCTGTCTTGCTGTGTCACTCTCCCTGCTGCAGGGTCAGACAACTAGAAAAATGAACAACCAGGGATTTTTTATTTCTGTCTCCTATTTCATTAGTTACTATTAGGAATCAGAAAAAGGACTATGGCAATGAGAAAAGGTAATGGACAAATAACAAAAATCACAGTCTAAATTAAGGTTACATGAATTCAGTAACTCAAGAGTAACATCATCAAGCTGAAAAAGCGTCCCATTAACCTCCTGGGAAAGAGACATAAAATGCTACAGAGCCAGGCCCTGGGTCTGATGAACAGCAAAACTAAGAAGCAATCACCCAAAATAATCACAGGTTTCAGAGTAGCAGCCGTGTTAGTCTGTATTCGCAAAAAGAAAAGGAGTACTTGTGGCACCTTAGAGACTAACAAATTTATTAGAGCATAAGCTTTCGTGAGCTAAATGCATCCGATGAAGTGAGCTGTAGCTCACGAAAGCTTATGCTCTAATAAATTTGTTAGTCTCTAAGGTGCCACAAGTACTCCTTTTCTTTTCACCCAAAATAGTTAGGCTAGTAGGATGCACACACACAACATAGCTGAAGCAAGAGAACGTCTGGGCTTTCAAATTCCACACACATCCTTGAACACTGGCAGCTTTCCTCTAACTTTCCTTTCCTCCAGCTCTATCACCAGAATGATCCCTTTTCCTTTTTGAGCCCCACATGAGTCATTAAACAGCCGTCTGACACCATCTGCTGGACCGGGAGGAAAAAAGTACCAGCAACTGGCTGCCAAGGAGAACAGAAGTAAAATGTGAGGGGTTCCCACCGACTCTGAACAATAATTTAGGCTGTGGAATTTGGCATACATTCTCTGTCCATGGCAATTGGTCCTTTGCATTTTATAGTGCAAATTTGGATTGGGGACAAGAGGTACAGTCAATGTAATTACGCTTCAAAGCAAGAGTTTAGGTGGTGCCACACTGTTTTTCTCTTTCCAGGGTGACAAAAGGAGAAGAAAACAGTTAAAACCAGCCTTCTGCAATGTCAGGTTCGAATTCCAGTAGCAATGGCAGAGAAGGGAGCTGGGTTTTAAAATACAGTACCTCAGAGCCGTGATGACTCAGCCACTGTGTAGCAAAGGAATCGGCCATTATACATTCAGCAATAGCTTGCACATTAGACCCTATCTGCATTGTGTGTTGTGTGGAGGATGTGGGTCAAAATACTCAGGTTCTTTTCCCCAAAACACTCTCTCTGCATTGTATGTTTTGTGGAGGATGTGGGTATTCACAGTCTCTGTCTCTCTCTCTCTCTCTCTCTCTCTCTCTCTCTCTGCATTATGTGTTTTGTGGAGGATATGGGTCAAAATACCCGGGTTCTTGTCCCCAACACTCATTCTCTCACCAAAGACTACCAGAGGATCATTAACATCCACTTGGATACCTGCCACCAGGCAGCAGGTTTAACATTTTATTTAAATTAGAGGGGCTCACACTTCATAGCTTCTGGAGGCCAAGTTCATTGCACATGCCAGGGGCTCCTTGCATCCCTCCATTCCACCCCACAAGCTCCCTGTGTCCCACGCTCCCATCCCCTTCTGTTTCAGGGACTGCTTGAAACCCCAAAATCCTGTATGCCAGGGGCTCAGTGTACACCCTTTCCTCTCATGCCCGGGGCTCTGTGTCCACCATTCCCCCTTCCTTCCTAGGCCAAGGGCTTTGTTTGCCCCACATTCTCTGCCCCTCCCCCATGCCAGGGTGTCTATGTGGTCCCCTTCTCTCACATATTCTTCTCCCCCTCTTCCCCCTTCCCCTTATTTCTTTTCTTTCTGTCTGGGAAATAAGCCATTTAGGGTATCAACATTTGAAACTCCATTAGGACAAAAAGAAAAGGAGTACTTGTGGCACCTTAGAGACTAATAAATTTATTTGAGCATAAGCTTTCGTGAGCTACAGCTCACTGCATCAGATTCATCCCATGAAGTGAGCTGTAACTCACGAAAGCTTATGCTCAAATAAATTTGTTAGTCTCTAAGGTGCCACAAGTACTTCTTTTCTTTTTGCAAATACAGACTAAGACGGCTGCTACTCTGAAACCTCCATTAGGACAATAGGCAGAGCTGAGTGGTGGTGGGGGGGGTTGTTATGCTGGAAGGTGTTAATGGCTGCCATCAAGCTGTTATTTGATCAGTAGAGAATTATAGCTCTGTTTGCATCTGCTGGGTCTGCTAACCAGATGCTAGGGGCTCTGTGTGTCCTCTGTCTCCCCATTCTGGTTTGCCAATTTTCCTCAAAATTGACAGGCTGTTGCCCGTTGTTGCCTAGAACATTCCCTGAAAATTTGGATTGTATCAGATGCGGCATTCAAAAGTTACTGCATTACAGCCAAACAGAGAAAAGCTATCAAGTTGAGCATAGGGCTTCAGTTTCTTCTTCCCCCCATATCTGGCCAAGTAGAGGGAGAATCCGGGCCCACTGAAATCAGTGGGAATGTTCATATTGACTTCAATAGGGCCAGGGTTTCACCCATGGCAACTATTTCCACCTAAAATTTTCTGGAATCACCCACACTTTGCAGAGCAATCCTTCGGCATTAGCAGGTCACAGGGCTGCTTCAGATGATGGGCAAAGAGCTGTATGGGCCACCTGAGGTCCCATCACTGCTAGTGTGATGTTCACAGCTCCTCTGTCAGCATTGCATGGGGTGGAGCATGAGGTGATTTGTACTTTCTGAGTGCTTCTTGGTGGTAACAAGAAAAGGAGTACTTGTGGCACCTTAGAGACTAACAAATTTATTAGAGCATAAGCTTTCGTGAGCTACAGCTCACTTCATCGGATGCATTTGGTGGAAAAAACAGAGGAGAGATTTATATACACACACACAGAGAACATGAAACAATGGGTTTATCATACACACTGTAAGGAGAGTGATCACTTAAGATAAGCCATCACCAACAGCAGGGGGGGGAAGGAGGAAAACCTTTCATGGTGACAAGCAGGTAGGCTAATTCCAGCAGTTAACAAGAATATCAGAGGAACAGTGGGGGGTGGGGTGGGAGGGAGAAATACCATGGGGAAATAGTTTTACTTTGTGTAATGACTCATCCATTCCCAGTCTCTATTCAAGCCTAAGTTAATTGTATCCAGTTTGCAAATTAATTCCAATTCAGCAGTCTCTCGTTGGAGTCTGTTTTTGAAGCTTTTTTGTTGAAGTATAGCCACTCTTAGGTCTGTGATCGAGTGACCAGAGAGATTGAAGTGTTCTCCAACTGGTTTTTGAATGTTATAATTCTTGACGTCTGATTTGTGTCCATTCATTCTTTTACGTAGAGACTGAGGTGCTGTCGTCATCATGAATAGGTCAGAGTATGAACAAGAGGCTACTAGGCAGCTCTCCAACACCACTTTCTACAAGCCATTACCCTCTGATCCCACTGAGAGTTACCAAAAGAAACTACAGCATTTGCTCAAGAAACTCCCTGAAAAAGCACAAGAACAAATCCGCACAGACACACCCCTGGAGCCAGGACCTGGGGTATTCTATCTGCTACCCAAGATCCATAAACCTGGAAATCCTGGACGCCCCATCATCTCAGGCATTGGCACCCTGACAGCAGGATTGTCTGGCTATGTAGACTCCCTCCTCAGGCCCTTTGTTACCAGCACTCCCAGCTATCTTCGAGACACCACCGATTTCCTGAGGAAACTACAGTCCATTGGTGATCTTCCTAAAAACACCATCCTAGCCACTATGGATGTAGAAGCCCTCTACACCAACATTCCACACAAAGATGGAATACAAGCCGTCAGGAACAGTATCCCCGATACTGTCACGGCTAACCTGGTGGCAGAACTTTGTGACTTTGTCCTGACCCATAACTATTTCACATTTGGTGACAATGTATACCTTCAAATCAGCGGCACTGCGATGGGTACCCGCATGGCCCCACAGTATGCCAACATTTTTATGGCTGACTTAGAACAACGCTTCCTCAGCTCTCGTTCCCTAATGCCCCTACTCTACTTGCGCTACATTGATGACATCTTCATCATCTGGACCCATGGAAAAGAAGCTCTTGAGGAATTCCACCATGATTTCAACAATTTCCATCCCACCATCAACCTCAACCTGGACCAGTCCACACAAGAGATCCACTTCCTGGACACTACGGTGCTAATAAGCGATGGTCACATAAACACCACCCTATATCGGAAACCTACTGACCGCTATTCCTACCTACATGCCTCTAGCTTTCATCCAGATCATACCACTCGATCCATTGTCTACAGCCAAGCGCTACGATATAACCGCATTTGCTCCAACCCCTCAGACAGAGACAAACACCTACAAGATCTCTATCATGCATTCCTACAACTACAGTACCCACCTGCTGAAGTGAAGAAACAGATTGACAGAGCCAGAAGAGTACCCAGAAGTCACCTACTACAGGACAGGCCCAACAAAGAAAACAACAGAACGCCACTAGCCATCACCTTCAGCCCCCAACTAAAACCCCTCCAACGCATCATCAAGGATCTACAACCTATCCTGAAGGACGAGCCATCGCTCTCTCAGATCTTGGGAGACAGACCAGTCCTTGCTTACAGACAGCCCCCCAATCTGAAGCAAATACTCACCAGCAACCACACACCACACAACAGAACCACTAACCCAGGAACCTATCCTTGCAACAAAGCCCGTTGCCAACTCTGTCCACATATCTATTCAGGGGATACCATCATAGGGCCTAATCACATCAGCCACACTATCAGAGGCTCGTTCACCTGCGCATCTACCAATGTGATATATGCCATCATGTGCCAGCAATGCCCCTCTGCCATGTACATTGGCCAAACTGGACAGTCTCTACGTAAAAGAATGAATGGACACAAATCAGACGTCAAGAATTATAACATTCAAAAACCAGTTGGAGAACACTTCAATCTCTCTGGTCACTCGATCACAGACCTAAGAGTGGCTATACTTCAACAAAAAAGCTTCAAAAACAGACTCCAACGAGAGACTGCTGAATTGGAATTAATTTGCAAACTGGATACAATTAACTTAGGCTTGAATAGAGACTGGGAATGGATGAGTCATTACACAAAGTAAAACTATTTTCCCATGGTATTTCTCCCTCCCACCCCACCCCCCACTGTTCCTCTGATATTCTTGTTAACTGCTGGAATTAGCCTACCTGCTTGTCACCATGAAAGGTTTTCCTCCTTCCCCCCCCTGCTGTTGGTGATGGCTTATCTTAAGTGATCACTCTCCTTACAGTGTGTATGATAAACCCATTGTTTCATGTTCTCTGTGTGTGTGTATATAAATCTCTCCTCTGTTTTTTCCACCAAATGCATCCGATGAAGTGAGCTGTAGCTCACGAAAGCTTATGCTCTAATAAATTTGTTAGTCTCTAAGGTGCCACAAGTACTCCTTTTCTTTTTGCGAATACAGACTAACACGGCTGCTACTCTGAAAATTGGTGGTAACATGAGCACTTTGGGAAATCAGGACTCCCCCCAGCTTTCAGGATGGCTCTGTCTGGCACTTACCACAGGTTGCATGCACTTCATGCACTGCCAGTTTAACTCTCTCTCTCTGTCCCTCCAAAAATACATGTACACATTCTGGACAATTCACTTTCCACTCCTTGGGACTGACTCCACTATGCTCAGCAGACAATACATTGCATGGGAGTTTGAAGCAGATGAGAGGAGATTTCCCTCTGCATGTTGGCTTTGCAGCTGGAGGATTCAATTTGCTTGAGCCAGGCCTGATGAGTCCTGAAATCTCTTTGGAGTCTTGTACCATAAGAATGGCCATACTGGATCAGACCAATGGTCCATCTAGCCCAGTATCCTGTCTTTCGACAGTGACCAGTGCCAGGTGTTTTGGAGGGAATGAACAGAACAGGACAGGGTAATTATCAAGTGATCCATCCCCTGTCATTGAGTCCCAGCTTCTGGCAGTCAGAGGTTTAGGGACACCCAGAGCATGGGTTGGTGTTCCTGACCATCTTGGCTATGGGGCACAGCCCAGGAGGGTTGGGGGGGGGGGTCAGTCCCTGAAGCAAGGTGCCAGCCAGGGTCATTGGGGTACAGTGCAGGGGTGGGGGTCAAACTCCAGAGTGAGGGGCAGGCCAGGGATTTTTTTAAAATTAGCATTACATTAGCTATCCTCCAGTCATCTGATACAGAGGCTGATTTAAATGGTAGGTTATATACTACACTTAGAAGTTCTGCAATTTCATATCTGAGTTCCTTCAGAACTCTTGGGTGAATGCCATCTGGTCTTGGTGACTTATTACTGTTTAATTTATCAATTTGATCCAAAACTTCCTCTATTGAAACCTCTGTGTGGGACAGTTCCTCAGATTTGTCACCTAAAAAGAATGGTTCAGGTGTGGGAATCTCTTTCACATCCTCTGCAATGAAGACCTATACAACGAATTCGTTTAGCTTCTACATGACGACCTTGTCTTCCTTTACTGCTTTTCTAGCACCTTGATCATCCAGTTTACCCACTGATTGTTTGACAGACTTCCTGCTTCTGATGAATGTAAAAAAAACTTTTGCTGTTAATTTTTGTCTTTTTCTAGTTGCTCTTTACATTCTTTTTTGGCCTGCCTTATTATACTTTTACACTTGATTTGCCAGAGTTTATGTTCCTTTCCACTTTTCTCAGTAGGATTTGACTTCCAATTTTTAAAGGATGTCTTTTTGCCTCTAACTTCCTCTTTTACTCAGCTGTTTAGCCATAGTGGCTTTTTTTTTTTTGGCCCTCGTACTGTTGTGTTTTTTTTTTTTAATTTGGGATATTCTTTTAGTTTGACATCTCTATTAGGGTGTTTTTAAATAGTCTCCATGCAGCTTGGAGGCATTTCACTCTTGTAACTTCCTTTTAATTTCAATTTAACTCACTTCCTCTTTTTTGTGTAGTTCCTCTTTTTGAAGTTAAATGCTGTTGTGGTGGGTTTCTTTGGTATTTCCCCCCCCCACAAGGATTTTAAATTTAATTGTATTGTAGTTCCTATTACCAAGCAGGTCAGCTATATTCACCCCTTGGCTCAGATCCTGTGCTTCACTTGGGACTAAATCAAGAATTGCCTCTCCCCTGGGGTTCCAGAACTAGCTATTCCAAGAAGCAGTCATTAATGGTGTCTAAAAATTTTATCTCTGCACCCCGTCCTGGGGTGACATGTACCCAGTGAATATGGCTATTGGTGAAATCCCCCATTATTATTGTGGATTTTTTTGTTTTTGTAGCCTCTCTAACCTTCCTGAGGAGGTCAGATGGTTGGTTAATATATTCCTACTGCTATACTCATATTATTCCAGCATGGAATTTCTACCCATAGAGATTCTATGGTACTGCTTGATTCATTTAAGATTTTTACTACATTTATTTTACTATGCTTTCTTTCACATATAGTGCCACTCCACCACCAGCATGACCTATGCTGCCATTCCTATGTATTTTGTACCCTGGTATTACTGTGTCCCATTGATTATCATCATCCAATCATGTTTCTGTGATGCCTAGTGTGATCATGGAGGCTTACGCCAACTTCAGGCATATGTATCATCTGAGAGTCTGTCAGGCTTAATGCAGGTGAAATGTTATTAAAATTAACTTGTTAAAATTACAGTAAAATGTGTACTGTTTGGACTTTCTTAAATGCTGGTGAACGGATGACAGTAACACGCAGATGCTAATCTCTGTATTTCTCATATTCAGAATAAGAGCTGTACATGTGTATTACATAACCCTCACATGGCTGGGACAGACTCCATGGTAACTAGAGTCATTAATCATTGCTGAGTTTCACCCTAAAAGCAGCTCCACCCCTTGGGGAGAGAGTGGTCAACTGATACCCATTAAAAAGCAACATGTCCAGAGGAAACTCCTGGATTCTCAATACAGTAGACAGAAACCAGTACAGCACAGGGGACAATGTAGAAGGGGGAACATGAAGTGAGCTGTAGCTCACGAAAGCTTATGCTCTAATAAATTTGTTAGTCTCTAAGGTGCCACAAGTACTCCTTTTCTTTTTGCGAATACAGACTAACACGGCTGCTACTCTGAAACATGCAGAAGGGGAAACTCCCACACAGGGATGAGTCACACAGGATGACTTCACTGAATAATTACTTTCTACACTGACCCCCCACCCCCCATCACCTTTTGCATCTGTGAGCTCTAGGGTCAAAACAGTCACATGGCAGGGTTTCAGATAAAAGCTGCTTAGTGGAAGGAAACAGGGTTCTTTTTATCAGATTGGCTCCAAAGAGGCAAGGGCTTTGTCTGCCAGGTACAGGACCCCTAGCTGCCACAGCTGGGATAAGTCTTCGAAGTTGACTGTATAAGATTTTGTTACTTTGAACAGAAGTTTGATAAGATAGTAACCTAAGTTTGTCTTTGTCTGTCGGTCTTTAGTATTCTTAGAATTGTGCAAATATTTCTTGCTTTGTTTTCATTTAATTAAGAACCCCTAAATACATTTATAATAGGATCAGACTGAGCATTACATAATTGTATAAAGGAGGAAGATCAAAGGAGGAATTGAATATGGCATGTGTCCGGTCCTTTGAAAACAGGAACTTGGCATTTCCTTGATATTACTGTGTAAAGGGTCTACTATAACAGGCATCCACTTACTTGGTGTCAAGAGGGACTGGGGCTTTCAAGGGGATTGTTTAAAATCTATATTCAGGCTGGCCAAAGCCTAGGGAGTTAATAAGCAGTGCAGATAGCTGGTGTCTCTAAGGAGTTAGAGTCACAGCTGGTACTAGGTTAACTTCCCTGTTATTGAATAGTTTGCCCTGAAATGGAACTCAGGGTCTTAAAATACCAAGGGGTATGACGCCTATTATATCAATATCCTCATTTAATACCAGGCACTCAAGCTGACCCTCTTAGTATTTAGAGTGCTTGCATTTGTCTACAAGCACTTATAAAATTTGTCAGTATTTAGTTGTCAGCCTTCATGTGGGATGTCACTGAATGGGACTCTTTTTCATTTGACTATTTCTCTTCTCCTGTACTTTATATCGTAGTACAGAGGAGAGGACAGAAGTTGATAGAGTATCCCCTTTAATAAATCCTCTACTAAGGGATGTGTCTGTCCGAACCCATTGGCTTTCCCACAGACTTTAGTTTAAAAACTCCTCTACAACCTTATTAATTTTACATGCTAGCAATCTGGTTCTGTTTTGGTTTAGGTGGAGCTCCTCTTTTCTGCATAGGCTCCTCCTTTCCCAAAAGGTTCCTCAACTCCTAATAAACTAAATCCCTCCTCCAAACACCATTGTCTCATCCACACATTGAGACACTGCAGTTCTGCCTGTCTAACTGGCCTGCAGGTGGAACTGGAAGCATTTCAGAGAATGCTATCATGGAGGTCCTGGACTTTAATCTCTTATGTAGCAGCCTAAATTTGGTCTCCAGAACCTCTCTCCTACCTTTCTCAATGTAATTGGTACCTACATTTACCATGACCACCATCCTCCCTCCTATCCCACTCTGCAAAGCACATAAGTCTATCTAGATGTCTCAAGAGGTTCTCAACCTTCACACCCAGCAGAAAATTCACCATGTGGTTCTCCCAGTCACCACAAACCCAACTATCTTTCTAATAATTGAATCCATTACTATTACCTGGGTCTTCCTAATAATTGGGGTCCCCATATCCTCAGTGTGAGAGGATATCATGACATCATCTGGACGGAGGGTCCCAGCTATGGGATTGTTTCCCTTCACTCCAGCTTGATGTTCTCCGTCCCTGAGACTTTCACCTCCTGAACAGCACAGAGGCTGGCAGACTGGGGTGGAACCGCTCTAGTGTGTCCCTGAAAATCTTGTCCATGTACCTCTCCATCTCCCTTAGCTCCTATAATAGACCCACTCTGGTCTCAAGAGCCCATATGCAATCTCTGAGGGCCATGAGTTGCTTGCACTGAATGTACACATATGCCACCTACCAACAGGGCAGGTAACATACATGCTGCATTCAGTGCAATAAATTGGATTAGCTCCCACTCTGCTGCTGGACTTCTGCCTGCATTAAGTTTTTACTTTTGCGGGGTGGGGGCAAGGGTTCTGTGTGTGTCTGTCTGTCCTTTGTGAGGCTTTTGGGAAGATGGTTAATGGCCTAAGTTTAGAATATATTTGCCAGGGATATCTGGCTCTCAAGCTCCCTCTCTAAACTCCCTTGCAAAACTCCCCTGGATGCTAGCTCCTCTGGTTGATTAGCAGCTGGCTTTTTAAACCCCTGTTCTCCATGAGTTAGCCCCGCCCCCTAGTCAACGGATCCTAAAGGGATGAGGAATCAAAAGATAGGGGGCTAGAGCCTCATTAGAGAACTGAATTTCACCCTAGCCTAGCCGGATGCTTGGCTTGGCACACAACACACGTTACCCAATTGCCAGGCAATGTAACAACTTCTTTAAAAAAATCCGTCACTAGTTTAAAACAAATGTTGAAAGCTGAAATGTGTCATCAGAACAAATGAGGAACCAATGCTTCCTTCCATGTGCAGTACCTTATGGCTCCATGAAGTGAGCGTTAGCTAGGAGGCCAAGCTGGCAAACTCTCAGGAGCAGTCCTTATACACACAGGTAAGCCCACTGACGTCAGTGGAATGACTGGCATGAGTAAATCTGATCTCAGCAATCCCACTCATTTTGGGCATTGATACTAGACTGCTCAGTTTCACTGTTGCTTCTAGTAGGTTTTGTTCACTCACCCTCACATTTAATAGTCTTGTATTTCCAACACAGCAGGGTGTAATAGACGTGCTGGTGAGAGGCTGAACTTTTATTTCCTGTATCCAGTTATATGAGCTGGATCAGGGTTACAAAGTGAGGCCCCCTCCTTCAGCAAGGTACTTACACACACACCTAACTGAAGCATGCATCTATTTTCTACTCAAATGCTTAAAGTTAGGAATGTGCTTAAGTACCTCGTTGAATCGGGGCCCTGTTACATCGCAGAAGTCAGTATCCACTAACTCCAGTGGTTACAAGCACACAGGGGAAGGTTTAACTCAAATAATCTTGTTTTCATGGAGATGGGTGGTTATTTTTTTTTCATGTCACAAAAATACTATATATACACGACTAAATTTTCATTTGGGGCCTGTACTAATTTGACAGAATCCCTTTAAAAGACACGTTTCCTAGGCAGTATAATGCAATGACAATAATGTTAGTAACACTCAGTACATTTATTATATTGCACTTTCTGCCAGCAAAACACTTTACTAACACCAATTAAAGCCCCACAACACCTCTGAGGGTATGTCTACACTACGAAATTAGGTCGAATTTATAGAAGTCGGTTTTGTAGAAAGCATTTTTATACAGTCGAGTGTGTGTCCCCCCCCACAAATACTCTAAGTCGGCGGACTCTGTCCACAGTACCGAGGCAACCGTCGACTTCTGGAGCTTTGCACTGTGGGTAGCTATCCCACAGTTCCCGCAGTCTCCACCACCCATTTGAATTCTGGGTAGAAATCCCAGTGCCTGATGGGGCTAAAACATTGTCGCGGGTGGTTCTGGGTACATATCGTCAGACCCCCGTTCCCCCTCTCCCTCCAGAAAAGCAAGGACAGACAATCGTTTTGCACCTTTTTTCTTGAGTTACCTGTGCAGATGCCATACTACGGCAAGCATGGAGCCCGCTCAGCTAACCATCACCATATGTCTCCTGAGTGCTGGCGGATGTGGTACTGCATTGCTACACAGCAGCAGTTTATTGCCTTTTGGCAGCAGACAGTGCAGTATGACTGGTAGCCATCGTTGACGTAGTCCTGGGTGCTCTTTTAGCCGGGCGCCTGGGCAAACATGAGAGTGACTCAGCCATGTCATTTCCCTTGTTTCGTCTCATGGCGATTGAATCCTACTGGCAGTGCACTGTCTTTTAATCTGCAGCTAGCAGAAGACGATGGCCAGTAGTCATACTGCACCGTCTTCTGCCGAGCACCCAGGAGGTGACGATGGCTAGTGGTCGTACTGCACAGTCTGCTGCCAGCATGATGTATAAAGATAGATGAAGTGGCTCAAAACAAGAAATGGACCAGATTTGTTTTGTATTCATTTTCTCCTCCCTCCCTCTGTGAAATCAATGGCCCGCTAAACCCAGTTTTGAGTTCTATCCTTGAGGTTTTGAGTTCTATCCTTGAGGCGGCCATTCAGTTTCTCACAAAGCCACCCCCTTTGTTGATTTGAATTCCCTGTAAGCCATGTCATCAGTCGCCCCCCCTCCATCAGGGCAACAGCAGACAATCGTTCCGCACCTTTTTTCTGTGCAGACGCCATACCACGGCAAGCATGGAGCCCACTCAGATCATTTTGGCAATTAGGAGCACATTAAACACCACACGCATTATCCAGCAGTATATGCAGCACCAGAACCTGGCAAAGCAAAACCGGGTGAGTAGGCAATGTCAGCGCAGTGACGAGAGTGATGAGGACATGGACACAGATTTCTCTCAAAACACGGGCCCTGCCAATGTGGGCATCATGGTGCTAATGGGGCAGGTTCATGCAGTGGAACGCCGATTCTGGGCTCGGGAAAAAAGCACAGACTGGTGGGACCGCACAGTGTTGCAGGTCTGGGATGATTCCCAGTGGCTGCAAAACTTTCGCATGCGTAAGGGCACTTTCATGGAACTTTGTGACTTGCTTTCCCCTGCCCTGAGGTGCAAGAATACCAAGATCAGAGCAGCCTTCACAGTTGAGAAGCGAGTGGCAATAGCCCTGTGAAGCTTGCAATGCCAGACAGCTACCAGTCAGTCGGGAATCAATTTGGAGTGGGCAAATCTACTGTTGGGGGCTGTTGTGATGCAAGTAGCCAACGCAATCAAAGATCTGCTGATATCAAGGGTAGTGACCCTGGGGAATATGCAGGTCATAATGGATGGCTTTGCTGCAATGGGATTCCCTAACTGTGGTGGGGCCATAGACGGAACCCATATCCCTATCTTGGCACCGGAGCACCAAGCCAGCGAGTACATAACCGCAAGGTGTATTTTTCAATAGTGCTGCAAGCACTGGTGGATCACAAGGGACATTTCACCAACATCAACGTGGGATGGCCGGGAAAGGTACATGATGCTCGCATCTTCAGGAACTCTGGTCTGTTTCAAAAGCTGCAGGAAGGGACTTTCTTCCCAGACCAGAAAATAACCGTTGGGGATGTTGAAATGCCTATAGTTATCCTTGGGGACCCAGCCTATCCCTTAATGCCATGGCTCATGAAGCCATACTTAGGCAGCCTGGAGAGTAGTCAGGAGCTGTTCAACTACAGGCTGAGCAAGTGCCGAATGGTGGTAGAATATGCATTTGGATGTTTAAAAGCGCGCTGGCGCAGTTTACTGACTCGGTTAGACCTCAACGAAACCAATATTCCCACTGTTATTACTGCTTGCTGTGCGCTCCACAATATCTGAGAGAGTAAGGGGGAAGACGTTTATGGTGGGGTGGGAGGTTGAGGCAAATTGCCTGGCTGCTGGTTACGCACAGCCAGACACCAGGGCAGTTAAAAGAGCACAGGAGGGTGCAGTGTGCATCAGAGAAGCTTTGAAAACCAGTTTCATGACTGGCCAGGCTACGGTGTGGAAGTTCTGTTTGTTTCTCCTTGATGAAACCCCCCACTCTACTTTCCTGTAAGCTAACCACCCTCCCCACCTCCCTTCGATCACCATTTGTAGAGGCAATAAAGTCATTGTTGCCTCACATTCATACATTCTTTATTAATTCATCACACAAATAGGGGGGTAATTACCAAGGTAGCCCAGGAGGGGTGGTGGAGGAGGGAAGGACAAGGCCACACAGCACTTTAAAAGTTTAAAACTTATTGAATGCCAGCCTTCTGTTACTTGGGCAATCCTCTGGGGTGGAGTGGCTGGGTAGCCGGAGGCCCCCCCACTGCGTCCTTGGGCATCTGGGTGAGGAGGCGATGGAACTTGAGGAGGAGGGCGGTTGGTTACACAGGGGCTGTAGTGGCGGTCTGTGCTCCTGCTGCCTTTCATGCAGCTCAACCATACGCTGGAGCATATTAGTTTGATCTTCCAGCAGCCTCAGCATTGAATCCTGCCTCCTCTCATCACGCTGCCGCCAACTTTCAGCTTCAGCCCTCTCTTCAGCCCGCCACTTTCTCTCTTCAGCCCTCAGGTTTCAGAGTAGCAGCCGTGTTAGTCTGTATTTGCAAAAAGAAAAGGAGCACTTGTGGCACCTTAGAGACTAACAAATTTATTTGAGCATAAGCTTTCGTGAGCTACAGCTACAGCTCACTTCATCGGATGCATTCCTTCATCTCTTCAGCCCGCCACCTCTTCTCCTGGTCATTTTGTGCTTTCCTGCACTCTGACATTGTCTGCCTCCATGCATTCATCTGTGCTCTGTCAGTGTGGGAGGACAGCATGAGCTCAGAGAACATTTCATCGCGAGTGTGTTTTTTTCGCCTTCTAATCTTCGCTAGCCTCTGAGAAGGAGAATATCCTGTGATCCTTGAAACGCATGCAGCTGGTGGAGAAAAAAAAAAGGGACAGTGGTATTTGAAAAAACACATTTTATAGAACAATGGGTACACTCTTTCACGGTAAACCTTGCTGTTAACATTACATACATAGCACATGTGCTTTCGTTACAAGGTCGCATTTTGCCTCCCGCCCCCCCCGCGTGGCTAACAGCGGGGAACATTTCTGTTCAGCCATAGGCAAACAGCCCAGCAGGAACAGGCATCTCTGAATGTCCCCTTAAGAAAAGCACCCCATTTCAATCAGGTGACCATGAATGATATCACTCTCCTGAGGATAATACAGAGAAATAAAGAACGGATGTTGTTTGAACGCCAGCAAACATACACTGCAATGCTTTGTTCTACAATGATTCCCGAGTACGTGCTACTGGCCTGGAGTGGTAAAGTGTCCTACCATGGTGGATGGAATAAGGCTGCCCTCCCCAGAAACCTTTTGCAAAGGCTTTGGGAGTATATCCAGGAGAGCCACGAATGCTCTTTAATGCTATTTAAATTAATCATTAAACATGCTGGCTTTTAAACCTTGTATAATATTTTAAAAGGTACACACACCAGAGGTCCCTTCTCCACCTGGTGGGTCCGGGAGGCAGCCTTGAGTGGGTTCGGGGGGTACTGGCTCCAGGTTCAGGGTGAGAAACAGTTCCTGGCTGTCAGGAAAACCAGTTTCTCTGGTTGTTTGCTGTAAGCTATCTAAAACCTCATCATCATCGTCTTCCTCGTCCCCAAAACCTGCTTCCGTGTTGCCTCCATCTCCATTGAAGGAGTCAAACAACACCGCTGGGGTAGTGGTGGCTGAACCCCCTAAAATGGCATGCAGCTCATCATAGAAGCGGCATGTTTGGGGCTCTGACCCGGAGCGGCCGTTCGCCTCTCTGGTTTTCTGGTAGGCTTGCCTCAGCTCCTTAAGTTTCACGCAGCACTGCTTCGGGTCCCTGTTATGGCCTCTGTCATTCATGCCCTGGGAGATTTTCACAAATGTTTTGGCATTTTGAAAACTGGAACATAGTTCTGATAGCACGGATTCCTCTCCCCATACAGCGATCAGAACCCGTACCTCCAGTTCGGTCCATGCTGGAGCTCTTTTGCGATTCTGGGACTCCATCATGGTCACCTCTGCTGATGAGCTCTGCATGGTCACCTCTGCTGATGAGCTCTGCATGGTCACCTGCAGCTTGCCACACTGGCCAAACAGGAAATTGAAATTCAAAAGTTTGCGGGCCTTTTCCTGTCTACCTGGTCAGTGCATCCGAGTTGAGAGTGCTGTCCAGAGCGGTCATAATGGAGCACTCTGGGATAGCTCCCGGAGGCCAATACCATCTAATTGCATCCACAGTACCCTAAGTTCAACCCAGCAAAACCGATTTCAGCGCTAATTCCCTTGTCGGGGGTGGAGTAAGGAAATCGATTTTAAGAGCCCTTTGAGTCGAAAAAAGGGGCTTCGTCATGTGGACGGGTGCAGGGTTACACTGATTTAACGCTGCTAAATTCAACCTCAATGCCCAGTGTAGACCAGGGCTGAGAGGGAGATCAATACCCCCTTTTTATTCCTATTTTACAGGCTTAGTTCCTCTATCACCAAACATATCCAAGATCACAGTGTCAGTGGTAGAGCCACACACTGCTTTCCAGCAATCCCCATGGAAAGGGCACCCGCTGGTAAAGTTGTCCACTTAAATCAACCCTTTTAACAGACAAGTCATTGAAAAGACCTACAGGCTCCCAGAAGTACAGTTCTTGCTATGGGCAACCTTGAGAAAATCTGCTCCAGGTTGCTGAAGTCTTAAATTTAAATGGATACAGATGAGGCATTCACTGTATGCTGACATGAGGTACCTAGAGCAATATTTCTCTCCTCCATAGGATTGGCTGTTCAGCACAGAACTGATAGGCATACAACAGCATATGTTACAGAAATTGATTTCCTGTCCTGGTATTTGGTTATGCACAGAGGGATTTTCATAGGAAGGGGCAGAGTGGGAACGGGGGACAGTCAATCACATTAGACTTGGAACTGTGTCATTTTCCAGACTGCCAGTTACAGCTAAATGAATGGTTAGGAGGACAGATTATACACACACACACACAATTTTTTATCTTCAGTGAGTTAAAGGGGAAGAACCTCAGTAGAGGTCCCAAAGTAATAGCTGTCTCCAGATTCTAGGGTCCTGATTCTCTGTTGCGCTGCACATTGCATATTTATTTACAGTGGTGGAAAGTGACTGCAGCGTGGATGTAAAATACTACTATTCTGATGTGGAAGCAATTTACACCCACTTGGCATCAGTGTAAATGACTGCACAAGATCCAGGGCAACAGAAAATCAGACCCCAAGAAATGCAAAGATGCACATCACAGAAATCAAAACCATAACTGTTACACAGCTACATACACAACACAAGTAGAGCCGGGATGGAAACATCTCTTACCTGCGCACAGATATTTGCAATCGGCTCCCAGAAAATGACTGATTGTGTAATTTAGTTAGTGGCTTTGAAACTGCTGCCATTTCTTTCAAAGGTGCTGCAGTGTGAAAGTTTCTTTAAACATTTTTTTCTGTACTTTATTCCACAATCAATAGAAAAGAGTTATGCCTCAATAACTCCCCCAAAAAATCCATTTTTAAAAAATTTACAAATGATCTTCCTACTCAATTAATATATATATATAGTCAGTGGGGAAATAATTTATATTTTAGAAATGAAGGAATTCTACTAATTGATTTTATCCTTATCAATACATTAATACAATTCTAGCAAACCTTGTATATATATATATATATATATATATATATATATACACACACACACACACACACAACCAGTATATGGAGACAGTTAATATCTTATTACATTGTTATTAATTTGCTGTGAGCTGCCTAGAGGCCACACTTGAGACCAGAGTCCCACTGCACTAGGCATTGTACGGACACACAGTAAAAGACAGTCCCTGTCCTGATGAATTTACAGTCTAAAGACCTATAGCAGACTAATGGCGTGGGAGCAGGGGCAGAGACCTATCCACAGTCCCATTTTAGGTCAGTGTAGAACCAGAAAGAGAACCTAGTTCTTCTGAGCCTCTCATCTGAGGGCACAGTGCAAATTCTGCATCTTATAAGTCATGATGAAATTGATTTGGGGGACAGTCATCTTCCCGAGCAGGGGATGGATTCCATCATGTAATGGGACTTTTCTATATCTATTATGATCCTACCACTCCAATTACATATGATATGAACACCCCATTCACCTCATAATCAAGGACAATTTAAAAGTCTGGCCATTCTGAAGATCCAATTAACCTTTCTGTACATATGTACAGACAGACAAGCATGAAGTTATTCAGAACAGCACCAGGATTGCATTGTATAGGTGCTCACTTACGACAGGGACAAACACAGTATAAATAGATAGAGCAAATGGCTAGTTTATGCCATATTAAACCATAAGCCATAATATTTCAATGTGATTTCTGCTAACCTCTCATCATCAGGAAGTCAAAATTCTATTTTTTGTCCAGACCATGTTCGTCCCTTTCTAAAAAGAAATCTTGCAACAGGAAAAACACACAAACAAATGGCTGTTACAAATCATAGCTATTTGTAAGCAACATTTCAAAGGCATTTTTAAAGGGCCACTCAGTTTGTTAGAGCCAGAGCACCACCTACAGCTTTAGATGATATGGTAAAAAGGAAATACAAGGGCTTTTTGGAAGGTCTTCCCTCAGTGTCTGATTCAAGGTGTTTTGGTATTCCGGCTGTCCCCAGGATGCCTTTTGGTTTCCATGCACATTCTGTATCCTGTTTGTCATGGGAAACCCACAATGTCACAGAACCACTTTTCCCCATTACACTGTAAGCTGAGAGACTGTCAAATAGTATAAAGTAAAAAAAATGGGACTTTCTAAGGACAGACAGAGCACTGCCTGCACTCCAGCACTGCAGAGTTCCTAGCGACTCTTTGGTTCCTTCTATGTATCCTCCATCGAGAATTAGGAGATTTTCACACTGGGAGAATAAAATAAAAATCTCACTTGCAATAAATATGGTATCCCTGACTCTAAATAAATAATCATCTGCCCATGGAAGCACGTGCTTCAACTGTCTCACCAAACACAAAAAAAAGTTTAGTCTTGGAAAATAAATGATCAACATGAGAACTTAGGAACTGAACGTCTTAGGGTGTGGGTTTGATGAGCCGTGTCTCTCACTAGTGGGGAAAGGGGCAGAGGGCTGAAACAAGGAATCACCAGTGGTTGAGTTGATACTTGCACAGTGCACACACTACAAACTGATGCCAACACGGATTTGGAGTCACAGGCTGGGGGAGAAAGCAAGGCGCTGCTAGAAGTATTGCTGGCCACTCAATAGCTGATGCTTTTTCATCTCGGTCAGCACTTAGGCAATGCCCCCAGACGGCGTGGATGGCACTGTGCAGCTAAACAAAGATGATTTATAAGCTGCGCTCTGCCCTCTGTAGCCCCAGCTACAATACAAGTGTAACCTGTTATGTTCACAGCATATGCACAAAGAAGTTGGATAAAAACATAAAATGTTCTTGCTGGAAGTTGCAATGTAATACTACTTTATTTCTTAGAATTCAGAACGATAACACACAAGAACCAAAACCAGAGCAGAGACACAAAGCAGGCTGCTCCCTAAAACAGAGAGGCACAACTCACTCCAGCTTATTCTAGGCTGGCTGACTACAGACTGACTGCTGGTCACAGCCTCCCTACAGAGTTCTTGAGGCTGGATGCAGGACCAGGAAACCCTCCTGCTCTTAAAGTGATAGTTTGCAATTTCAGCACAGTCCTCAATATGCCACACAACCATGCTTCTGGAACCAGGTCCTGACATGCTCATCTAAGCCAATTACAACAAGCGTGGCTGAACTGTGCCACCACACAGCTGTTCCCACAACAGAGCCATGTGTCAGTCATGGCTCCATATCCATGCTTTTCATGCTGCCATGCCTGCCTATGTTTGATGAGTGCATTCTGGGAAAATCTGGGCACCCATCCCATTGTACCTCGGCAGAAGATTATGTCTGCAGAACACACACACACACACACACACACACACACACACACACACAGTGGCATCAGCAACACTTGACAAGATGTAGAACGGAGATCCTGACCAATTGTGGTTGTTCACACTCTTCTCTTGAGTTGCCTTTAAGAGCAAGTGCCACTTCAAAATCCTCTCCGCATTTGCACATTTCCCTGAGGAACAACACACCTCGCCTGCTGGCACATTTAACCCAGCTGATATGACTGGGGAAATCCATTCTGTCCATTGTGTGGGAAACGGATGTCCTTACACAAACTGTTCAGATCTCCCAAGTAAAAGAGGGCTACCCCCTGCTTGGCTCCTGTCTTATCTTCCACCAAATATTACATCTTTTAGAAAACAGCACCTCAGTCCCATGATGCCAGCTGATTCCAGATCACAGGGCTCAGGCTAATGGTTTGTTTAATTGTGGTATAAATGCTCTACTGGAACCCTTTCACCCTGCAGGGTCCCAGGGACTTAGATGGGAGATAAGGAGGCAGCCATGTGTGTGCCCAGAGGCAGTAATTTAAGGGCTGAGTAAGTTTAGGCTCCTACAAGATTTTGTGGATCACAGTGCAGCCAACCCTGGGGCTTAGGTGCTTAAGTACCTTTTGTGGGCCTGGGCCTATATGTACGTAATCACTCTGATCCATTTTTTTCTCCTCTCAGTCCTATAGAGCTAACACACCTATGGGGAAGTTTACTGCATTCTGTCCCCACTTCCACATCAGTGAAATAAAACTGCAGTTTGCATAACTTCTTGCTAGGTTTTCTTATAGCACACAAAGACTACACAACAGCTGTAGGAGAGGAAGGGAAGAATATCACCTATGCAGGTGAAACTAGAGGGGAGTGTCTTAGGGATACAGAAGGCAATTTCCTCCACATTACCTTCAAGAATTTTACGAACTTCATAAAACAAGTAGTAAAGAACACTAGGGCTTTTCTGGACAGCATTTCCACTTTAAAATGCTGCTCAGAGATTGTATGAGGATGTCATTGTTTCTGGTTGTTGTTATTATGAGGTCCCTGCCAGCAATCTAACTGCGACTGGCCTAAATTACAATAAACATTCCTTTGAAATCCCATTAAAATACTCAGCTGCCACTTCTGTTTCATTGGGACCTGAATCTCTGGCCCCTTTGCTTTGACATGGAAGCAAACTGACTCTAAAGACTTGGATCAGTCATAGTCTGCTGTAGCGCTGAATGGTACAAGAAGAAACCAGCTCCCCTCTAACTCTTCCCCTCCTTTGCACTAGGTCCCTTGACTCAATCTTTCATTGCTCATTTGGAAATGGAGAGGTGCAAGGTTTATCATGGAATCTGGTGCATTGCTGAAATAGGTTCCTTGTGTGCATGTCCTCTCCCTGCCCTGAACTGTGATTGTAGGAGGTGTTTTTGTCCTGTCAATCTTGCTCGGATCCAGTTGAACCTTCCTAGAGAGCTTCCCGCCCGTTAAAACGAATGCAAGGATGTCCAGGCAGAATCAGCTAGTCTGGCAAGAGTGGGTTCCCCTGGTGTTTCCACGTTGCTGACGGCTGCTCCCTGCAGAGGCATCGAGGCAGATGTGGTGGGCAAAGGGATGTTACCTCGCAGGAACATGCCTGGAGCACTGCCATTCACGTCACTCCCCGGGTTGGCAACATTAAGGGCATTGTTGCTGACTGTCCACAGACAGGGATAGTGGCTGGAACGAAGCAGTGTAAACCATAATAGAACTTAAAGAGGTATTTCAAAGTAGATTAACACGCCACGCCACCCCACCCCCGTCCCCATGGCACAACATGGCAAAGTAAAGTGCATTACCCAGTATTGGCTATTGTGATAGCATACTAGACTCAGCAGACCATTGGTCTCAACCGGCAACTCCTATGTGAAAACCCAATAAGAACTAGGGCTGGTTTGGGGGAAAAGGGAGGAAATGTGACGCTAATTTTGAAATTTGAAAAGATTTATAGTTCTAAATTTTGAAAAAAGTTCCACCAGCTTGGCAGCTGATGAACAAAGGAGAGGACTTTTTTTTTTTAACGTTTTCTCCAGTGACTTTCAGAATTTTAAAATTAAAATCTTCATCCAAACTTCTAAATTCAAAATGTTTCAACTTCTCTGTTAACAATACTTGATACCTTTGTAACATCTTATGAACTGGACTTCACAATGCCCTGGAGAGGCAAGTATTATTATCCTCATTTTACACAGAAAGATTAAAGCCAAAATATTTCAATGTCCGCTAATTTTGGATGCCTGAGTTTGTGTGTGTTGAAAGAAGATGTTGTCTTTCAGAGCTGCTGAACACATGCAGCTCCCATTGATTTCAGCTGGAGTTGAAGGTGCTCAGCACTTCTGAAAATCAAGCCAGGATTTTCAGGTTGGGCACCCAGAAAATAAGGAACCCACAAATAGTGAATACTTATAAAAATGCAGGCATGATTTTCTTGGGGTCAATCACTAAAGGCAGGCATAGAACTCAAGAGTCCTATCGTCCAGTCCCATTTATATAGCCATTGGATCAAATGCCTTCCTATTGTTAGAAGGAGAACCCAGAAGTCCTGACTCCCATTCCTACACTAGGTACTGGCTCACACTCGCTCCTCTCCTTCCCTTGACTAAGTATTCTCTTTTAAAGGGACCAACTATGCACTAGATAAAGGGTGGGGATAATACTAATTATCATTTATTTAGTGCTCTACATTTTCAAAGAACAGCACAAAGATTAACTCTTTAAGCCTCACAAACCCTGCTGGTAAACATTATTGTCCTCATTTTACAGATTGGGAAACTGAAATAAAGTTATTTGGGTAAGGCCATGCAATATGGCGGTGGCAGAGCTAGGCTTGCTCGGGAAATCTTGAGTTCTAAACCCTTGTTCATGCTTCCAAGCCATACTGCCTAATCATAGTGAAGGAGAAACCGCTGGGCTTGTCCCATCTCTAATATCTATGGTTCCACTGTAACCTTACCTAGGACCAGCAGTGGCAGTTTCCTTGGCATGTGGTACTGAAAGCAAGTTGGCATGTGGAGTGGATGGTAAGGAAGTCCAGCTATCGTGTCCTGGAAACATCTGCACATTATTGCTAGCGCTCTCAATCAGATTCCCTTTGGAGGAAACACAAAAGTTTGGTGACTATACCAAGTTATTGCAAGGCAATAAAGGAATGTAGAAAACAGGCAGGACTGAGAGAGAATCTAATTGGCTAATAAAGGCTCCTCCCCATGGGCTTGAGATGACAAGCACACAGGGAAGAACAAACTTACTCTACTCATGTTTCCTTCACTCAAAAAGTGAATCACGACACTCATCTGGATGGCAGAGCAATGGTAACAGGACCAGAACTGGCTGAATGATTTTGAACAGAACATTTTTCCATTGGAAAATGCCGTAGTGTTGATATCAAAACTTTCCATGGGAACATGTCGATTTTGACTAAATTTTGTTTGGAAAAAAAATGATGAGCATTTTGAAAAGGTTGATGTGTTCCATGCCGACCTAATCGCAACAGAATGGTTCAAATTTTCATTTCAAAATGATTTTTTGCTTGGAAATGTATTTTATATGATAAATAGAGCTGAGTGAATAGCTGGATATCCCAGGGCTTCCAGGCTCATAACAGGACCAGAGCTGGGAAACTTGGTAGGGCTACTGTGGGTCTATGCACCCTGAAAGCTCCAAGGATCCTGGCTCTAGGCAGTCTGCCTGGTGGGTCTGCCCCGGAGCTGTGGAGCAGAGACCCTACCAGCCCAAGAGACCCAGCACCAGCCAGCACGCCAGGGCTGGCGGGTTCCCAGGCACTGAGCTGTGGACAACAGAACACCAGCTGGTTTCCAATGAAAACTTGCTTGTGTTTTGGCAATCTGCAAGAGATTTGGTGAAACATTTTGGTCTAGACAATTGGCATTTTCCAACAAAGCCAAGTTTCAATGGAAAATTTCCAATCAGCTCTACTTATGACTAATATTAAAATTTTTAAAAAGTCAAAATCTGAATGAAATTTTAATTTTATCAAAAAATGAACATTTTGGCTGACCCAAAACAAAAAAACAAAAATCAAAAATTTTGTTTTGTAGGAACTTTTGATTTAATTTTGTTTTTCATTCTGATTCAGAATGAAACCAAATTTGGAAATGTTAGCATTTCCCATGCAACAGAAATTCTGAGTTCTGACCTGCTCTAAATGGGATGTAGAACCTTTCATCTCTAGCATTGTCAGTTCAAATACAGCCTAAACCGATAATGAGCAAAGTTACCACCAGTTGCTGATTGTTCAATGACCTACATGAAACAAACTGATGCTCTCAGTCCTGTTCTGTGTGAACATGTATCCATATCAGAGAAACTGCCACCATGATTGTTATTAATTGGCAATCACAACAGGAAGATGAAGGACTGAATAGGATACAGTAGAGCACCTCAAAGAATCTTCAGGCAGAGGTGGCTCTAAAGACATATTGACAATACAAAAACCTGTTCCCAAATCAGCTCTTAAGATTCCCTTAATAATTGCTCTCCTTCTCTCATTCTCATCTATCTTCACCTAGTTAGCCTTTGTGACGTATCTACCTCTAACTTTTATACTTTTGTTTTCTGTGAACTGCACCTTTATATTTCTGAATACTCTCCTTGTGTGTGGAGTTCAGGAACTATTTTGTTCTCAGAGTTCAGTGCAGACTGTTACAGAAGAGACACACATTGGGTTCTCTCCACTGACTTCTGGTTTTTTTTTTGCTTTGCTGTTTCTTTTAATGTAAGGAAGAACTGTGCAGGTTGTATGTGAGGAGACATTGCAGACCTACCTGTTGGGGAGTGATTTCTCTGCATGTATGAAGCAGGATATGGTGCAGCCCGATGCCCTCGAAGGGCTGCATAATGCTCACAGCCATGGTGGGAATGTGGGGCAGGCAGAGACAAAGCTCCTCCATACTGATAATTAGAGCTTCCTGCTGCACACACTGCATCTGGATTGGAAATCAACCAGCCACCTACTGCGAGGGGAAAGGAAGAAACAGGAAGCAAAATTAATAAAATTTGAATAAGGAGGGTAACCAGGCTTCCCAGAAATGTACCCTGCCAGATTACAAGAATTCCAGACAGTAGGAAACCTGCTTGTTGCCTGGCATTTGTTTTGTACCAAAGAATGAGTTCCAAGCCACCAAAAAGACATTTAGACACCAGATAACAATATTTCTAATTCTTAGATAGCATCTTCATCCCAAATGATCCCCCAGCACTTTATAAATTTTAGAAAGGAAGCCGTTCACTCCCCCAGTGAAATGCAACCTAGGATGGAACATGGCAGCTTCTCATCAGCAAAGAGCAATACTACACAACAGTTAAGGCAGGATGTGAAGAATACTACAGTATTCAAACGAAGGGGGGCAGCTTTAGGAAAACAAAGTTAGTTACCTACAGGTGTAATTCGGCCTGCACACAGAGTTGATGACCTTACTCTTATGAAAAGTACCAGAGGATCTTTAATGAGCATAAACAGTCAGGACCTCAGTTTGCCCTCTTATTTAAAAGATGATAGTAAGGTACCAACCCCTAGCAAAGTCTGCCAAGATTACAAAGCAAGAGATCTTGGCTATTAACCTGGCACTTCCATGTATTGATTGTCCACTCAGATTTTAGAGGGACACTTGCTAATTCAGAGAATTTTTCATACCCTGGAGTTCAAATAGCCCAAGCAGAAGCATGTACCCTATGTTAGTTGTACATTATGTGTTATGAGCAAAATTCATACAGGCTACAAGTCAAATTTAATCCTCAGGGCCAGGGTAAACATCAGGAGATGGGTTTCATTTGTCTTTTTTTTAAATGACACCATTTATGTAATTATAATTAACAGGCAATTTAGTTTTAGTCAGACATATCAATATCTATATTGAATAGAGTTGTCTTCTAGGATCGCTTCCTGGCCCCTCACTCCAACTTTCACTTCCCTCAAAAGCCACACAGAAGACTCATCTATTCCTTGGTCTGAGAAGAGCTGGATGTGCCTCCTTCTGGAATCCACCCAAACTGCACCTCAGTTTGGCATTTCTCTAAAGAATGATGTAACTTGACACCTTTACACCTATCCACAATGCTGAACTCACTGCCTCTCAAGCAATTCCATATGCTGCACATCAATGGGCTACGTATTCTGTAACACTCATTGTGTGCAGTATATACAGACAGCATAGTTGCCAGCTACCCATATATATGGTAAGGAAGACCGTGAACCCAGGGCCTTCTGGCACACAAACAGATGTACCTACTACTGGAAATAAAAAGGCTCTTCTTCAATCAAACTGAAGTAGAAGAGTTTTATTCTGTAGGCCTCCAGACACTGGACGGCCATGATGCACAAAACACCCACTATTAATACTGAGCAGATAGCTGTGACTTTCTTGTGAACTACTGAGCAAATTAAATATCTTCTTGTTGTTCGCTATGGATGGGACCTCATAATGCAGTCTGTTCATGGGCATTTGTACAAACAATTTCATTAGTGAACAAAACAAGCAAGATGGGCAATCCAAAGTTCATTTAGAGATGGGAACAGAATTGCCAGTGTGACTGATTATAAAGTACATGGTGGCAATTAGAAATAATAATGGGAAATGAAATCAAAATAGTTTGTGGAATGGGCAAGAAGCAAAATATGTCAGTAAAAATGTTTCAGTGAAAAATCTGGAAAGAAAACATTTTTCACCAATATCAGAGCTTATGAATGGAAGAAAAGCCAAATTTCAATAAAATAAGAACCACAACCCCTTCTATATTTTATGAATCATTCACCCAGTGATAATGATGGGACATTTGTAGGGATAACAAGAGTTTCCAGAGTTATACTACTAAATAAACAAAAAAAGAACACAGCCTTGGAAAGGTTATAAGTCTCAAACTGCCAGGCTCAAGCAAACCTCTAAATATCGGGGATTATAAAGAAAATTTCCTTGTGGGTAGATTATCCCATAACTGCCTACTACAGGGTTTCTTGAACCTTCCTCTGAAGTATTTATAGTACTGGCTTCCATCAGTGACAGGATTCTAGATTGGATAAGACTAGTGGCCATCTAGTCTAGCACATCCTATGTCCATAATAAGAACATAAGAATGGCCATACTGGGTCAGATCAAAGGTCCATCCAGCCCAGTATCCTGTCTGCCGACAGTATCCAATGCCAGGTGCCCCAGAGGGAGTGAACCTAACAGGTAATGGTCAAGTGATCTCTCTCCTGCCATCCATCTCCATCCTCTGACAAACAGAGGCTAGGGACACCATCCCTTATCCATCCTGGATGATGGATTTATCTAGTTCTCCATTAATTTATCTAGTTCTCTCTTAAACCTTTTTATAGTCCTAGCCTTCACAACCTCCTCAGGCAAGGAGTTCCACAGGTTGACTGTGCTTTGTCTGAAGAAGAACTTCCTTTTATTTGTTTTAAACCTGCTGCCCATTAATTTTATTTGGTGGCCCCTAGTTCTTATATTATGGGAACAAGTAAATAACTTTTCCTTATTCACTCTCTCCACACCACTCATGATTATATATATACCTCTATCATATCTCCCCTTAGTCTCCTCTTTTCCAATCTGAGAAGTCCTAGTATCTTTAATCTCTCCTCATATGGGACCCGTTCCAAACCCCTAATCATTTTAGTTGCCCTTCTCTGAACCTTTTCTAATGCCAGTATATCTTTTTTGAGATGAGGAGACCACATCTGTACACAGGATTCAAGATGTGGGCGTACCATGGATTTATATAAGGGCAATAAGATATTCTCTGTCTTATTCTCTATCCCTTTTTTAATGATTCCTAACATCCTGTTTGCTTTTTTGACTGCTGCTGCACACTGTATGGACTTCTTCAGAGTACTATCCACGATGACTCCAAGATCTCTTTCCTGATTAGTGTAGCTAAATTAGCCCCCATCATATTGTATGTATAGTTGGGGTTATTTTTTCCAATATGCAGTACTTTACATTTATCCACATTCCATTTCATTTGCCATTTTGTTGCCCAATCACTTAGTTTTGTGAGATCTTTTTGAAGTTCTTCACAGTCTGCTTTGGTGTTAACTATCTTGAGCAGTTTAGTATCATCTGCAGACTTTGCCATCTCACTGTTTACCCCTTTATGAATAAGTTGAATAGGATTGGTCCTAGGACTGACCCTTGGGGAACACCACTAGTTACCCCTCTCCATTCTGAAAATGTATCATTTATTCCTACCCTTTGTTCCCTGTCTTTTAACCAGTTCTCAATCCATGAAAGGATCTTCCCTCTTATCCCATGACAACTTAATTTACACAAGAGCCTTTGGTGAGGGACCTTGTTAAAGGCTTTCTGGAAATCTAAGTAAACTATGTCCACTGGATCCCCCTTGTCCACATGTTTGTTGACCCCTTCAAAGAACTCTAATAGAGTAGGTTTCAGAGTAGTAAGACATGATTTCCCTTTACAGAAACCATGTTGATTTTTGCCCAACAATTTATGTTCTTCTATGTGTCTGACAATTTTATTCTTTACTATTGTTTCAACTAATTTGCCCGGTACTGACGTTAGACTTACCAGTCTGTAATTGCCAGGGTCACCTCTAGAGCCCTTTTTAAATATTGGCATACGTTAGCTATCTTCCAGTGACTGGGTACAGAAGCTGATTTAAAGGACAGGTTACAAACCACAGTTAATAGTTCCGCAATTTCACATTTGAGTTCTTTCAGAACTCTTGGGTGAATACCATCTGGTCCCAGTGACTTGTTACGGTTAAGTTTATCAATTAATTCCAAAACCTCCTCTAATGACACTTCAATCTGTGACAATTCCTCAGATTTGTCACCTACAAAGGATGGCTCAGGTTTGGGAATCTCCCTAACATCCTCAGCCATGAAGACTGAAGCAAAGAATTCATTTAGTTTCTCCACAATGACTTTGTCGTCTTTAAGTGTTCTTTTTGTATCTCGATCATCCAGGGGTCCCACTGGTTGTTTGGCAGGCTTCCTGCTTCTGATGTACTTAAAAAACATTCTGTTATTACCTTTCGAGTTTTTGGCTAGCTGTTCTTCAAACTCCTTTTTGGCTTTTCTTATTACATTTTTACACTTAATTTGGCAGTGTTTATGGTCCTTTCTATTTACCTCACTAGGATTTGACTTCCACTTTTTAAAAGATGCCTTTTTATCTTTGACTGCTTCTTTTACATGCTTGTTAAGCCATGGTGGCTCTTTTTTAGTTCTTTTATTGTGTTTGTTAATTTGGGATATACATTTAAGTTGGGCCTCTATTATGGTGTCTTTGAAAAGTGTCCATGCAGCTTGCAAAGATTTCACTCTAGTCACTGTACCTTTTAATTTCTGTTTAACTAACCTCCTCATTTTTGCATAGTTTCCCTTTCTGAAATTAAATGCCACATTGTTGGGCTGCTGACGTGTTCTTCCCACCACAGGAATGCTAAATGTTATTATATTATGGTCACTATTTCCAAGCAGTCCTGTTAGAGTTACCTCTTGGACCAGATCCTTTGTTCCACTCAGGACTAAATCAAGAATTTCCTCTCCCTTGTGGGTTCCTGTACCAGATGCTCCAAGAAGCAGTCATTTAAAGTATCGAGAAATTTTGTCTCTGCATTTCATCCTGAGGTGACATGTACCCACTACAAGAAGGATGTGAAAAAATCGGAAAGCATCCAGCGGAGGGCAACAAAAATGATTAGCGGACTGGAACACATGACTTATGAGGAGAGGCTGAGGGAACTGGGGTTATTTAGTCTGCAGAAGAGAAGAGTGAAGGGGGATTTGATAGCTGCTTTCAACTACCTGAAAGGGGGTTCCAAAGAGGATGGATCTAGACTGTTCTCAGTGGTAGCAGATGACAGAACAAGGAGTAATGGTCTCAAGTTGCAGTGGGGGAGGTTTAGGTTGGATATTAGGAAAAACTTTTTCACTAGAAGGGTGGTGAAGCACTGGAATGCGTTACCTAGGGAGGTGGTGGAATCTCCTTCCTTTGAAGTTTTTAAGATCAGGCTTGACAAAGCCCTGGCTGGGATGATTTAGTTGGGGATTGGTCCTGCTTTGAGCAGGGGGTTTGACTAGATGACCTCCTGAGGTCCCTTCTAACCCTGATATTCTATAATTCTATGATTCAGTATGGGGATAATTGAAATCCCCCACTATTATTGAGTTCTTTATTTTGATAACTTCTCTAATCTCCCTTAGCATTTCACAGTCACAATCACTGTCCTGGTCAGGTCGTCGATAATAGATCCCTACTGTTATATTCTTATTAAAGCATGGAATTACTATCCATAGAGATTCTATGGAATATGTGGATTCATTTAAGATTTTTACTTCATTTGATTCTAAGTTTTCTTTCACATACAGTGCCTCCGCAGGGGATCTAGTACTTAAAAGTGAAAAAGCCTTCCAGTCTGCCAGATCTATTAGCACAACATTGAAACTGTTGAAGAGCCATTCAAGTGGTAATGAAGCCATTTAACAGGCATTTGCTAACTCCCAGGTATATATGCTCAGTTTCTGAATTTACTAATGAAAACAGTTGTGCATTACTGTAATATTTACTCAGAACATGTTAGCCTACAGGACCTTAGTTTAAAATTTGCTTTTAAAAATATTTCATTAGTGTGTTGCTGAAGATTATAAAATCACATCTCTAAAAAAATCCTTGCATAGATTTTTAGATGCACAATCTGAGGATTCATCTTTAGCCTTAAATGCTTGGATCTTCAGACATATAGTTTTTTAAATAAATCCTTCAAAAGATCACCCTTATCTAAAATACACGTTTCAGAGTAGCAGCCATGTTAGTCTGTATTCGCAAAAAGAAAAGGAGGACTTGTGGCACCTTATTTTGTTAGTCTCTAAGGTGCCACAAGTACTCCTTTTCTTTTTGTAAAATACACACGCGAGCCCGGGCTGCCGTTGGGCATAGGGGCACCAGTTTAATAATATTGTATAGGGCCCCATAAATCCTAAGGACGACCCTGCACATGCTCCTGTGCAGCAATCGGCTTTCCCCCATCTCTTAGTTAAAACACTGCTCTGCAACCTTTTTAATGTTAAGTGCCAGCAATCTGGATACACTTTGGTTTAGGTGGAGCTCGGGCCTTGCGCGTGGAACTGGAAGCATTTCTGAGAATGCCACCATAGAGGTCCTGGATTTCAGTCTCTTTCCTAGCGGCCTAAATTTGGCCTCCAGGACATCTCTCCTACCCTTCCCTATGTCATTGGTACCTACATGTACCACGACCACCGGCTCCTCCCCAGCACCACACATAGGTCTATTATTATATATTACATAATACTTCAAGTTCCCATGAGTAAAATTATGTTGGGAAACCTTACGGTGAGAATATGTCATATGTTGACCTTCCGAAACATTTTCGGGAGTATCCTTGGGATGGTTTCTGAAGGAGAAAATAATGAGTGGTTACGTTGTGCTGTATTCAAAAGAAGGCAAAAGGGTTAGGGAAATGGAAATGGAAATTGGAAAAAAAAAAATGAAAACTGAAAATTGCCTTTCACTTCAAGGCAATAGTAGACTCAAACCTCTATATATGATCCAGCCACCAGAGGAGGACAAAGCCATATTTTGTTAGCATGGGTGGTACATACAAACCATTTAAAGGTGACAAATAAATACACTTATTTTTGGACAGTGCATGTCTCTCTAACTTCTTAAATACAGTGATCTCCTATGGAGACTATTTTAATTAAATGGATCACACTTTACCATAAAGGTATGGTAATTACAGTGTAGTTACATTGCAATTTCACTGTGGTTATGTTGATATCTGTGGTTACTACTTATTCATATAACTGGATAGTTACATTAAATAAGAATATATGAGAACAATTAAAATATAAATACAATGGAGCTAACATATCTAAAATCCAACACTATATGTATGAAATGTAACACTGAAGGGTTAATAAGAAGTGCAAACAGTCAACCTGTTAAATTTCTATTTATATGAATTAGTAGTAATTATATACTGAAAAGCAAAACCAAAGATAACCGTAATGTAATTATAGTAGTCTTATTATAAAATGTGACAAATAAATGATATTTCAGCATTTTGTATCAGCAGTGCAGTCACCCATGTAGGACCAAAATGTGAAGACAAATAACGTGATGTAAATCTGACATTAACACCACTGACCTCAATGGAGTTACTCTGGATTTATAGCAGTGGAAAGGGGGGGGTCAGGATTTGCCCCTTATCTTTCTCATAGTATTGTTACAAGTTTAACTGTAACAGCAGCAAAAGTCATCAAGCTGAACAAAAGTCGAACTCACCTTTCCTTTGCATCCAGGAAGGCTTTGGCAAAGGGATTATACTTGATTTTGAGAGCTGTTATCTTGGGTTTACAAAAAACAACGCATGTTAGTGAAGGTAATTTTAACAGAGACTTGACATAGCATTGTCCAGCGTAAACTGAATAGACTCAGTTCTGCCTCAGTTAATGAAACAAAAGACAGGCATTGTATTTACCACTTGGCTATATGTCAGCCAGGTGCATTGTGTGGGAGCATTGCTCTCCTCCGAAGCACCAGACATTGGTCACTGCCAAAGGCAGGAAACTAGAACTGATGGACCAATGATCTTATTCAGTATGGCAAATTCTGTATTACTGTGAATACTTCTCCCAAAGCTGCTGAATTGCATACAAATATGAATAATAGCTGTAGTGACATTAACTAGGAAAAAAGGAACAAGGGCCACTAACCCTCATGCTTCATGGCACTGCCTGATTACAGTTTGAGGTCAGGAAGAAATTTCCCCAGGGTCTAGTACAATAGTCTGGGTGCATTATATGAGAAGTGGAGGGGTTATACTTTCCACAGAAATATCCTGCACTGGCCAGTATTAGAGACAGATGCTGGACAAGACAGAAAGTCAGTCTGTTCCAGCATGGTAGGGGGATGGGCTACTGGTACAGATAGACCACTCCAGTATGGCAGCAGGCAGAACACTAGATTAGCCTGACCATTCATCTGTACTCATACTGCAGTCAGATTCTAGACAAGGTGGACCAAGGGTGTGTTTTGTTCCAGCAAGGAGACAGAGTACTCAATTAGACGGGCTCTCAAGCCGCTCTGGACCAACAGGGAGACAGGATACTGGATTATGTTCACCATCGGTGTGTGCTGATCTGGCAGGTCTTAGGCTTTTAATATTTCTCATCAGCGATGACCAAATTGTGTGACATTATTACCAACCTACCTCTTCATTTTGATAAGCAGTGACAGCTATGAACTGAGTCTCCGGAAAGGAGCAGTTCATTACCATCCTATGTTGGCCTCCCACACGAACAATGTGAACCTGAGGCTCGTATTTATGCAAGGAATTCAGCATTATCTGCAAAAAACAAGAAGGAAGATAGACAGAATTAATAGGCAGCAAGTTTAAAACAAACCAAAGGAAGTATTTCTTCCCACAACACACAGTCAACCTGTGGAACTCCTTGCCAGAGGACATTGTGAAAGCCAAGACTATAACAGAGTTCAAAAAAGAACTAGAAAAAAGTTCATGGAGGAGAGGTCCATCAATGGCTATTAGCCAGGATGGGCAGGGATGGTGTCCCTAGCCTCTGTGTGCCAGAAGCTGGGACTTGATGACAGGGGATGGATCACTTGATAATTGCCTTGTTCTGTTCATTCCCTCTGGGGCAGCTGTCATTGGCCACTGTAAGAAGACAGGATACTGGGCTAGATGGACCTTTGGTCTGACCCAGTATGGCTGTTCTTATGGAGTGTCACAGCTACATCAGTGATGCCCAGTCTGAAACAGCTGAAGAGCTACGTTTGTCACCAAACAGAGCCACAAAGGAATTATGAGTGATGACCTGAGTTTGTCTTGTGGTATTTGCATCGTGTCATTGATACTCGTTGTCAGTCCCATATTGAGGGGACATCACGTACCAACATCACGGTGCAACCCCAGTGTCAGCAGAGCTCTCCAGGGTCATTCTCTCTGTGATTCCACACTACCCTTTATCCCCTCCCCAATTCCTGGCTGCTGAAAGAAAGAGAGAAGGATTTCTCCTTTCCTCCCTCCATCCTAGCTGCGGGGATGGACAGGGACAGACTCCATCTGAATTACATTAGATGCTTCTGATGCAGCAGTAAATATTTATATTTTGATAGTGCCCAAAGAAGACCCCAGTCAGAATGGAGGCCCCACTGTGCTGGAAGCTGTACAAACATAAGAGACAATCCCCACCCAGAGGTGCTTATGGTCTAAAAAGCACTGGGACCATGATCTTTTTCTGTGTTTTACAACGTGCTGAACACACAAGGGGTGCTCAGTGAACAATACAATTATTTGTTCTTATTATAAAATACCTTCCTCCAAGGATCACATTTTGATTAAGAACAAAGAAGGGGAAGCAGAGCCCCAGACAGGGGATATGACATGCCTAAACACCCAAATTTGTCCATAATTTTTTCCCACCCTTCAAAAATATCCTCCCTTCTGGGGGTTAGAAAGGAAGGATGGTCTTATAGTTAAGATGCAGAACCAGAATGTGGCAACCATTGGATTCTGTTCTTAGCTCCGCTGCTGACACCCTGTATGACCTTGGGCAAAGCATGTCGCCTGTCAATGCCTCTGTTTCCCCATCCATAAAATGGAGATAAACAATTCCCTACCCCCTAAGAGTGCTCTGAAGCTAAATTTTAAGGCTTGTGTGGTGACTAGATGAGCATAATAGAAATAACAACAAACAAATTAGAAATACTACAATAAGGAGATACTACTCAGGGCTAAGGTTAAAGTAAAGAACCTTATATTTATATATATTTATAGTTTGACAGAATTCGATTTTTTATACCTATATATAATTTTGACAGATAATATTGATGTTTATTTTTAAGCATTTTTTCTATTTTTATATATACATAAAAGTTCACAGTTGCACAAAATTATGGGCATGACAGACAACGGGTGGGTGGGTCAGATGATTATTCAATGACAGTAGATGTTGAGATTTGAAAAATTAAAGCTTTATAATTGTTAAAACACAAATTGTCAACATCACGTCAAACTAGACTAGAGCCTTAAATCAAACTCTAAGATGTTCTCAAGCAACATCTGTCTTACTTTGCCTCTCAGTACGTTTTGATCATCATCAACGGAAATATTTTTTGTCAGCTTGTGTGTATATGGTAAAATCTATATTTACTGATAAAAATCAAATCCTTCCAAGCCTAAATATTTACTTGAAAGAAATTGACTCCAGGCTGACAAGTAGCATCCAATATAGCAGTTTTGTACAAAACAAATATGCAAACAAAAGATCTTGTGCAATATTTTATTTTCAGATACATCTTTCAAAAAAACCAGTCCAAACCAGTTTTTCTGTTTGTATTTTTAAGAGGCTCAAAGTGAATGTCACTTATTTCTAGTACATGCAGTTTCTTCCAAAGACCAAAGCTGACTCAATAGACTATTGATAATTATCACGATGCAGAAGCAGACATAGTAATTATTTCATTTAGGAGCAGCCTTTTATTCTGGTATCTGACTCTTGCCAACATTCCACTTACACCAAAGAACATGGGGGAAAACAAAAAAAACCTAATACCCACAACCATTTTTTCCCTTTTCTCTAAAGTTCTATGTAAAAAACCCAGCACACAAGACAAACTATGAAAAGCCCCGATGATTAAGTAACCTACAGCACTCTCTGTCTCTCTTAACATCATGAAGTCCATTAAAATCTGAAAGTGCCAATTAAGACCTGTTTATTCCTGTTTACATTTGGGCTCCAGAGAATAAATGGCATCTGTGGGTGAAGAGGGCCCCTCTAATTGCATAAATGCACCCTTGATATTTCTTGATTGGTAGGTGCTTGCAATGGAAGACAAGAGGTGTATGGGAAACATCGTGCTGTACCTGCCCGCTTCCATTGAGCTTGTTGGTAAGTTTCACTTTGCTGAAGGAAACAGAAGCTTTCATCCAGTGCGCCCCAAAGTTGGGAGAGTCTGGGTGGATGTAGACGCAGCTGTGACTTGGTGGCTCTGGTTTCCCAGCGGGCACCCATTCACCATTCACATACTTCCAGCGGTGGCCATCGGTTGGGGCAAAGTCCAACAGGAAGGAGTACATGGCGTTGGGATCCAAACCTGACACACTGATCTTTAAAACTGGGAACATTCGTCTATAGTGGAAACAGAAGGCAGAAGTGGGGAAAGCATCATTAGTCCTGATATAAAAGAGGCTTGTTGGTATGTTTCTGCAAAGACACTCCCTGAGTTGCTCAAAGAACAAATTACCCTCACTGTGGCTGAAACAGAGATGATGATAAAGGGCTACCATCAGTTTGTTTTCATTTCCTGTTGGTCAGTCAGAACCAGCCACAAAATGCTTTTATGTTTCACCTAAAATATGGAATTTCACCCCAAAATGACTCTGGTTGATGGGACCAGGACTGATAATATTGTCCTGCACTAGTCAGACTCTTAGGGCTATCAACCTTATTCCACTGGAGAGGTGAATGAAAATCCCTACACCACAGTAGTACAGATCTAGAGACAGTGAGAATTCAGATCTTACAATTGTAACATCTTAATTTGTAGAAAACTACTCAAAAATCATTCACACATCCCCACCTTTATCCCTCACCAGCCAATGGGGAGCCATAAACAAGATATACCAACACAGGCAGATTTAAATTCTTCCTTTACTACACAGACATTTTGGAAAAATCACTAACATGGGTGGGGTTCTTCAATCTAGCAGAGAAAGGTATAATACGATCCAATGGCTGGAAGTTGAAGCTAGACAAATTCAGACTAGAAATAAGGTGTACATCTTTAATGGTGAGAGTAGTTAACCATTGGAACAATTGACCAAGGGTCGTGGTGGATTCTCCATCACAGACAAATTTTTAAATCAAGATTGGATGTTTTTATAGAAGATCTGCTCTAGGAATTATTTTGGGGAAGTTCTATGGCCTGAGTTATAAATGAGGTCAGACTAGATATTCAAAATGGTCTTTCTGGCCTTGGAATCTATGAATTATATACGACGCTTGAAGGCACATATGGAACATACATACATAAGAACGGCCAAACTGGGTCAGACCAAAGGTCCATCCAGCCCGGCATCCTGCCTTCCCACAGCGGCCAATGCCAGGTGTCCCAAAGGGAACGAACAGACCAGGTAATCATCAAGTGATCCATCCCCTGTTGCCCACTCTGGCAAACAGAGTCTAGGGACACCATCCCTGCCCATCCTGGATAACAGCCATTGATGGACCTGTCCTCCATGAACATATCTAGTTCTTTTTTGAACCCTGTTATAATGGAATAAGGCAAGGCTTTGAAGCCACCTGCGTATCTATATGGTTGATTAATGTGCACAG